>NC_041382.1:536523756-536593522 GCF_002162155.2 Triticum dicoccoides | reverse complement strand
CTCCCCACCAAGCCAAGCCCCTCCGGAAGCCCTGCATCGCCGCCCACGTCGCCGTTCCCCTCCTCGGCCACCGGAGATCGTCGCCGTCGAATCGAGAGCTACCGGACGTCCCCGAGCCCGCTAACCATCCCTGCAGCTCCGCGGTGAGCCACTGATCCGATTCCCCCTTGCCCCGTCGTCCCTAGCATCCTGTAGTTGCCGCCCCCTTGAGCTCTGAAGCTCGCCGCCGCCGTGCCTCATCGCCGCCGTGGCTGGAGCCGTTGTTGCTCGAAGCCGAGCACACCATCGTGCTCCACACCTCACCAGGAGCATGTAGCACGCACCAACGCCTCCCCTAGCGCCCTGCATCGCCTAACCCGCCGTTGGCCGAACTCCGGCCGCCGCTCACGAGCTCGCCGTCGTCGGTACCGGCCACCTCAGGCACGGCCACCACCACCGTTCGACGCGCGGGAGCAAGGGCTCTCCAACGAGCCCAAGCACGGCCTCGCCCGTGCCCTGTAGCGCGTTTCCGCATCGCGCCGCCGTCTCGGGCCTCGCCGGCGTCATGTCGCCGGTGGGTTTGACCCACCTTGACCATGGCAGGACCCCCCTGTGTCCCTGACAGGTGGGCCCAGCCCTGTTAGCTAATTAGGATTAGCACTAACCGAATTAGTTAAACTAACTAGTCCCCCCCCCCTGACACTGACCAGTGGGCCCCAGCGCCACTAATTCCTAATTAGGATTAAATTAACCCTGTTAAACCCCCCCTGTCACTGACGTGTGGACCCCACATGTCAGGTTTGACCCCAGCCAGCCGCAGTTGACCACTGACGTCATGCTGACGTCATGCTGGCGCAATATTTATATTTCTGGATTTAATTTAAATCAGGAAATTCCAGAATATTATTTAAACTTCAAAAATTCATAACTTTTATTCTGTAACTCCAAATCAGACAAATTATATATGAAAAATGATCAGAAAAATCCAATCCATCCATCTGTACTATTTTCATGCATGATCAAACAAGTTAAATTGATGTTTTAAGCAGAACAAGGAAAAGCACTTTAAAAGGCCATGTTTAAGTTTGAAATTTGAATCTTTGATTCAAATTTGTTCAAACCCTTCTGGTTTTAGTTGCATTAGCCCAACAAACTCATATTGCCATGTTTCATGCATGCATCATATTGTTGCACATTGTTTGGTGATGGTTGTGTATCGGTGTCCTTTACGACAGGTTCTGCCTCCGAGGAGTACCGTGATTACCCTAACGAAGAACCGTATCAGTGCATCGAACCATCAGGCAAGCAACCAACCATTTGATCATATTGATACAATCCCATGTTCTCGCTCCTGCTCTCTTTTACTGCATTAAGACAACGCGTTTCAAACTGCTGTGTGCTACGGTAGTTGAACCCATTTCCTCTGCATGACCTGTCATTGCCACAGTAACTAGATGAAACCCACTAGCATGTGTAGGAGTTGATTGAGCCATATGTATGTGTTGTTCCTACCTTGCTATGCCTGCTATGCTTAGAGTCGTGTCAGGTCTGGTTCATCTGGGTGGTGGGCTAGAGTGAAATGATTACGTCGGTAATGAGAGTGGTGCGGTGAACACGATTTGGTAAAGGTATCGATGAGAGGCCATGTAGGAGTACATGGTGGGTTGTTTCATTGAAGCCGACCTTAAGCACTGAGATCTGTATGTGTGATTTAAGATACAGCTACTACCATGCATTGGGCCCTAAAATATGACCCCGCTCGACTTCTTATTCACCCTAGCTCTCTGTCCAGGAGTTGCAAGTAGTTTCTGGTGTTTGTAGCCTACTGGAGGCCGTGGACAGCGCTGACCGTAGGGGTGGGCTGTGATGCGGTAGGTACGTGGCCGGGTGTACCGAATACCCGTTAGGTATCTCGGGAACCCTGTTCACATCGTTCGGGGCCGTATGGGAAACCTCGGTCGGACTCCCTGCGGATGGAACCTGGATAGGCGATAAACCTGGACTAGAGGCTTAAGTGTTTAGGTAGGTCGTGGTCTACACCCACGTCGGCTTTCGCTTGAAGTCTGCCGAGCACATGTCGTGTGCAGACGCTAAGTGGTGGAAACATGTATGAAGAAGTACACCCCTGCAGGGTTATCATAACCTATTCGAATAGCCGCGTCCGCGGTAAAGGACTACTTGGTTGCCTATACAGTTCATAGACAAGCAAATGGAAACTGCTAAAATTCTCAAGATAAGTGTGAGTGCCGAGGATGGCTCTTCTGTAGGAAGATGGAGGTGGATCCTCGGTAGTGTATTGAAGTGGTGAGTAGTGGACTCGTGTGCGCAAAACCATTTCAAGTTGGAGTATCGTAGGGTAGTCTAGCCAAGAGTCAAAGCTGGCTTGCTGCAATAACTCCACCAACCCTTCTTGATAATATGCATGTATGTAGGATCTGATGTAAGTCTTGCTGAGTACCTTTGTACTCATGTTGCTATAATTTACATTTTTTTACAGAAGACGTTGCAACCCCTTCTGATGGGTTCTATGTAGACGTTGACATCAACGAGTAGGCTAAAGACCCAGGTGGTGACCCTGAGCTTGTGAAGGACCACGTAGTATAGCTAGGCTTTCCAAGCCTCTTTTATTTTACTAGTTGTCTGTACTCAGACAAGTTACTTCCGCTGCTGGGTTGTATGACTGTATGACTTGAATGCTGGGTCGTGTGACCCGTACCTTGTGTATGTTATGTATGGCTCTCTGAGCCTTAAATAAAGTATTTGTGTCGTAGAGTCATGTTGTGATGCTTCGCTGTATTTGCACATATCGAGCATATTGTGTGTATGACTGAAATGCTTGGTATGTGTGGGATCTGACTACCTAGTTGTTTATCTTTAGTAGCCTCTCTTACCGGGAAATGTCTCCTAGTGTTACCGCTGAGCCATGGTAGCTTGCTACTGCTCTGGAACACTTAGGCTGGCCGGCATGTGTCCTTCTTCGTTCCTGTGTCTGTCCCTTCGGGGAAATGTCACGCTTTGAGTACCGGAGTCCTGTTAGCCCGCTACAGCCCGGTTTACCGGAGTCCTGCTAGCCCAGTGCTACAGCCCGGACCCACTTGCTGATGACCGACACGTTCGAAGCTGGGTCATGGATGCCTGTCCCTGTAAGTCTGTGCCACTTTGGGTTTACGACTAGTCATGTCAGCCCGGGCTCCTTATCATATGGATGCTAGCGACACTATCATATACGTGAGCCAAAAGGCGCAAACGGTCTCGGGCAAAGGTAAGGCGACACCCGTGGGGATACCGTGCGTGAGGCCGCAAAGTGATATGATGTGTTACCGGCTAGATCGATGTGAGATCGAGTCGGGGTCCTGACAGAAGCGGACCCCAGAACCCGAGCGCCGCACTGCAACACAAGCCCCGCACTGGGCCGCCTCGTCCTTGGCAGCAGTGCTGAGTTTGAGGTAGAACAACTACCCCCAGAGCTCGAAGGTGGGGAGCACGCCAAGGAAGCCCTCGCAGAGGGTGATGAAGGTGGAGAGGAGTACCACCGTGTTCGGCGTAAGATGGTGGGTTTGTACCTTATAGAAGGTGAGGAACGAACGGAGGAAGCTACTCGCCAGCAGGCCAAAGCCGTGGAGGAAGTGCGACCAGAAGACGATGCGTTCGCCGTCCGTCAGTACCGGCGAGATCTCCGCCTCGGGAGGAACGCACACCTTTACGTGCATAGCATGAGGCAGCTGCCTCGTCTGACGAAGGAAGTTGAGGTGGTCGTCGTGGACGTTGGAGCCGTCCCAGTCCCCGGAACGCCCGCTGCCGCGCGCCATGGACGAGAGAGCTCGATGGTGGTGCGGCACGGTTATGAACAGGGGCGGAGCCGCATTAGGGGGAGAAGCCTTGCGGCGGCGGATGTGGGAGGGCTCCGGCAACAAGCGGCAGCACGTCTGCAGCGTAGTAGCAAGGGAGGCAGAGGAAAAAGAAGGAAAAGGGAGAGGAGGGTGCGCATGCGCTCTACCGCCCCCTCCTCCCCCCTACTTATAGCCCCACGGCGGTGGAGCTGAGGGGACGCGACGTGGGGGTGCGAGATTAACCGCGTCCACTCCCCCACGATCCCGCATTTATCGCACCATAACAGCATGTATTCAACACGCGCGGGAAGCGCGACCGCCTACCTCAGTCGCAGCGGATCCGAGCGCGCGCCGAGGCCCTGTAGTGGCGGGCCCAGGCCTGCGGTGGCGTCCCATCACGCGCGTGGGCTGGCAGGCCGGCCTGGTCAGCCGGCACCACGTGGCTTGCATGCAACGGGCAGCAAGCCAGCCACTCGGCTAGCGAACCACCCGACCCCCATCATGACGATTCGAATTCACCAAGCGGCCGACTGCTCCCTGGTCGGCTCCTAGCAGTCGGCATTACCAGAAGATGGACGAAGCAAGATTACCAGATCACTTGGAGTAGGAAGCTGCTGAGGCAGCTCGATTTTCAGCCGCGGCGCCTCACTAGCTTCGGGGACTACTGTCGGAGTAAATGACCACGGGTAGCCTCATCGGCTCCCTATGGTATTTCAATACATCGGGGCTAGCTGCACCCCGCACACCTCCTGAACGAATGGATGGCTCCTCGGGCCAGTTGGTCTAGTGGGCCGGCTACTAGAAGGCGGCAAGACACCAGAAGGTGGCTACGAGGAGGTATAGTTGGTACTCCTGGATCTCCTAATTTCTTTGGTATTCCACCCTTAAAAGTATAATTAGCAAGCATGGTGGAAACTTCAGCTTCTGGTATCTTTCTTTTATTTGTAACAATATCTTTCCTATACTTAGCATAAGGATTCATTTTAAGCATATGAGTCAAACGCATACGCAAAAAGATAGGTCTAATTATTTTAGCAAAGCGCTCAAAATCCTCATCATCCCATGGTTCACTTTCTTTACCGTGCTTCCTAGCAACGAAGTCTCTCTTATCATAATGTTGATTCTTTGATTGTGGGTTATCAAGATCAACAGCAAGTTCAATCTCTACATCATTGTTATTGCTAGGTTGAGCATCGACATGAACATCCTCATTAACATTATCACTAAGTTCATGTTCATTACCAGATTGTGTTTCAGCATCAGAAATAGAAATATCATTGGGATTCTCAGGTGTGTCAACAACAGGTTCACTAGAAGCATGCAAAGTCCTACCATTTTTCTTTTTCTTCTTCTTATAAGAACTAGGTGCATCAACATTAGTTCTCTGAGAAACTTGCTCAATTCTCTTAGGGTGGCCCTCAGGATACAAAGGTTCCTGAGTCATTCTACCCCCTCTAGTCACAACGCTAACAATATTATCACTTTTTCTTATTGTTTAATTCACTGAGCAAATCATTCTGAGCTTTAAGCACCTGTTCTACTTGAGTAGTAACCATAGAAGCATGTTTACTAATAAGTTTAAGCTCACCTTTAACTCTAGACATATAATCACTTGAGTGTTCAATCATATAAGCATTTCGTTTCAATTGTCTACCAACATAAGCATTGAAGTTTTATTGTTTAACAATAAAATTATCAAACTCATCTAAGCATTGGCTAGCAGACTTATTACGAGGAATATCACCTTCATCAAATCTAGAGAGAATTTACCTTTACTGCCTATGTAGGGTTATCAAGACCATGTATTTCTTTAATAGGTGGTAAATTCTTAACATCTTTAGCTTTAATACACTTTTCTTTCATAGATTTCTTTGCCTCTTGCATATCTTCAGGACTGAGAAATAGAATACCCCTTTTCTTCGGAGTTGGCTTAGGAGTTGGTTCAGGAAGTGTCCAATCATTATCATTACTCAACATATTATTCAATAGCAATTCAGCTTGAGCAACAGTTCTTTCCCTGAAAACATAACTAGGACAACTATCCAGGTGGTCTCTGGAAGCATCGGTTAGTCCATTATAAAAGATATCAAGTATTTCATTTTTCTTGAGAGGATGGTCAGGGAAAGCATTAAGTAATCAGAGAAGCCTCCCCCAAGCTTGTGGGAGACTCTCTTCTTCAATTTGCACAAAATTATATATTTCCCTTAAGGCAACTTGTTTCTTATGAGCGGGGAAATATTTAGCAGAGAAATAATAAATCATGTCCTGGGGACTACGCACACAACCAGGATCAAGAGAATTAAACCATGTTTTAGCATCACCCTTTAATGAGAACGGAAATAACTTAAGGATATAGTGGTAGCGGATGTTTTCCTCATTAGTGAATAGGGTGGCTATATCATTCAGTTTAGTAAGATGTGCCACAATAGTTTCAGATTCATAGCCATAAAAAGGATCGGATTCAACCAAAGTAATTAACTCAGGATCGACAAAGAACCCATAATCCTAATCAGAGATACAGATATGTGAAGTAGCAAAAGCAGGGTCATATTTTATTCTAGCATTCAAGGATTTTTCTTTCAGCTTAGCTAACAATTTCTTCAGATCATATCTATCACTACAAGCAAAAAAGTCTCTAGCAGTTTTTTCATCCATAACATAACCCTCAGGTACATCAGGCAATTCATATCTAGGGGGGAATCTTCATGATCACTTTCATCAATATTACCAGTTTCAATAATTTCATTCTCTCTAACCCTAGCAAGTTGTTCATCAAGAAACTCACCTAATGGCAAAGTATTATCAAGCATAGAACTAATTTCATCATAAGCATCATGCATAGCATAAGTGGCATCATCAATAACATGCGACATATCAGAATGAATAGCAGGTGTAGGTGTGTAGGATCAAAAGTATGTCTAGAGGGGGGTGATTAGACTACTTGACCAAATAAAAATCTAGCCTTTTCCCAATTTTAAGTCTTGGCAGATTTTAGCAATTTAGCACTAGTAAAGCAATCAACCTACACATGCAAGTCTGAGAGTATAGCAGCAGAATGTAAAACATTGCACATGAAGTTAAAGGGAGGAGTTTGGAGGGAGCAAACGCAATGTAGACACGGAGATTTTGGAGTGGTTCCTATAGGTGGTGCTATCATAGATCCACGTTGGTGGAGACTTCAACCCACGAAGGGTAACAGTTGCGCGAGTCCACGGATGGCTCCACCCACGAAGGGTCCATGAAGAAGCAACCTTGTGTATCCCACCATGGCCATCGCCCATCAAGGACTTGCCTCACTAGGGTAGATCTTCGAGAATTAGGCGATCTCCTTGCCCATACAAACTCCTTGGTTCAACTCCACAATCTTGTCGGAGGCTCCCAAGTGACACCTAACCAATCTAGGAGACACCACTCTCCAAAAGGTAATAGATGATGTGTTGATGATGAACTCCTTGCTCTTGTGCTTCAAATGATAGTCTCCCCAACACTCAACTCTCTCCCAATGATTTGGATTTGGTGGAAAGATGATTTGAGTGGAAAGCAACTTGGAGAAGGCTAGAGATCAAGATTCATATGGTTGGAATGGAATATCTTGGTCTCAACACATGAGTACGTGGTTCTCTCCCAAAAAATGAATGTTGGAAGTGTAGGCATGTTATGATGGCTCTCCCCACGAATGAAGAGTGGGTGGAGGGGTATTTATAGCCTCCACACAAAATCTAACCGTTACACACAAATCACCAAACTCGGTGGGACCGAGTAATGAAACTCGGTCAGATTGATTTAGTTAAAAATGTGAATGTTAGGATTTTTGGTGGGACCGACATGTCAACTCGGTGGGACCGATTTCATTAGGGTTAGGGCATAATGTAATCTCGGTGAGACCGATTACACAAACTCGGTGGGATCGATTTTGGTAATAAGCTAACCAGAGAGTTGGTCGCGCAAACTCGGTGGGACCGATTCGCTCATCTCGGTTGGACCTAAACGTTACGAAGGGAAACAGATAATTTGCAATCCCATATCGGTGAGACCGAGATCCCTATCAGTAAGACCGAAGTGACTAGGGTTTGTGGCAGTGGCTATGTCAAATGAACTCGGTGGCGTCGGATAGAAAATTTTGGTGGGGCCGAGTTTGACTTTTGGTTTGGGACATATGTGGATATGAGAAAGTAGTTGAGGGTTTTTGGAGCATACCACTAAGCATTTTGAGCAAGCAACCCATTAAGCAACACCTAATCCCCTTTTAATAGTATTGGCTTTTCCTATGGACTCAATCTGATCTTGGATCACTAAAAGTAAAATGTAGAGTCGTGAGCTTTTGAGCTTGAGCCAATCTTTTGTCCTTAGCATTTTGAGGGGTCCACATTTCTAATCCATTCCATGCCAATCATTGAGCTTTCCTGAAATATTTATCTTGAGATATCATTAGCTCAGTGAGTTATATGTTGTTAGGAATTACCAAAACCACCCAAGGATAGTTGCACTTTCAATCTCCCCATTTTTGGTAATTGATGACAACATATAGATCAAAGCTTCGACAAATGATCATAAGATTGAAGTACATCGTCACTTTGAAAAGTATGTGATAAGCAAGAGCTCCCCCTAAACTTGTGCATATTATTTAGAATTTGCTTTTGAATGCAAATACACAATCGATTAGGATCATGGGTTACTATTCCATGTCACATACATCTTGGTGGAGCGCTCAAAATGATGGAAATTAAAAGCATGCACTCATCACCAAGCAAAGTGAATGATCATATATGGGTTATAAGATATAATATCATCCAGGCAAGCATTAAAGTAGCATATGATCAAACACATGATCAAACAAGTATCTCACACAAACATAAAGTATCAACCAATCACACAATAAAGTTCGACCAAAAGCAATAGAGACAAAGAAGCAAAACACTCTCTCTCAAAGCCTATGATCTATACATTTCTCCCCCTTTGGCAACAAGTTACCAAAAAGATTGAAAATGCATAGTGCTATGCGTCTCTCAGGCTTGGTCTTCGGGAGGTGGTGTAGAGATAACTCCAAGGACGAAGGTATCTGTTGATGTAGTTGGAGCTGGTGGAGTGGGTGCTGGAGGTGGCACGAAAGTTGTAGTTGCTGGTGTTGACGATGTAGCTCTAGAATCTGGTACTAGCACTGCAGCAGACCTCTGACCTCGTAGCACTCGCTGGAAAGCATACGTAGTTGCCTTCCCTCTCCTGTCCTCATCTTCCTCCTGGAGCTGCTCAACTGCAGCGTGTATCTCAGTTACCTTGAGGTCAAGATCATAGAATTTTGTCTCAACAATCCTTTCCAAGCTCCCCTGATTCTGAGTCAGGGTGGCCAAGCCCTTCTCAATCCTCAAAGTAGATTGGATCAGATATGCTAGTTGATCTTGCTTGCTCTCTAGGAACACCTGAGATGCTTCCTCTACACTTGGCATCCTTGCAGCTTTCTCTACCTTTGCTTTAGTTCTCTTCTCTTCTCTTGTGCTTGTGCTAATGAAGGTTCATCCTCATTCATCACAACTATGTTGTCTTCAAATTCAGGGTACAGAGCTAGATGGTCCTTGTCCAACAAGTAAGTGTCTATGCCTATCTTGGAGTTGATGAGCACCTGAGTATGTGGAGCATACCCACATGATCTCTTCTGGTCAGCAGCTGTCCTCTTGATTGTCTCTACAATCAGACTCATGACCTTGAATTTTTGAGGCACATCAAATATTTGCAGCAAGTTGATGGAATGTCCTCTAATCATCTTGTGATCTCCAGACTTGGGTAGCAAAGTATGCCTTAAGATGGTGTTGATAGTAGGCGGACCAGACAACAAATAGTGTACAGATCCAAGCTTGTGGGTCTCCAAAGCTTTATCAGAGATCTCTTTGTACATGTTTTCCATAGAGTTGTGGTCTTTCTTCTTCTTGGCATACACATCCAAGTCATCCTCATGCTCTTCTGGGGCATTAATTGTTGGAAATATGCCCTAGAGGCAATAATAAAAGTGTTATTATTATATTTCTTTGTTCATGATAATAGTCTTTTATTCATGCTATAACTGTATTATCCGAAAATCGTAATACACGTGTGAATACATAGACCACAATATGTCCCTAGTGAGCCTCTAGTTGACTAGCTCGTTGTGATCAACAGATAGTCATGGTTTCCTGGCTATGGACATTGGATGTCGTTGATAACGGGATCGCATCATTAGGAGAATGATGTGATGGACAAGACCCAATCCTAAGCATAGCACAAAGATCGTGTAGTTCGTTTGCTAGAGCTTTGCCAATGTCAAGTATCTCTTCCTTTGACCATGAGAGCGTGTAACTCCTGGATACCGTAGGAGTGCTTTGGGTGTATCAAACGTCACAACGTAACTGGGTGACTATAAAGGTGCACTACAGGTATCTCCGAAAGTATCTATTCTTTTATGCGGATCGAGACTGGGATTTGTCACTCCGTGTAAACGGAGAGGTATCTCTGGGCCCACTCGGTAGGACATCATCATATGCGCAATGTGACCAAGGAGTTGATCACGGGATGATGTGTTACGGAACGAGTAAAGTGACTTGCCGGTAACGAGATTGAACAAGGTATTGGATACCGATGATCGAGTCTCGGGTAAGTAACATACCGATAGACAAAGGGAATTGAATACGGGATTGATTAAGTCCTTGACATCGTGGTTCATCCGATGAGATCATCGTGGAACATGTGGGAGCCATCATGGGTATCCAGATCCCGCTGTTGGTTATTGACCGGAGAACGTCTCGGTCATGTCTGCATGTCTCCCGAACCCGTAGGGTCTACACACTTAAGGTTCGGTGACGCTAGGGTTATAAAGGAAGCTTGTATGTGGTTACCGAATGTTGTTCGGAGTCCCGGATGAGATCCCGGACGTCACGAGGAGTTCCGGAATGGTCGGGAGGTAAAGATTTATATATGGGAAGTCCTGTTTTGGTCACCGGAAAAGTTTCGGGCAATATCGGTAATGTACCGGGACCACCGGGAGGGTCCCGGGGGTCCACCAAGTGGGGCCACCTGCCCCAGAAGGTTGCGTGGGCCAAGTGTGGGAAGGGACCAGCCCCTAGGAGGGCTGGTGCGCCCCCCACAAGGGGGCCAAGGCGCAAGGGAGAGTGGGAGGGGGCAAACCCTAGTCTAGATGGGCCTTAAGGCCCACCTAGTGGGCGCCTCCCCTCTCTCCCCCTCTTGGCCGCCTCCCCAAGTCCCATCTAGGGCTGGCCGCACCCCTTGGGGTGGGAAACCCTAAAGGGGGCGCAGCCCCCTTCTCCCCTATATAAATAGAGGCCTGGGGCTGCCCATAACACATGAGAACTTCTCCTCTCGTTGGTGCAGCCCTGCCTCTCCTCCTCCTCCTCTCCCGTGGTGCTTGGCGAAGCCCTGCTGGATTGCCACGCTCCTCCATCACCACCACGCCGTTGTGCTGCTGTTGGATGGAGTCTTCCTCAACCTCTCCCTCTCTCCTTGCTGGATCAAGGCATGGGAGACGTCACCGGGCTGTACGTGTGTTGAACGCGGAGGTGCCGTCCGTTCGGCACTTGGTCATCGGTGATTTGGATCACGACGAGTACGACTCCATCAACCCCGTTCACTTGAACGCTTCCGCTTAGCGATCTACAAGGGTATGTAGATGCACTCTCTTTCTACTCGTTGCTGGTCTCTCCATAGATAGATCTTGGTGACACGTAGGAAAATTTTGAATTTCTGCTACGTTCCCCAACAGTGGCATCATGAGCTAGGTCTATTGCGTAGATTCTTTGCACGAGAAGAACACAAAGTAGTTGTGGGCGTTGATGTTGTTCAATATGCTTACCGTTACTAGTCCAATATTGTTTCGACGGTATTGTGGGATGAAGCGGCCCGGACCGACCTTACACGTACTCTTACGTGAGACAGGTTCCACCGATTGACATGCACTTGGTGCATAAGGTGGCTAGCGGGTGCCAGTCTCTCCCACTTTAGTCGGAACGGATTCGATGAAAAGGGTCCTTATGAAGGGTAAATAGCAATTGGCATATCACGTTGTGGTTTTGCGTAGGTAAGAAACGTTCTTGCTAGAAACCCATAGCAGCCACGTAAAACATGCAAACAACAATTAGAGGACGTCTAACTTGTTTTTGCAGGGTATGCTATGTGATGTGATATGGCCAAAAGGATGTGATGAATGATATATGTGATGTATGAGATTGATCATGTTCTTGTAATAGGATTCACGACTTGCATGTCGATGAGTATGACAACCGGCAGGAGCCATAGGAGTTGTCTTTATTTATTGTATGACCTGCGTGTCATTAAAGAACGCCATGTAAACTACTTTACTTTATTGCTAAACGCGTTAGTCATAGAAGTAGAACTAGTCGTTGGCGTGACAACTTCATGAAGACACGATGATGGAGATCATGATGATGGAGATCATGGTGTCATGCCGGTGACAAGATGATCATGGAGCCCCGAAGATGAAGATCAAAGGAGCTATATGATATTGGCCATATCATGTCACTACTCTATTTGATTGCATGTGATGTTTATCATGTTTATGCATCTTGTTTTCTTAGAACGACGGTAGTAAATAAGATGATCCCTTACAAAATTTCAAGAAGTGTTCTCCCCTAACTGTGCACCGTTGCTACAGTTCGTCGCTTCTAAGCACCACGTGATGATCGGGTGTGATGGATTCTTACGTTCACATACAACGGGTGTAAGACAGTTTTACACAACGAAAACACTTAGGGTTAACTTGACGAGCCTAGCATGTACAGACATGGCCTCGGAACACGGAGACCGAAAGGTCGAGCATGAGTCGTATAGTAGATACGATCAACATGAAGATGTTCACCGATGATGACTAGTCCGTCTCACGTGATGATCGGACACGGCCTAGTTGACTCGGATCATGTAATCACTTAGATGACCAGAGGGATGTCTATCTGAGTGGGAGTTCATAAGATGAACTTTATTATCTTGAACATAGTCAAAAGACCTTTTGCAAATTATGTCGTAGCTCGCGCTATAGTTCTACTGTTTAGATATGTTCCTAGAGAAAATTATAGTTGAAAGTTGATAGTAGCGATTATGCGATCAGTAGAAAGCTTATGTCCTTAATGCACCGCTTAGTGTGCTGAACCCCAAACGTCGTCTGTGGATGTTGCGAACATCGGACATACACGTCTTGATAACTACGTGATAGTTCAGTTAAACGGTTTAGAGTTGAGGCACGAAAGACGTTCTCGAAATGTCGCGGAACATATGAGATGTTTCAAGGGCTGAAATTGGGATTTCAGGCTCGTGCCCACGTCAAGAGGTATGAGACCTCCGACGATTTTCTTAGCCTGCAAACTAAGGGAGAAAAGCTCAATCGTTGAGCTTGTGCTCAGATTGTCTGAGTGCAACAATCACTTGAATCGAGTGGGAGTTGATCTTCCAGATGAGATAGTGATGTTTCCCCAAAGTCATTGCCACTAAGCTGCTAGAGCTTCGTGATGAACTATAACATATCAGGGATAGATATAATGATCCTTGAAATATTCGTGATGTTTGACACCGCGAAAGTAGAAATCAAGAAGGAGCATCAATTGTTGATGGTTGGTGAAACCACTAGTTTCAAGAAGGGCAAGGGAACAAAGGGATACTTCATGAAACGGCAAATCAGCTGCTGCTCTAGTGAAGAAACCCAAGGTTGAACCCAAACCCGAGACTAAGTGCTTCTGTAATAAAGGGAACAGCCACTGGAGCAGAATTACCCTAGATACTTGGTAGATGAGAAGGCTGGCAAGGTCGATAGAAGTATATTGGATATACATTGTGTTGATGTGTACTTTACTAGTACTCCTAGTAGCACCAGGGTATTAGATACCGGTTCAGTAACTCGAAATAAAAGCTACGGAATAAACGAAGACTAGCTAAAGGTGAGCTGACGATATGTGTTGGAAATGTTTCCAATATTGATATGATCAAGCATCGCACGCTCCCTCTACCATCGAGATTGGTGTTAAAACCTGAATAATTGTTATTTGGTGTTTGCGTTGAGCATAGACATGATTGGATTATGACTATCGCAATATGGTTATTCATTTAAAGAGAATAATGGTTACTCTATTTATTTGAATAATACCTTCAATGGTCTTGCACCTAAAATGAATGGTTCATTGAAATCTCGATCGTAGTGATACACATGTTCATGCCAAAAGATAGTAATGATAGTACCACCTACTTGTGGCACTGCCACGTAAGTCATATCGGTATAAAATGCATGAAGAAGCTCCATGTTGATGGATCTTTGGACTCACTCATTTTGAAAAGTTTGAGACATGCGAACCATGTCTATTGGTATATATGCATGAAGAAACTCCATGCAAATGGACCGTTTGAACTCACTTGATTTTGAATCACTTGAGATATGCAAATCATACCACATGGGCAAGATGACTGAAAAGCCTCGTTTTCAGTAAGATGGAACAAGATAGCAACTTGTTGGAAGTAACACATTTTGATGTGTCCAATCCAATGAGTGCTGAGGCATGCAGTGAATATCGTTATGATCTTACTTCACAGATGATTCGAGTAGATGTTGAGAATATTTACTTGATGAAACACAAGTCTGAATTATTGAATGGTTCAAGTAATTTCAGAGTGAAGTAGAAGATCATTGTGACAAGAGGATAAAATGTCTATGATATGATCATAGAGATGAATATCTGAGTTACGAGTTTTGGCACACAATTAAGACGTTGTGGAAATTGTTTCACAATTAATACCGCCTGGAACACCATAGTGTGATGGTGTGTCCGAACATCATAGTTGCACCCTATTGGATATGGTGCGTACCATGATGTCTCTTATCGAATTACCACTATTGTCCATGGGTTAGGCATTAGAGACAACCACATTCACTTTAAATAGGGCACCACGTAATTCCGATGAGATGACACCGTATGAATTATGGTTTAGAGAAACCTAAGTTGTCGTTTCTTAAAGGTTTGGGGCTGCGACGCTTATGTGAAAAAGTTTCAGGATTAAGCTCGAACCCAAAGCGGATAAAGTACATCTTCATAGGACACCCAAAACAGTTGGGTATACCTCCTAATTCAGATCCGAAAGCAATATGAATTGTTTCTAGAATCGGGTCCTTTCTCGAGGAAAGGTTTCTCTCGAAAGAGTTGAGTGGGAGGATGGTGGAGACTTGATGAGGTTATTGAACCATCACTTCAACCAGTGTGTAGCAGGGCACAGGAAGTTGTTCCCGTGGCACCTACACCAATTGAAGTGGAAGCTTATGATATTGATCATGAAGTTTCGGATCAAATCACTGCCATACCTCGTAGGGTGACAAGGATACGTACTACTTCAGAGTGGTACGGTAATCCTGTCTTGGAAGTCATGTTGCTAGACAACAATGAACCTACGAGCTATGGAGAAGCGATGGTGGGCCCGGATTCTGATAAATGGCTTGAGGCCATAAAATCCGAGAGAGGATCCATGTATGAAAACAAAGTGTAGACTTTGGCAGAACGGCTCGATGGCCGTAAGGCTAATGAGTACAAATGGATTTCAAAAGGAAGACGGACAATGATGGTAAATGTCACCATTAAGAAAGCTCGACTTGTCGTTAAGATGTTTTCCGACAAGTTCAAGGAGTTGACTACGATGAGATTTTCTCACTCGTAGCGATGCTAAGAGTCTGTTGAAATTGTATTAGCGATTACTGCATTATTTATGAAATCTTGCAGATAGGATGTCAAAACATTGTTTCCTCAACGATTTTCTTGAGGAAAGGTTGTATGTGATACAACTGGAAGGTTTTGTCAATCCCGAAAGATGCTAATAAGTATGCAAAGCTCCAGCAATCCTTCTAAGGACTGGAATGAGCATCTCGGAGTTGGAATGTATGCTTTGATGATGATCAAAGATTTTGGGTTTGTACAAAGTTTATGAGAAACTTGTATTTCCAAAGAAGTGAGTGGGAGCACTATAGAATTTCTGATGAGTATATGTTGTTGACATATTGTTGATCAGAAATGACGTAGAATTTCTGGAAAGCATATAAGGTTATTTTGAAAGTGTTTTTCAATGGAAAGCCTGGATTAAGCTACTTGAACATTGAGCATCAAGATCTATAAGGATAGATCAAAATGCTTAATAATACTTTTCAAATGAGCACATACCTTGACATGATCTTGAAGGTGTTCAAGATGGATCAGTCAAAGAAGGAGTTCTTGCCTGAGTTATAAGGTATGAAGTTAAGACTTAAAGCTCGACCACGGCAGAATAGAGAGAAAGGACGAAGGTCGTCCCCTATGCTTAAGACATAGGCTCTACAGTATGCTATGTTGAGTACCGCACCTGAAGTGTGCCTTGCCATGAGTTAGTCAAGGGGTACAAGAGTGATCCAAGAATGGATCACAGACAACGGTCAAAGTTATCCTTAGTAACTGGTGGACTAAGGAATTTTCTCGATTATGGAGGTGGTAAAAGAGTTCGTCGTAAAGGTTACGTCGATGCAAGCTTAACACCTATCCGGATAGCTCTAAGTAGAGATACCGGATACGTATAATGGGGCAACAATTTAGAATAGCTCCAAGTGGAACAGTTATTTGGAATGACTCCAAATAAAACGTGGTAGCTACATCTAGGAGATGACATAGAGATTTGTAAAGCACACACGGATCTGAAAGGTTCAGACCCGTTGACTAAAACCTCTCTCACAAGCAACATGATCAAACCCAAGACTCTTTGGATGTTGGTCACATGGTGATGTGACCTGTCAGTGTTAATCACATGGTGATGTGAACTAGATTATTGACTCTAGTGCAAGTGGGAGACTATTGGAAATATGCCCTAGAGGCAATAATAAAAGTGTTATTATTATATTTCTTTGTTCATGATAATAGTCTTTTATTCATGCTATAACTGTATTATCCGGAAATCATAATACACGTGTGAATACATAGACCACAATATGTCCCTAGTGAGCCTCTAGTTGACTAGCTCGTTGTGATCAACAGATAGTCATGGTTTCCTGGCTATGGACATTGGATGTCGTTGATAACGGGATCGCATCATTAGGAGAATGATGTGATGGACAAGACCCAATCCTAAGCATAGCACAAAGATCGTGTAGTTCGTTTGCTAGAGCTTTGCCAATGTCAAGTATCTCTTCCTTTGACCATGAGAGCGTGTAACTCCTGGATACCGTAGGAGTGCTTTGGGTGTATCAAACGTCACAACGTAACTGGGTGACTATAAAGGTGCACTACAGGTATCTCCGAAAGTATCTATTGTTTTATGCGGATCGAGACTGGGATTTGTCACTCCGTGTAAACGGAGAGGTATCTCTGGGCCCACTCGGTAGGACATCATCATATGCGCAATGTTACCAAGGAGTTGATCACGGGATGATGTGTTACGGAACGAGTAAAGTGACTAGCCGGTAACGAGATTGAACAAGGTATTGGATACCGACGATCGAGTCTCGGGTAAGTAACATACCGATAGACAAAGGGAATTGAATACGGGATTGATTAAGTCCTTGACATCGTGGTTCATCCGATGAGATCATTGTGGAACATGTGGGAGCCATCATGGGTATCCAGATCCCGCTGTTGGTTATTGACCGGAGAACGTCTCGGTCATGTCTGCATGTCTCCCGAACCCGTAGGGTCTACACACTTAAGGTTCGGTGACGCTAGGGTTATAAAGGAAGCTTGTATGTGGTTACCGAATGTTGTTCGGAGTCCCGGATGAGATGCCGGACGTCACGAGGAGTTCCGGAATGGTCCGCAGGTAAAGATTTATATATGGGAAGTCCTGTTTTGGTCACCGGAAAAGTTTCGGGCAATATCGGTAATGTACCGGGACCACCGGGAGGGTCCCGGGGGTCCACCAAGTGGGGCCGCCTGCCCCATAAGGTTGCGTGGGCCAAGTGTGGGAAGGGACCAGCCCCTAGGAGGGCTGGTGCGCCCCCCACAAGGGGGCCAAGGCGCAAGGGAGAGTGGGAGGGGGCAAACCCTAGTCTAGATGGGCCTTAAGGCCCACCTAGTGGGTGCCTCCCCTCTCTCCCCCTCTTGGCCGCCTCCCCAAGTCCCATCTAGGGCTGGCCGCACCCCTTGGGGTGGGAAACCCTAAAGGGGGCGCAGCCCCCTTCTCCCCTATATAAATAGAGGCCTGGGGCTGCCCATAACACATGAGAACTTCTCCTCTCGTTGGTGCAGCCCTGCCTCTCCTCCTCCTCCTCTCCCGTGGTGCTTGGCGAAGCCCTGCTGGATTGCCACGCTCCTCCATCACCACCACGCCATTGTGCTGCTGTTGGATGGAGTCTTCCTCAACCTCTCCCTCTCTCCTTGCTGGATCAAGGCATGGGAGACGTCACCGGGCTGTACGTGTGTTGAACGCGGAGGTGCCGTCCGTTCGGCACTTGGTCATCGGTGATTTGGATCACGACGAGTACGACTCCATCAACCCCGTTCACTTGAACGCTTCCGCTTAGCGATCTACAAGGGTATGTAGATGCACTCTCTTTCTACTCGTTGCTGGTCTCTCCATAGATAGATCTTGGTGACACGTAGGAAAATTTTGAATTTCTGCTATGTTCCCCAACATTAATCAGCTTGGCCCACTCTTCAACAGTTGATTAGTACCTCATACCTTCAGACATCCATACTATCCTTCCATCTGGATAGAAATGAGTAGTGGAGTAAAATTACATGATTAGCTCATCATTCCATTTGGTGATCTTCTGACCCACAAACTCATCAACTCTACAAGCTTTGAAGCTGTCTTGTACACCTGGGAAGTGATCTTCATTTTCTTTGATGTATTCCCAATCAACCCATCTCATGTCACAAACAATTGGCTTCTTGTCAAGCAGAATAGTCTCATAGAAGTCTTGTTATTCTTTTGTGTGTAACCTATAGTCAACAGCGGTTCTCCTCCTCACACCATAGGGATTAGACTGTCTCCACAATCTCAGTCCTGAATCCTTCTTGATATGCATGTCCTCAGCCACAGGATGAGCATCATTGTGGTCTGGAATATTGGGTTTCAGTTTTCTTAGCACAAGGGCTTCATCATCCTCTTCTTCAAGTTCAGCTATTGGGCCTTGTTCCTTTCTTCTGCAGTAATGTTTCTGGTGCTTCTCTTGGGCTTAGAAGGCTTTTCAGCTTGAGATGTTGCTTTGGGAGCAGTTTTGGGCTTTGATGTGGCAGCCCCTGACATGATAGCATCTCCCATAAGATTCTGAGACTTGGGAGCTGGTGTAGCATCTTCTTCCTCTTCCTCTTCTTCTGCTGGATCTTTAAACATGGAGGATCTCCCAAGGACTCTTGATGTGGTCTTCTTGACCCTCTCCTTCCTCTTCTTGCCATCTCCAGCCTCTTTGGGTTCAAGAGTTAACTCCATAGTTTCTTGAGTTGAGGCTCTGGCCTTAGACATAGGAATCCTTTTTGCTGGTGCCTTCTTATGTAACCCTGGCTTGGTTGTTGCAGCTATGTCATACTCTTTCTTCAGCACCTTCTTCTTGGAGCTGACTTCCTCCTCAGTAGCCACATAGTCCTCATCTTTAGAATCTAAGGTTTTCTTCTTCCTTGACCTGGTGGCTGCTTTGGGCAAGTTATTGGGAGTGCTCCTACTGCCATCATCTGAGGTACTTGAGGGACTAGATAGTGCCCTTACTCAATTGCACTTGCTCTTCTGACCTGTTATCACTATCATTCTGGTCTGACATTCTGGCAAGCAAACTGATAGCAAACCCTGTGAATAGATATAGATGAGGTAGAATGGATGAGCATCACAAAGTGCAGAGTTTTGCAAAACAGATGAGTCAAAAACTTAGTTTTAGTTCTCCACATAAAGCATTTCGGAGCTACCGATTTGTTAAACTCGGTGATACCGAAGCAATTTTTGGAACCTAAACTAGTGAACTAGGTCAGGCCGAGTCACAGTTCGGTGGCACTGAGATTGCTAGGGTTTCACATAGAATCGAACTCGGTCACACCGATTTGCAATTTTCAGTCAGACCGAAAACGCATGTGCAGTGGCCTAAGCCAAATCGGTGAGACCGATTTCTACAACTCGGTCGGTCCGAGATGAGTTCGACGGAAACCTAACCCTAAATTTTCGAATCAAACCTAACCTAAAAGATGTTTTCTGTGGATAGATTGTTTTCATACGTGGTAAAGATCATGGCAAAGCAATGTGCTATGAATTAGAGTAAGGAAATAGCACAAAGAGTCGAACCCATACCCTAGTTTGGCAGGAGTTTGCTACGGCGACAACAATGGGGCAGAATTCCGTTGACGGTGACGGAAACCAGCGGTGGGAGGTCGCTGGTGGCAAGGAGACAATCCGGAGACCCGAGGAGGCAGAGCAGGACACCCGCGTGGGCTGCGGAGTTTGAAGAAATTTCCAAAATCTCTCCAGTGGGCTTATATATTCTGACCCTGTTGGTGTGACCGAGTGGAACAACTCGGTGGCACCGAGATGCAAAATGGCAAGTGGTTACTGCAACTCGGTGTGACCAAAAAGTTTAAATCGGTTGCACCAAGATGGAAAACCTAGATCAACTTAGTGAACTCGCTGTGACCGAAGTGGATGACTCGGTCATACCGAAATGCACAAAGAGGTTTTGGAAGTTTAAGTCTATGACGAATCGGGGCTCCGAGTGCTCCTCACACAAAGTGGTTCGAATCTGACTTGATCAAACTTTGTGATGTAGCATGAATAGAGTTTCAGACAAGAAAAGCATAGATAGCTAGAGGAGGTTCTTATGCATTCTTGTCCATCCACTTGGCAAAAGAGAAAATGCCAAACAATCAAAGCAACAAATGGATGTCCTCGAATGAGTAAAATATTCAACCAACATGCTCACACAATAAAATGGCAAATGAAATATGTGACAAAGCATGCACAAACACTCTAGCATCTATCAAGCAATTGGCGATGACTAGGTCATCTATATATGAGTATATTGACTAAGGAGTCAAATGATAACATTTGATCGTAGGTCATACTCATCGTTTAAGCACAAGTGGGGGTTACCACTTTTACATAAAGCATTGTTGTGCTCACACCTTTAGAGTTGCTTTAGCTCAATTGATTAGAGTAAAGCTCCCCCTAGATGTGATATCCCCCCTAAGAGGGATGAACTAACCTTGGGTTTTGTCGATGATGACTTCATGTAGGTGTTGAAGATGTAGATGCTCAATGTTGATGTAGATCATTCGGAGCAATCCATTGGAGTGAGTTGCACTTTCAATACCTACACGGGTTAGTCTTGTCGGTGTTCTGGGAACAGGGGTCCCTAGACTTGGCTACCTGCGGCCCACGTCATTGTTTTGCCAGCGGGCCCGTACGACCCATCTTCACCAACAAGCATTCAAGACCCTCGCGAGGCAGACGACACAAGACCTCCTCAGGAGCGGCCTCACCAGGCTGGCTTGCGAGGGGCGGAGAGATCAAGGCCAGGGAAACCACACGAGGTTCCAATGACGTGAGCATGACGATCAAGACCAGGCGGGTGCCAGGCGGGCGCCAGCGCTCACAGTGTCCTTGTTTCCTCTTTGGTACTAAGGAAGAAAGCGCAGACGAAGAGTACCGAGGCGTCAAGCAAAGGTTTCCATATCGGTGCAACGAGACCAAGACCAGCAGGACGGCAGGACGGAGGTCACCGTGGAGCCCAAGACGGCATCACCACCAGAACCTTTGGCAGGCGAAGACTGCTTTTGTCAGGATAACTTGTACTATATGTCCCCTTTCAAATTGGCCATTGCTGGCTCCCTTCCTGCTCAATATGCAAGGCGGCCAGCGGCAACGAGAAAGTCATGGCGAACTAGTTCCCCAAATTGGCCTTTGGCAGGTGAAGACTGCTTTTGTCATGATAACTTGTACTAGCTGAGCATCGAGGCGGCCAGCGGCAACGACAAAGTCATGGTGAACTGGTTCCCCATGGCTCTCAAGGATGGCGCCCGCTCCTGGCTCTTGAACCTGCCTCCTGGCTCCATCTATTCCTGGGACGAGATGCGCGAACGTTTCGTCGCCAACTTCCAGGGCACTCGTGAGCGCCCCCCGGCCGTGGGTGACCTGCGCCGCATCAAGCAACAATCAGGGGAGACCCTCCAGAAGTACATCCAGCGCTTCAATAACGTTCGTCTCAAGATCCCCAAGGTGACGGACGAGGCCATAATTTCTGCGTTCTCCAATGGCATTCGCGACATCAAGATGAAGGAGGAGCTCGCCATCCATGAGGAGCTGTGCACATCCCAGGAGCTGTTCAACCTGGCAACCAAGTGCGCAAGGGCTAAGGAAGGACGCCTTTCCCTCCTCGAGCTCCCAGCTGTCGACCCAGAGGAGAAGAAATCCAAGGCCAAGGACGTGAAGCGCAAGGGAGTTGACGTGCTTGCGGCAGAGCCGGACACGAAGCGCGGCAGGGACCAGCCTGAGTCATCCAAGGGCAGCTGACCGTTCTGCGCCTTCTACAACGTACACAGCCACAACACCAACGATTGCCAAGAGCTCAGAGCCATGCACGATGGACGCTTCGGTCGATGCCCTGAGCGCAACGACCGAGGCTATGACCGAGGAGGAGGACGCGGCAGAGGATGCTGGGACGACCGGGACCCATGCCAGGAGTGGTGCGACCGGCCTCGTGAGGACCGCTGACAGGATTAGCCTCGCGAGGGTGCTTGGAGGGATCAACCTCGTGAGGACCGTCCTCAGGGAAATGTTGGGCTTCCTCCACTGCCGCCACCAAGAAGGAACGACGGCGACCACCACCAAGACGAGGGGGCTGGGGGCTTCCAAGAGCCGCGTGCTATCGCCTGCATCTTGGGCGGAGCTCAAGCCCCAGCCTCACAGCGTATCTTCAAGCAGTTTGCTCGCGAGGTGAACGCAGTCCTTCCCAAGCTCGAGGCTACACGCCCGCTCAGGTGGGCCAAGTACCCTATTACCTTCAGCTCAGTAGATGAGATCAAGTGCGCGGCCACCGCTGGCGCTCTCCCAATGCTTTGTTCACCCGTCATCAGCAACGTGCAAGTCACCAAGACCCTCATCGACGGCGGCGCAGGGCTCAACGTCCTGTCCGTCGAGACGTTCGACAACCTTCAAGTGCCATACAATCAGCTTCAGCCTACCAAGCCTTTGTCAGGAGTGACCGATGGCTCCACCACGCCGATAGGTCAGGTCCGCCTCCCAGTCACCTTTGGAGAACGCAACAACTACCGCACCGAGCTCATCGACTTCGACGTCGCCCACATTCGTCTATCGTACAATGCCATCCTTGGGTATCCGGCCCTAGCCAAGTTCATGGCAGTGATGCACCACTGCTACAATGCCCTCAAAATGCCAGGAAGCGGTGGGATCATCACAGTCCCCTACTAAGAAAGAGATGTGGTGTGCTCCCTCGAGCGCGCCTTCCAAGCAGCGTCAATCGAAGACCCCCGCAACAATGCAGCTCGGTACCCTCCTGGGTCATCTCCAAGAAGAAGAAGAAGCTACTCTGTGCCGGACCTCAGGAGGGCAGCACCGCCAGTGGTACCCCGTCAGTATCAGCGCCCACCCCTCGGGCGCATCCCTCTGTCGCATAGGAAGGCGCGCTCGGCGCCTCCTCGGGCAGGGCTCGAGGGTTCTCTTCTGGAGGGCCACAGACCTTGCCAACGTCATGAGGGAGGCGCTCGAGCACCACTTGGAGGCATGTTTCGCGGCACGTCTCCCTCAGGAGGACACCGGGCAAGGAACGCCGGTGCTCAGGAGTTCATCACCAAGGTATCTTAGGAGCTTCAGGAAGCAAGAGCAATACGCGGTGACCGCCACCCACCTGGCGTTTCTCCCCACCCAGGTGAGGGGGGTGAGCTGTGTGTCTGCATTGACATACCAGGGCTCAACCGAGCCGCATCTTAGGAGCGCTTCTAGCCTTCGCGTGTTGGGCGCTGCGAAGGTCCACCTCACAGCTATGTTCGTATGCCGTTCGGCCTGCCGAGTATGGCTGCTACCTTCCAGCGCAACCTGTGGAGCGTCATGGCGGGTCACGAGGCTAGGCATCACGCAGTCCTGGCGGATATGGCGACGGTCCTCAAGGAACCGGCTGGACCCCAGAGCCTCCCGAGGCTCAGGGCCCCGGTGGGTCGTGAGGAACAATCCCTTCGCCACATACCTTTAGCTGCCCCAATACCCCTTCATCAACGGAACCAGGTGACATTTTCCAAGTTTATTTAGCTAGGAGCACCCAGGGGGCTGCATTATTCCCAGGCCGCGTGGGTCCGTCCCTGTGGCATGTATCCCTTCTTTTTTATGTCTTTAGCTTACCTTGCTGGGGGCTCCCCTCGGGCTGCATCATCCCCAAGCCGCTCGGGCCGGATCCAGTGGCGTGTATCGTTCATGCATTTACATGAGCTAGTTTGCCTTCCATGCTTAATCTATCTATGATTACCACCTGCTTGATTGTCGCCCACTGTGGGAGCCGCGTGCCGGTCGTCTTTCTTTAGGACCCTTCGCGTGAGAGGGTTAGGCACGGCGTCTGTGCTTGGGTTCGTCCCTGCAGCGTCGATAAATCCAACAACTGAGCTAAGTCTGGTGGGCCGGCCCCGTTCACGTCACCTCCTGGGGCCATTGGTGCTTGGCTTTCTCACGGGGTAACCTCAGGAGATTCGTTCGGCACAGGTTGTCTGACCACCTCGTAGGACCAACATAGCGAACAAGAATCAAGACCAGGCGCAACCCGCCTTGAGGTAGGGCCTCGCGAGTCCCGCGCTAGCTCACGAGTGCCCAGACACACCTCGTCTAGCCCTGTTGTGCAAGCCATGTGTCAGGGTGGGGCTGTACACGCCCCGAGGGCTCTCCGCAGTAGGGACTTCCCACCCACGTACCAGTGGAAGCACCATGCTCCGTGCTAGTAGTCGACACTGCCGAGGAGCGGCTATGCCCGTGCAAGTGCGGAAGCGCCATGGTCTGTCTTGGTGATAAACAACTGAGGGTGGCCTCACGGCCGTATCAACCTCAGGGAGCCACTAGGCTCGGTGTCTGGCCTCAATGCAACGCCTCCCCTCGGGAGAGCCGCGCGAGGGGCCTGGGCACAAGGGCTGCGCTCGGGTCACGCCCAAGCGTATGCCACCCCGCCAAGTCCCTCGGACCTGGTCGTCGCGCGCCCTCCCAAGCGGAACCAAGGTATGAAGGTCGTTTGAACGTCAAGGGGGACTCCTAAGCATCGCGACTCAGGAGCCTAACTGATCACGTAGCCCCTCACTCCTTGGCCCGTCCTGGTGATCCGGTCGGACCAATGGCGATTGAGGTATGCATGGGGTCGGGCCTTGCCGACGTAGAACACAAGACCTACCATCACATCTCCTTTCCACAAGTTGTTTGCGCGTCAAGGAGGACTCCTGAGCATCGCGACTCAGGAGCCTAACGGACCACGTATCCCCTCACTCCTAGGACCGTCCTGGTAATCCGGTCGGCCCAACGACAGCTTAGGTATGCGCGGGGTCGGGCTCTGCCGACATAGAACATAAAGCAAATGGGAAGGAAATAGCAAAATCTCAAAGCAAATATGACAAGACATATTGTTCTCTGAATATCAGACACAAGTTTAAATGCGTCCACGAGGCACACTACATGTTGTAGGAATTTCAACAGGAAAGGAGCCGCAATCCAGTCATCCCTCGATACCACCGGCACCTGCAAGAGGTGCCCCCTCCCGGGTGGCATCGCCTTCACCTACACCACCGGTCGAAGGCACGGGGCAAAGGTGTCGAACTTCTCCAGCGGGGCTTCCACCTGACCTTTCACAGTTGTGGCGGCGGCTATGTAGTGTCCATCAGCCACGGGCTCCAGCA
Source organism: Triticum dicoccoides (assembly GCF_002162155.2). NCBI lineage: Eukaryota > Viridiplantae > Streptophyta > Magnoliopsida > Poales > Poaceae > Triticum > Triticum dicoccoides. The sequence goes on along the minus strand of NC_041382.1, from coordinate 536,567,874 downwards.
GCTTATCAAGGCAGGCAGCGGGATTGCAAAGATGGAGGTGGACGAAGACACGTGTCAGCGCGACTAAAGAAAGGACATGAGCCTCTGCCTCTGCCATGGGGCCGATGCCGCGCACGACTTCCTCAAGCGCCTCGACCAAGTAGGGAAGCAACTGGGCGAGGCCATCCTCATTGGTGGCCAATGACTTCTCCAAGCCCTTCTCATAGAGCGACTTCAGGGCTTCGCAAGACCTCTTCTCCAGAAGCGGAAGGCCGCACGGTCCTCGGCCAGAACCTTCGCCTTGGCATCGAGTTCGACCTTTTCAGCCTGCACCTTTTGCTCCAGCTCCTCTAGCCGGCCGCGCTCAGCGGCCTGCGCCTACGCCAGCTGCTCCAGCTCGGCGTCGCGACCCTTGACAGCGTCCTCCCGGGCCTTCATCCTTTCTTCCTCCGCCTTACGGCCACGAGCAACTTCAGCATGCTCGTCACGCAGGATCTTCAGCTCGGCCTCCAGCACTTGGCAGCGACCTTGGGCGGCCTCAGCGTCCTTCAGCGCCGCCTCGCGAGCAGCTGCTGCCTGAGCTGCGGCTCGCTTCTCCCCCTCAGAGGTCGTCGCGACCTGGTTCACCGCCCGAACGGACACGTCAGAACTGAGCCAACCAGAGACCAGCTACAGGCGACCAACCACCAGGAGGGGTTCGGTGCTCTGGATATGTTCTCGCAGCTGGGCCATCTCATAAAGGGCCCGCTCCAGGATGTTAGGAGAAGCGGAGGAACCTGAGGTCAGCAACATGGCAGAAGGAGGAAGAGGCATCATCGTCACCATGGCCTGGGAGGCAGGAAGCTCCTGAGCCTCTTGGACCTCAGCACCCGAGCCGGACGCTGGCACCTCCTGAGTCAGCAGCGCTTCAGGGGCTGACTCCTCCCGAGGATGCTCCACCCAGCCTCGCGAGGATGATAGGGCTGGACAAGCACGAGCACCGTCCCCACCTTTGCTCATGGAGAGGGGCGCGGTCGCAGGAGGCGGCCCAGACTCAAGCAGCACCACCTCGCTCTCCCTTCTCCTCTTTGTTGCAGGCGTCAGCCTGGTTACACAACAAGGAAAAAGAGTCGAAAACAAGCATCAACAGCAAGAACAAGGCAAGACGGGGACACTTACTGATCCGCCACGACATAGTCCCTCCGCTTCGGGAGCTTGAAGATGGAGAGCTTCGCAACCCGAGGCACGGGCGCACCAGCTCCGGAAGTAGAAGCAGGTGCGGCAGTTGGCTGGAAGCGGCTCCAGGCAGCGTCAGAGCAGAAGCAGCATCCCGGGAGATCAACATCGAACGGTCCCTCGTCGGGATGATGGGCGGATCTCCCTTCTCCAGGCGGGCGTCAGCCTCGTCGTCGTCAGGAACGGTGCAGAGGAGGTCAACTTTGCTTAAGGGGGAGGTTTCCCCCATCCCTTCAGGGGTCACCTTTGAGTCTTCCTCCTCCTCCTCATCCTCCCCACGGGACTCGCCAGAAGACAACTCCACCGGCATCAGTGCCGCAGGGGCCTCGGTGGGTGCCGGCGGCACCAGTCTGCACCCGTCAAAGGTCGGCCTGGAGGCCACGACCAGCGCCCCATCCTTGCGGTAGAACAAGGGAGTCAAGACATTCGGTGGGTACTCCTGGTCGTCCCCGACCAGGATGCGGAGATCCACAGCTAGCTCATCATCGGAGAAGGCTTTCGGGCTCAGGCGAACCTTGTCCTCTTCGTCCCCAAGCTCCCACAAGGCGCACGTACGCGCCTGAAGCGGGGCTATGCGCAACATCATGAATTCACTCAGGAGCATGGCCCCTGTCACCTTTGCTGCCTTCGCATTGCCCGGCTTCAGGTTGGCGTTCATCTGCTCCAGCACCAACATCGCCCGCTCGGCAGTGAGCTTCGCGCAAGACCGCCCCTTGTTGGACTGGGGCATCTCCGTCGACGGCGTCAAGCATGGGTGGGCGCACTTGGCATCCATCATGTAGCGACTAGACCTCAAACAGTCTGATCTCTATGCTCCGGTGTCATCCCTGGATCAGTAATGCTGACACCACACAGTACTCGGAGGATTTATAACAGAGTAGCAATCACACACTTATTACATCGAGTGTCTCAAACGAGAACTTATTACAATTAATATGGCTTAAGGCCATCTAATAACGACAACAGCGGAAGGCTTGGAAGATAAGTGAGTCCATCAACTCCAACGGCATCACTGAGTATAGAACCACGACCTAAAAACTCCTTAATCGTCGTCTGAAAAGTCTGCAACATTAACGTTGTAGCCCGAAACAGGTCAGCACATGGAATATGCTGGCAATGTAACACATAGAGGGTAATGGAATGAAAGAGTTATACTATATGCATATTTGGCTGGTGGAAAGCTCTATGGTTACAGTTTTGCGTAGAGCCAATTTTTCCCTACTTCAAAGGAATAAGTTTAATTACTATAATGGTATTTGTTAAACATTGAGAATGGTTGATAGCATCCTCAATCCCAATTAAGCATCATCATTAAACAAAACCCAACAAAATTAATTTAGAGTAACATGTTGAGATTCACATGATAATCCAGGTACTAGATGCTCAAGATGTCCATAACCGGGGACACGGCTAACCATGATTAGTTTATTACACTCTGCAGAGGTTTGCACACTTTTCCCCACAAGACTCGATCGCCTCCGTTTGGTTTCTCGCACTCCAAGGTGTTTGAGAAGACGGATGACCGAGACATAGTCTTTCAGAAGCGCTAGCACCTTACGATCGGGTAGACCGTACCACCTACATCCCCTACATCTGCTAGTATACCACTGTAAGAGTTCGCATGACTTAGTCAACTATGCTAGAGCCCATAATAGCTTGTGGCTGCACATGGAAGTTTCTAGTATGAATAGTCTCATGATCCCTTTGAGCCTGGGTGGCGGTCCAAAAGAAAACAGGCAAGTCCTGGAATACCCAGGTGCCTCAATCCACCCAGATGTGTGTTTAAGTTGCCACCTTAGATAAACCATTAATTAACAAAACTCACATCTGTCATGGATATCACTCACCCAATCCACGTCTACTAGCATAGCATGGCAAGATAAGCAAACGCAGAAGTAACTCCCTAAGGTTTGATAATAAATAGGTAATAGGTACTACCTCAACTACTTCCCATCCCACAATTTAATTAGATCCTAATCATGCAATGTGTGGGGATTGATCTAATGCAATAAAACTGGGTAGTAGAAAAGGTATGATCAAAGTGTTACTTGCCTTGCTGATGATCCGCGAAACCTAGAGATTCGAAGTAACAAGCGGCGCACTCCGGGTATTCTATCGCAGACAAACAAACAAGCATACAATAAGTACTCATCTAATGCACGGGTAAAACTCAAATAAGAGATCTAACCAGAAGGTTCAACTTAAGAACTCCGGTTGGCAAAAAGAATCAAATCGAATGAAACAACGAAAGTCAAACGGCGAAAGAAAACAACTTCGTTCTAGAAATCTGGATCTAGGGCAAATTTTACAGTAGCAAAATCTTGTTTAAGTTGGTTAAACGAATAGAGGGTTTTGAGACAAAACTCCAGGTGCTTGAATCGCATGATTCCGATAAACGAGCGAAAAGTTATACTAAAACGAAAATCGGATCAGGAATCATGATCAGAAAAATCACGGATTTAATCCGAGAAAAAGAAAAAACGGCGAACGTTCGCTAGAATGAATGAACGGACGAACGCTTGCTATTTAAATAAACCGGAAAAACCGATCTATTTAAAAAACCGAAACTAAAAAAAACCGACGGAAAAACCGAACGTTTTTTCAAAAAATAAATAAATAAATAAAAAAGGTGCGGAAATCGAGGCGGTGGCGGACCTCGGGCGGCGTGCGGCGGCGGCGTCCGGCGGCGCGACGATGGCGACGGCGGCAGCGGCGGTGGCTGGGGCGGCTTGGGGCTGGCTAGGGTTTCGGCTGGGCCTCCCCCGGCTATATATAGCCTAACATGCCGGGAGTCCTAGTCGGACACGGCCCTAGGTCGGTGCGCGTTTTTTTACGCGCAGAAGAAAAATAGAAAGAAATACTAAACGGACTCCAAAAATTCCGAAATAAATTTTCACGGGCTTCTAAAATCAAGCCTCACAAGGTGAACATTTATTTGGGGCCTAAATGCAATTTTGAAAAACGCACATTTTCCTAAATTCAATTAAAACACTGAAAAACTCTGAAATAAAATCTTATTTGATTTTATTATTTAATCCTCAATATTTCTTTATTGTGGGAAAGTCATTTTATTCCCTCTCTCATATTTTTGTAATAGAAATAATTGATGATAAAATAATTAAAATCAAATGATCCTATTCTCAAAATTTGAGAAAACTCAAATATGAAAATAACGAAATCCCCAAATCTCTTCGTGGGTCATTGAGTTGCGTAGAATTTCTAGGATCAACCAAAATGCAAAAAAATAAAATATGATATGCAATGATGATCTAATGTATAACATTCCAAATTGATAATTTGGGATGTTACAAACCTACCCCCCTTAAGATGAATCTCGCCCTCGAGATTCGGGTTGGCTAGGAAATAGGTGAGGGTGGTCCTTGAGCAATTCTTCCTCTCGTTCCCAGGTGGCTTCATCCTCTGTGTGGTGGATCCACTGAACTTTGCAAAACTTGATAACCTTGCTGTGAGTGACTCGATTGGCAAACTTGAGAATCTTAACGGGTCTCTCCTCGTAGGTCAAGTCGTTATCCAACTGAATAGTTTCCAAAGGCACTGTGTCTCTCATCGGTATGTCAGCCATCTCCGCGTGACACTTCTTCAACTGGGAAACATGGAACACATCATGAACTCCTGACAATCCTTTAGGTAATTCCAACTTGTAGGCCACTTCTCCCATATGCTCCAAAACTCGAATATGGTCCTACAAATTGTGGCGCTAACTTCCCTTTAACTCCAAAACGCTTTGTTCCCCGAAGTGGAGATACTCGAATATAAGCTCTATCTCCGACTTCGTAAACGGTCTCCTTGCGTTTAGAATCTGCATAACTCTTCTGTCTGGACTGGGCTACCTTGAGCCTATCGTGAATCAACTTCACCTTCTGTTCAGACTCTTTAATCAAGTCAGGTCCAAACAACTGGCGGTCTCCAACTTCGTCCCATGACAACGGTGTCCTGCACCTCCTTCCGTACAAGGCTTTGAAAGGGGCCATCTTTAAACTAGTTTGGTAACTGTTGTTGTAAGAGAACTCTGCATATGGCAAATTGTCGTCCCAACTAGATCCGTAATCTAGCGCACAAGCTCTCAGCATATCCTCCAAAATTTGATTGACTCTCTCGGTCTGTCCATCTGTCTGTGGATGAAAAGTTGTACTGAATTCTAGCCTGGTACCCAAAGTTTCGTGCAACTACTTCCAGAACTTTGAGGTAAACTGGGTTCCTCTATCTGGTACGATACTCCTTGGAACTCCATGCAAACATATGATCCTGGTCATGTATATCTTTGCCAACTTAGCACTAGTGTAAGTGGTCTTTACTGGGATGAAATGAGCTACTTTCGTCAATCGATCAACTACAACCCAAATCGAGTCGTAGCATGAACGAGTCCTGGGTAATCCCGTGATAAAATCCATGCCTAACTTATCCCACTTCCATTCGGGTATCGGCAATGGTTGTAACAATCCTGCTGGCTTCTGATGCTCTACCTTTACTCTCTGACATACATCACAAACTGCTACATACTCCGCAATATCCTTCTTCATTCCGGTCCACCAGAAAATATCCTTCAAATCCAAATACATCTTGGTATTTCCTGGGTGAATCGAATATGGTGAATCGTGTGCCTCTTGCAGAATCAACTTCCTGATCTCTGGGTCATTGGGCACATAAACACGGTCTTCAAACCATAGCGTGTCGTGCTCATCCTCATGAAATCCTTTAGCTTTTCCTTTGCTCAGTTTCTCATTTATAGCGGCAATCTCTTTGTCAGTCTTCTGAGCTTCTCTGATTCTATCCATCAAGGTTGACTGAATCTCCAATGCTGCTACATAGCCTCTCAGAACTATTTCCAAACATAGTTCACAAAGATTTTCTGCTAACTCCTTGGGTATTTCTCCCATCATTAATGTATTGACATGGCTCTTACGGCTTAAGGCATCAGCTACTACATTAGCCTTTACGGGATGGTATTGCAATCTCATATCATAATCCTTGATGAGTACCAACCATCTCCTTTGTCTGAGATTTAATTCCTTCTGTGTGAAAATGTACTTCAAACTCTTATGATCCGTGTACACCTCACAATGGTTTCCAATGAGGAAATGCCTCCATGTTTTTAAAGCATGCACTACGGCTGCTAACTCCAAATCATGCGTGGCATAATTCAACTCATGAGGCTTCAGTTGCCTTGAGGCATATGAAACAACTCTCCCTTCCTGCATAAGCACTGCTCCAAGTCCTCGACGTGAAGCATCGCAATACACCTCATAATCTTTGGTCTGGTCTGGCAAAATCAACACTGGTGAGGTAACCAAACGTTTCTTCAACTCCTGGAAACTAGCCTCACATTCCTCCGTCCATATGAACTTGGTATCTTTCTTTAATAACTCCGTCATAGGCTTCGCAATCTTTAAGAAATTCTCAATGAATCTCCGGTAGTATCTTGCGAGTCCAAGAAAACTCAAGATCTCTCCCACTGTAGTTGGTGCTTCCCACTTGGTCATGGTATCTACTTTGGTAGGATCTACTGCTATACCTTCTCCAGATATAACGTGTCCGAGGAATCCTACTTCCTTCACCCAAAACTCACATTTGCTGAACTTGGCATATAATTGATGTTCTTTGAGCTTTCCAAGTACCAAACGCAAATGCTCCTTATGCACCTCTTCATTCTTCGAATGAACCAGGATATCATCAATGAACACTACGACGAACTTATCCAAAAACTCCATAAATACTTTGTTCATCATGTTCATAAAATAGGCAGGTGTGTTAGTCAGACCAAATGACATAACGGTATACTCGTACAGCCCATACCTAGTGGTAAAAGCTGTCTTAGGAATATCCTGTTCTCGAATCTTCAACTGGTGGTATCCTGATCGCAGTTCGATCTTGGAAAATACCTTAGCTCCTTGCAATCGATCAAACAGATCATTGATCATTGGTAGTGGGTACTTGTTCTTAATCGTTACTTCGTTCAATCCTCGATAATCAACAACCATCCTTAACGATCCATCCTTCTTCTCCACTATAAGTACTGGCGATCCCCAAGGCGAAGAACTTGGGCGAATATATCCCTTATCCAGTAACTCCTTAATCTGCTTCTTAATTTCTACCAAATCCTTTGCTGGCATCCTATATGGTCTCTTTGATATTGGCCCGGTGCCTGGCAATAGCTCAATCAAAAACTCAATATCTCTATCCGGTGGCATGCCTGGCAACTCCTCTGGAAATACTTCAGGGAAATCCCTTACCACTGGTACTTCCTCCTGCACAACTCCTGTTAAGCAATTTACTTGAGTCCTCTTCGGCACATGTCGGGATACATACTTGATCCTTCTCCCTTCTGGGGTGGTAAGCAAAATTGACTTACTAGCGCATTCAATATTTCCTTCATACTTTGACAACCAATCCATGCCTAATATCACATCCAATCCTTGAGATTCCAATACTATTAGGTCTGAGGGAAAAACATAGTTACCAATCCTTAATGGTAACTGATCACACCATAGACTAGCCACATACTCTGCTCCAGGCGAGGTTACTAACATGGGTGACCTAAGGGCTTGGGTTGGTAGGTTATACTTATCCACAAATCCCCTGGAGATGTATGAATGCGATGCACCAGTATCAAAAGAACGAGTGGAGTAAATGACTTAACCAGAAACTTACCTATTACTGCATCCGGCTGAGCTTCAACCTCCTCCACGCTAACGTGGTTCACCTGTCCCCTATTAAAAGGGTTCGGCTTCTTCCCAGAGCTTTCATTGCCATTTCCATTTTGTATCTCAGGGCATTCATTGGCATAATGTCCGGTCTTCGAACACTTAAAGCAAGTGACTTGTCTTAGGTCCTTCTTGGCTGGGGTTGGTGGGTTTGTGCGATTCTGGCCATTGCTTCCTCCATTTCATTCCCATTCCTGGTGCCATTGTGATTGTGCGAGCTACCTCCTCCATGGGTATGCTGAAAATGTCCCCCCGGTCTAGGGGTAAAACGTGGCTTTTGCTGAGCTCCTGAAGTGTACTTTCCTTATCCATACTTCCTCTTGCGATTCTCAATTTGCTACTGCTTCCCTTCAATCATAAGAGCACGATCTACCAACTCCTGGTAGTTGTTGAAGGTTGCTACCATCATCTGCATGCTCAACTCATCATTCAGTCCTTCTAGAAACTTCTCCTGCTTAGCTGCATCCGTAGCGACGTCATCTGGGGCATAACGTGCTAACTTACTAAAGTCCTCCACATACTGGCAAACTGTCCGTCCTCCTTGGCGCAAATTGCGAAACTCACGCTTCTTCATGGCCATAGCTCCTGCTGAAACATGCGTAGTACGAAAAGCCTGCTGAAACTGGTCCCATGTGACAGTGTCGACAGGGAAAGTGGCTGTGAAATTCTCCCACCATGATGTTGCTGGTCCTTCAAGTTGATGTGCGGCAAACTTCACCTTCTCCGCATCTGTGCATCCTGCTGTGGTCAACTCTCTAGTTGTCTTGCGGAGCCAATCATCTGCTACTATCGGCTCGGTGCTACTGGAAAACACCAGCGGATTCAGCCTAAGAAAACGGGCTAAGTGATCCACATGTGGTGGTGGTGGTGGTGGGTTGTTGTTGTTGTTGTTCCCCTGATTCTGATTCTGGACTAGCAACTGCATCAATGTGTTCTGCTACTGGACCAACTGAGTGAGCTCCGGTGGAAAGGCAAATCCGTGGTCACGTCTCTGAGGCATCTGAGGGTTTAGAAAAGATGAGATCTAAGAATAGAGGGGGTCTAAAGAGAAAACACTACCCATATGCACATGAGGCAAAAACAAACAATTCACTTCATTCAATCAAACAAGGGCATACAATCGATCTAACTGTCGCAAAAGTGCTCGGACTACTATATTTACATGGTGGACTACTACTACTGATGAGGTGGTCTACTAGAAATATTCTTCGGTTGCAGACTCCATGATATCTGCTCCAGCTTCATCAACATAGTCATCATCGCTTCCGTCTGGATCCGAATCGGTGTCGTCGATGATGATGTAGTCTTCCGGGCTAATCTCCTTGGGTTCTTCGTCTTCCTCTACTGGTGTAGGTCCTCCCATAAATATTCCAATCTTCTTGATTAGGTCGTCATTTTTCTCCACCAATACTTCAATTTCTTCTTCATAATCTTCACGTGTAGCCTTGAGTTCTTCCTCCAGTTCCTTGATTCTAGTCTTAGCCTTCTTCAGATCTATCATGTCGGCACACATCTGGTTCTCCTATCATCGAATGTGCTGGTTTAACTCCTGGATAAAAGCTGCAATTGATCTATCCTTCCTGGTGTTGATCATCTCCCAGTGCTCATCTCGGCGCCCACAAATCTGGTAGATAGTATCCTTGAGATCATTGCGGTAGACTTCTCCAATACGTCCCATGGCGATGTGAGCTGCCATGCTCTTTCCTAGACTCCAAGTTGGTGTATCAAAAGAAAACTCTATGGGCTCAGTGACTGGCATGAACGTCCGTCCTGGAACTTGAACTTGAATCATCCAGTGCTCTTCTTCAGGTAAAGTGGCGTTGTAGGTTCCGGTGAAGCTTGGTATTCCTAAGTTCAGGTATCTAGTGACTTCCTTCAAGTGACATCCAAAGGGTGTATCTTCATCTGGTTGCGTTAACTTATTCCTTGCATCCACCATCCAAAAGAGTAGAAAAGATGAGAGGTCAGAAGAGAAGAGAGTGAATAGTGTTCTAGGTCTTTAGCTTAGTGGTCGTGTCCTACAATCAGCGTGTGCTCTGATACCATCTCTATAGCGACCAGACCTCATACAGTCTGATCTTTGTGGTCCGGTGTCATCCCTGGATCAGTAATGCTGACACCACACAGTACTCGGAGGATTTATAACAGAGTAGCAATAACACACTTATTACATCAAGTGTCTCAAACGAGAACTTATTACAATTAATATGGCTTAAGGCCATCTAATAATGATAACATCGGAAGGCTTGGAAGATAAGTGAGTCCATCAACTCCAACGGCATCACTGAGTATAGAACCACGACCTAAAAACTCCTTAATCGTCGTCTGAAAAGTCTGCAACATTAGCGTTGCAGCTCGAAACGGGTCAGCACATGGAATATGCTGGCAATGTAACACATAGAGGGTAATGGAATGAAAGAGCTATACTATATGCATATTTGGCTGGTGGAAAGCTCTATGGTTACAGTTTTGCGTAAAGCCAATTTTTCCCTACTTCAAAGGAATAAATTTAATTACTATCATGGTAGTTGTTAAACATTGAGAATGGTTGACAGCATCCTCAATCCCAATTAAGCATCATCATTAAACAAAACCCAACAAAATTAATTTAGAGTAACATGTTGAGATTCACATGATAATCCAGGTACTAGATGCTCAAGATGTCCATAACCGGGGACACGGCTAACCATGATTAGTTTATTACACTCTGCAAAGGTTTGCGCACTTTTCCGCACAAGACTCGATCGCCTCCGTTTGGTTTCTCGCACTACAAGGTGTTTGAGAAGACGGATGACCGAGACATAGTCTTTCAGAAGCGCTAGCACCTTACGATCGGGTAGACCGTACCACCTACATCCCCTACATCTGCTAGTCTACCACTGTAAGAGTTCGCACGACTTAGTCAACTATGCTAGAGCCCATAATAGCTTGTGGCTGCACACGGAAGTTTCTAGTATGAATAGTCTCATGATCCCTTTGAGCCTGGGTGGCGGTCTAAAAGAAAACAGGCAAGTCCTGGAATACCCAGGTGCCTCAATCCACCCAGATGTGTGTTTAAGTTGCCACCTTAGATAAACCATTAATTAACAAAACTCACATCTGTCATGGATATCACTCACCCAATCCACGTCTACTAGCATAGCATGGCAAGATAAGCAAACGCAGAAGTAACTCCCAAAGGTTTGATAATAAACAGGTAATAGGTACTACCTCAACTACTTCCCATCCCACAATTTAATTAGATCCTAATCATGCAATGTGTGAGGATTGATCTAATGCAATAAAACTGGGTAGTAGAAAAGGTATGATCAAAGTGTTACTTGCCTTGCTGATGATCCGCGAAACCTAGAGATTCGAAGTAACAAGCGGCGCACTCCGGGTATTCTATCGCAGGCAAACAAACAAGCATACAATAAGTACTCATCTAATGCACGGGTAAAACTCAAATAAGAACTCCGGTTCGCAAAAAGAATCAAATCGAACGAAACAACGAAAGTCAAACGGCGAAAGAAAACAACTTCGTTCTAGAAATCTGGATCTAGGGCAAATTTTATAGTAGCAAAATCTTGTTTAAGTTGGTTAAACGAATAGAGGGTTTCGAGACAAAACTCCAGGTGCTTGAATCGCATGATTCCGATAAACGAGCAAAAAGTTATACTAAAACGAAAATCGGATCAGGAATCGCGATCAGAAAAATCATGGATTTAATCCGAGAAAAAGAAAAAACGACGAACGTTCGCTAGAACGAACGAACGCTCGCTATTTAAATAAACCGGAAAACCGATCTATTTAAAAAAACCAAAACCAAAAAAACCAACGGAAAAACCAAACCGTTTTTCGAAATAAAAAAAATAAAAAAACCGGCACGGAAATCGAGGCGGCGGCGGACCTCGGGCGGCGTGCGGCGGCAGCGGTGGCGGCGGCGGCGGCGGCTTGGGGCGGCTTGGGGCTGGCTAGGGTTTCGGCTGGGCCTCCCCCGGCTATATATAGCCTAACGGGCCGGGAGTCCTAGTCGGACACGGCCCTAGGTCGGTGCGTGTTTTTTTACGCGCAGAAGAAAAATAAGAAGAAATACTAAACGGACTCCAAAAATTCCGAAATAAATTTTCACGGGCTTCTAAAATCAAGCCTCCCAAGGTGAACATTTATTTGGGGCCTAAATGCAATTTTGAAAACACACATTTTTCCTAAATTCAAATAAAACATCGAAAAACTCCGAAATAAAATCTTATTTGATTTTATTATTAAATCCTCAATATTTCTTTATTTTGGGAAAGTCATCTTATTCCCTCTCTCATATTTTTGTAATACAAATAATTGATGATAAAATAATTAAAATCAAATGATCCTATTCTCAAAATTTGAGAAACTCAAATATGAAAATAACAAAATCACCAACTCTCTTCGTGGGTCATTGAGTTGCGTAGAATTTCTAGGATCAACCAAAATGCAAAAAAATAAAATATGATATGCAATGATGATCTAATGTATAACATTCCAAATTGAAAATTTGGGATGTTACACATCATGGCCCACTTGCTCCTGAAGGCATCGGCCTTCTTCCCCATCTTTGAGATGGAGTTGGCCTTGCCGACCGCGGTGAAATTGGCACACCTGGAGGTACAACCATCATTGATGCGGAGGAAGAAGAACTGGCGCAACAGAGCCATGGACAACATCACGCCAAGGTGTGCCTCGCAGTAGTAGGCAAAGATCGACAAGAGAAGGATAGAGTTGGGATGAAGATGCAGCGCATTCAGCCTGTACTGGTCGAGGCCCTCGTAGAAGAAGTCGGAAAAGGGGGAACCAGCCCCGCGACGATGCCGCTCATAAAGAAGGGGAAGAAGGTGCTTCCCTCACACCCCAGGATGTCGGAGCCGGCCCGGAGCCCGGTCTTCCCCTTCTTGTTGCTTTCCCCCGCCGTCAGCAAGCGCGTGGTGGCGAGGTTCTTCTCTGAGACATTGGGCGCGTCGACGGCTGGCTCATACCAAGCCGGCGACGAGGCGGGCTTGACCCTTCAGGGCGCCATTGGTCGTTGATGCAGGAAAGGATGGAGTAGATCTGGAGATTTCAGAAGTAGGGAGCAAGAAGGGGATCTAGAGCAAGGCGAAAGGAAGAAGTGAAGGCAAGTGCTATCTACGCCAGCCTTTTGACACTCGGGCAGTTGCCGAGGCTGCATGGGGAAGCGGAGACGCCCATGTCCAATCAATAGCCACGCGTCGACCAAGGCTGCAGGCTATTGGGGCTGCGGCGCTCCGCACTTGCCCCTTGGCTTCGCCTCGAAGCCAAGCCTGAGCGCGCCTTGGTCCCGGGGGCTATTGTCGGCATTCTGGGAACAGGGGTCCCCAGACTTGCCTGCCTGCGGCCCACGGCGTGGCTTTGCTAGCAGGCCCGTACGGCCCATCTTCACCAACAAGCACTCAAGACCCTCGCGAGGGGCCAAGCCTCGTGAGGCAGACGACACAAGACCTCCTCAGGAGCGGCCTCACCAGGCCAGCTCACTAGGGGCGGAGATATCAAGGCCAGGCAAACCTCACGAGGTTCCAATGACGTGAGCCATGACGATCAAGACCAGGCGGGTGCCAGGCGGGCGCCAGCGCTCACAGTGTCCTTGTTTCCTCTTTGGTGCTAAGGAAGCAAGCACAAATGAAGAGTACCAAGGTGTCAAGCAAAGGTTTCCATATCGATGCAACGAGACCAAGACCAGCAGGATGGCAGGATGGAGGTCACCGTGGAGCCAAAGTGGCATCACCACCAGAGCCTTTGGTAGGCGAAGACTGCTTTTGTCAGGATAACTTGTACTAGTTGTCCCCTTTCAAATTTGCCGTTGTCGGCTCCCTTCCCGCTCAATATTTAGGGAGAGGGCCGGGGCCTCTTTAAATAGGATTAGCCACCCCAGCGGATGGAGGATGGACCTCATCTTAGATCTAGGCCATTCCATCCTCAGCCACACACCAACGGAGCACAAGAGCACCTCACCTCAGGAGGCTGTTCTTCCCCTTATACTGTTCATCATCAGCCCAAGAGGCAATCCACCACACCACGCTGGAGTAGGTATTACACCACAACGGTGGCCCAAACCAGTATAAATCTTGTGTCTCTTGTGTTGTGAGTTCGTCGAGCTAGCCTTTGAGATCCCGAAGTGCTTGGGGGCATTATCGGTGAGGGAGAGATCTTCGCATGCACCCCAGTATTCGAACCTTAAGGGTTTTGCCGAAACCCGAAATCCGACAAGTCCCATAAGGAACAACCAAGAATATCCATGGACATAGAGTGATGTTCACATAAGATGATGTCCATGAAAGCATTAGGTTACCTTGTCCCTTGTCTTACAAACAAGAGGGTTTGTGACCCCTAGAACTAGTGCAAGATGTGGAAGTTGTTTGCACATGTCCTTGCCAAAAGATATGAGTGAAGTATGTTGGCGGAGTCACCCTCAAGAACTCTCTAGTTCTTCTTCTTCAGGATCCACGTCATCTTGATGGGAATCCTTGGAGTTGTAGTCGGACTTGATGTAGTAGAACTTGATGTAGTCTTGGGAACCCACTTGACCAAGGCCTTGGGAGCTTCTTCAAATTCATCAATCTCCTCTTGAAGCTTGTCCTTGCCTTTTTGCTTGTGGTCTTGTGGTGGAAGATCATCTTGAGCTTGTGTCCCTTGGAAAAAAGTAGGATCATACTTATCTTGTTGAGGAACAAACTTCTTCTTGGGATATTTATTCTCTTCCCACTCACTCCATTGGCATTGAACTTTCATTCAAAACCAACACCTTGATTCCTCCGGTGCCTTCCTTGCTTGCGGACAATTTCCTCAAATTGCTTACTTCTGGCAAGGCTCTTGTAAACACCTTTCTCTATAATTCCCTTCAATAAGTTATTTTCTTGCTCAGTGTATAACTTGGCTAAGAAAATCATTAGTGGAATCAAGAGAACTACTAGAAGCAACAACATTGGATTTAGCATGATTATTGTTACTACTAGATGAAGAATTTTTTTTACTCTTGTTGCTAGATTTAACTTGTGGCATGTAAGTAGACAAGAGTAAATGCTTGTCAATGTAAGAAGAACTTTTCTTGCGAAGATCATCATTGATTGCCTTTAAGAACCCATGCTCTTGCTCAAGGTTGAGCTTCTCAAAGCGTAACTTCACACGAGTCTTTAAAAGTTCTCGATGACCTTCCAAGGTAGTTTCATGAGATAACTTAAGAGTGTTTAGTTCTTTAGTTAGATGCTCAATCTCCTTATTATCATCGTCATTCATTTATCTTGATTAGCATGATTAATAGTAAGTTCATCATAGTTTCCATAACTAGAGTTGTCAACAAGTAAATCATCATCTCCTAGCAAGTCATCTTCATCACTATTGGAATCAACATACTTGGGGTGTGATACCTTTGGGCCTTTAGCCAGGAAGCATCTTCCAATTCCTTCATTTGGTGAGTCAAATATGTCATAGGAGTTGGTTGACACAAGTCCTAGACCGGCAACACCTTCATCTTGAGTATATTCGGAGTCGGAGTGATAACTTCTCTCGGAGTGATTGTTGGAGTCGAAGCCAGATGCCCATTCACCAACATGAGCTTGATGTATTTGTTTTGTGTAGCTCCTTGATGATTTGTCCTTCCTTCCCGGATCCTTGCTTCTCTGTGATGTTCTTTGATCATAACGGTCATCTCTACTCCTTCTCTCTCTAGGTGGTGATTCTTCGCTTCTAGTTCTCCTTTTAGGTGAATCTTCTCTTCTTTTGTAGGGAGCCGTACACTCATTGGAGTAGTGTCCGGGTCTTCCACAATTCTAGCAATTTCATTCACGACTTGAAGATCTTCTGTCATTGTAGGACCTTGACTTGGAACTTCTCTCCTTGCTTCTACTCTTGTAGAACTTGTTGAAGTTCTTCACCACTAGGCTCAATTCTTCATTGAAGGTTTGTTTCTCACTTGATGATGTGGGAGCATCACATGAGGCTTTGTAAGCACCACTTGACTTGTTGTGAATCTCTTCCTTATCCTTGAGTGACATCTCATGAGCAACAATTCTTCCAATGACTTCCGTTGGCTTGAGATAATTGGGCATCATCTGAATCAATGTACACACGGTATCATATTTTCCATCCAAGGCTCTTAGGATCTTCTTAATGATGAATCTATCGGTCATCTCTTCACTTCCTAAGCTGGCAATCTCATTTGTGATGAGAGCAAGCCTAGAGTACATTTCAGTGACACCTTCAACATCCTTCATTTTGAACGTGTCAAGTTGACTTTTAAGCACATACAATTTGGATTCCTTGACGGAGTCGGTACCTTCGTGCATATCAATCAAAGTATCCGAATTTTTCTTTGCATTCTCAAGATGGTTGATTTTGTTGAATTCTTCGGGGTATAATCCATTGAAGAGGATATCGCAAGCTTGAGCATTGTATTGCAGCATCTTCAACTCTTCCGCGATAGCTTCACGGTTTGGTTCTCTCCCATCAAAGAATTCACCTTGCAAGCCAATACACACAATATCCCAAACGGCGGGGTTATGTCCAAGAATATGCATTTTCATCTTATGCTTCTAACTAGCAAAATTAGTACCATCAAAGTAAGGACCTCTACGGTGGTAATTTCCCTCACTAGGCGCCATACTCTCCTCGGATGTGAAACCAAGGCTATGATCACCAAAAGCTATGGAAATCAAGGCAAAAGGAGACCAAAGCTCTGATACCACTTGTAGGATCGAAAGTATCTCTAGAGGGGGGTGATTAGACTACTTGACCAAATAAAAATCTAGCCTTTTCCCAATTTTAAGTCTTGGCAGATTTTAGCAACTTAGCACTAGTCAAGCAATCAACCTACACATGCAAGTCTAAGAGTATAGCAGTGGAATGTAAAACATTACACATGAAGGTAAAGTGGGGAGTTTGGAGGGAGCAAACGCAATGTAGACACAGAGATTTTGGCATGGTTCCGATAGGTGGTGCTATCGTACATCCACGTTGGTGGAGACTTGAACCCACGAAGGGTAACGATTGTGCGAGTCCACGAAGGGCTCCACCCATGAAGGGTCCACGAAGAAGCGACCTTGTATATCCCACCATGGCCATCGCCCACGAAGGATTTGCCTCACTAGGGTAGATCTTCAGGAAGTAGGCGATCTCCTTGCCCGTACAAAGTCCTTGGTTCAACTCCACAATCTTGTCGAAGGCTCCCAAGTGAGACCTAACCAATCTAGGAGACACCACTCTCCAAAAGGTAATAGATGATGTGTTGTCGATGAACTCCTTGCTCTTGTGCTTCAAATAATAGTCTCCCCAACACTCAACTCTCTCTAACTGATTTGGATTTGGTGGAAAGATGATTTGAGTGGAAAGCAACTTGGAGAAGGCTAGAGATCAAGATTCATATGGTTGGAATAGAATATCTTGGTCTCAAGACATGAGTAGGTGGTTATCTCTCAGAAAATGAATGTTGGAAGTGTAGGCATGTTCTGATGGCTCTCCCCACGAATGAAGAGTGGGTGGATGGGTATTTATAGCCTCCACACAAATCTAACCATTACACACGAATCACCAAAATTGGTGGGACCGAATAATGAAACTCGGTCAGACCGATTTAGTTCAAAATGTGAACGTTAGGATTTTCGGTGGGACCGACATGTCAACTCGGTGGGACCGATTTCATTAGGGTTAGGGCATAAAGTAATCTCGGTGAGACGGATTACACAAACTCAGTGGGACCGATTTTAGTTATAAGCTAACCAGAGAGTTGGTCAGGCAAACTCGGTGGGGCCGATTCGCTCATCTCGGTGAGACCGAAACGTTATGAAGGGGAAACAGAGAGTTTGCATTGCAAACTCGGTGGGACCGATCGCTCATCTTGGTTGGACCGAAACGTTACGAAGGGAAACAGAGAGTTTGCAATCCCATATCGGTGAGACCGAGATCCCTATCGATAAGACCGAAGTGACTAGGGTTTGTGGCAGTGGCTATGTCAAATGAACTCGGTGGCGCCGGATAGAAAATTTCGGTGGGGCCGAGTTTGACTTTTGGTTTGGGACATACATGGATATGAGAAAGTAGTTGAGGGTTTTTGGAGCATATCACTAAGAATTTTGAGCAAGCAACCCATTAAGCAACACCTCATCCCCTTTTAATAGTATTGGCTTTTCCTATGGACTGAATGTGATCTTGGATCACTAAAAGTAAAATGTAGAGTCTTGAGCTTTTGAGCTTGAGCCAATCTTTTGTCCTTAGAATTTTGAGGGGTCCACATTTCTAATCCATGCCATGCCAATCATTGAGCTTTCCTGAAATATTTACCTTGAGATATCATTAGCTCAATGAGCTATATGTTGTTAGGAATTACCAAAACCACCCAAGGATAGTTGCACTTTAAAGGTGTCACAAATTTACTCATAACAGAAGGTGAATCAAGTGCAGAGCTAAATGGCAGTTCCTTACCTCCCCTTGTAGTTGAGGGAAAAATCTTGGTTCTTTCATCTTTCAAGTTCCTCATAGTGATCAACAGATATAAATCCCAAGTGACTCCAAGAATAGAGCTATGCTCCTCGGCAACGGCTCCAGAAAATAGCCTTGATAACCCACAAGTATAGGGGATCGGAATAGTTTTTGAGGGTAGAGTATTCAACCCAAATTTATTGATTCGACACAAGAGGAGCTAAAGAATATTCTCAAGTATTAACAGTTGAGTTGTCAATTCAACTACACCTGAAAGACTTAATATCTGCAGCAAAGTATTTAGTAGCAAAGTAATGTGGAAGTAACGATAACGGTAGCAAAAGTAACATTATTGGTTTTTGTAGTAATTGTAACAGTGGCAATGGAAAAGTAACTAAGCAAAGAACAATATGTGAAAAGCTTGTAGGCAATGGATCAGTGATGGATAATTATGTCAGATGTGATTCCTCATGCAACAGTTATAACATAGGGTGAAATAGAACTAGCTCCAGTTCATCAATGTAATGTAGGCATGTATTCCGAATATAGTTATACGTGCTTATGGAAAAGAACTTGCATGACATCTTCTGTCCTACCCTCCCGTGGCAGCGGGGTCCTATTGGAAACTAAGGGATATTAAGGCCTCCTTTTAATAGAGTGCCAGACCAAAGCATTAACACTTAGTGTATACATTAACTCCTCAAACTACGGTCATCACCGGCAGTGGTCCCGATTATTTTCACTTCGGGGTTACCGGATCATAACACACAGCAGGTGACTATTGACTTGCAAAAGAGGATCAAGAACTCACATATATTCATGAAAACATAATAGGTTCAGATCTGAAATCATGGCACTCGGGCCCTAGTGACAAGCATTAAGCATAGCAAAGTCATAGCAACATCAATCTCAGAACATAATGGATACTAGGGATCAAACCCTAACAAAACTAACTCGATTACATGATAAATCTCATCCAACCCATCACCGTCCAGCAAGCCTACGATGGAATTACTCACGCACGGCAGTGAGCATCATGAAATTGGTGATGGAGGAGGGTTGATGATGACGATGGCGACGGATTCCCCTCTCCGGAGCCCCGAACAGACTCCAGATCATCCCCCGAGAGAGATTAGGGCTTGGCGGCGGCTTCGTATTGTAAAACGCAATGAATCATTCTCTCTGATTTTTTTCTCCCCGAACATGAATATATAGAGTTGGAATTGAGGTCGGTGGAGCCTCAGGGGGCCACGAGACAGGGGGCGCGCCCCCCACCCTCGTGGACAGGGTGTCGGCCCCCTGTTGTTGACTCTTTCGCCAGTATTTTTTATAAATTCCAAAAATATTCTCCGTGAAGTTTCAGGTCACTCCGAGAAATTTTATTTCTGCACAAAAATAACACCATGGCAATTCTGCTAAAAACAGCGTCAGTCCGGGTTAGTTCCATTCAAATCATGCAAGTTAGAGTCCAAACAAGGTCAAAAGTGTTTGGAAAAGTAGATACGATGGAGACGTATCAGGAAAATATGGGTATATCAACTTGATGAAACACAAGTCTGAAACATTTGAAAAGTTCAAAGAATTTCATAAGTGCAGTTGAGAATCATCGTACCAAGAAAATGAACTTTCTATGATCTGATCGCAGAGGCGAATATTTGAGTTAAGAGTTTGGCCTTCATTTAAGACAATGTGGAATAGTTTCACAACTCACGCCACCTGGAACACCACAGCGTAATGGTGTGTCCGAACATCGTAACCGTACTTTATTATATATGATGCGATCTATGATGTCTCTTACTGATTTACCACTATCGTTTTGGGGTTATACATTAGAGATAGTTGCATTCACATTAAATAGGGCACCATCTAAATCCGTTGAGACAACACCGTATGAACTGTGGTTTGGCAAGAAACCTAAGTTGTCGTCCTTAAAGTTTGGGGTTGTGATGCTTATGTGAAAAAGCTTCAACCTGATAAGCTCGAACCCAAATCGGAGAGATGCGTCTTCACAGGAAAGCCAAAGGAAACTGTTGGGTACACCTTCTATGACAAATCCGAAGGCAAGATATTCGTTGCTAAGAATGGATCCTTTCTAGAGAAGGAGTTTCTCTCAAAAGAAGTGAGTGCGAGGAAAGTAGAACTTGATAAGGTAATTGTACCTTCTCCCGAATTGGAAAGTAGTTCATCACAGAAATCAGTTCCAGTGATTCCTACACCAATTAGTGAGGAAGCTAATGATGATTATCATGAAACTTTAGATCAAGTTACTATTGAACCTCGTAGGTCAATCAGAGTATGGTTCGCACCAGAGTGGTACGGTAATCCTTTCTGGAAGTCATGTTACTAGACCATGACAGACCTACAAACTATGAGGAAGCGATGAAGAGCCCAGATTTCGAGAAATGGCTTGAGGCCATGAAATCTGAGATGGGATCCATGTATGAGAACAAAGTATGGACTTTGATTGACTTGCCTGATGATTGATAACCCACAAGTATAGGGGATTGCAACAGTTTTCGAGGGTAGAGTACTCAACCCAAATTTATAGATTCGACACAAGGGGAGTCAAAGAATATTTGAGGTATTAGCAGCTGAGTTCTCAATTCAACCACACCTGGAGATTAATTATCTGCAGCAAAGTGATCAGTAGCAAAGTAGTTTGATAGTTTTGATAGTAGTGACAGCAGCAATAGTAACAGTAACAATGATAGCAGTAATTTTGTAGCAAGTTTAACAATCATGATAGCAGTAGTAACTTAGCAGAAACAATATAAGCTAAATTTGTAGGCATTGGATTGGTGACTTGTTGGATGATATTCATCATGTGACAGTTATAACCTAGGGCTATTCGGCACTAGCTCCAGTTCATTGATATAATGTAGGAATGTATTCCGTAAATAGTCATATGTGCTTTATTAAAAGAACTTGCATGGCATCTTTTGTCCTACCCTCCCGTGGCAGCGGGGTCCATATTGGAAACTAAGGGATATTAAGGCCTCCTTTTAATAGAGAACCGGAACAAAGCATTAACACATAGTGGATACATGAACTCCTCAATCTACGGTAATCACCGGAAGAAGTCCCGGTTATTGTCACTCCAGGTTTACCGGATTATAACACGTAGTAGGTGACTATAACTTGCAAGATCGGATCTAGAAGATGGATATAATGATGATAACATAAACGGTTTAGATCTGAAATCATGGCACCCGGGCCCAATGTGACAAGCATTAAACATGGCAAAGTCATAGCAACATCAATCTAAGAACATAGTGGATACTAGGGATCAAGACCTAACAAAACTAACTCGATTACATGATGAATCTCATCCAACTCCTCACCGACCAGTGAGCCTACGAAAGAATTACTCACTCCCGGTGGGGATCATCATGGAATTGGCGATGGACAAGGGTTGGTGATGACGAAGAAAGAAGATCCCCCTCTTCGGAGCCCCAAACGGACTCCAGATCTGCCCTCCTGAGGAAGAACAGGGCTTGGCGGCGGCTCCATCTCATGGATCGCGATAATTCTTTTTCCCTAATTTTTTCTCCGAAAATAGGAATTTATAGTGTTGGTTTCATGGTCTGCGGGGACACCAGGTGGGGAAAACCCACCTGGGCGCGCTAGGAAAGGGGGGCACGCCCTGGTGGGTTGTGCCCACCCAGGGGCCCCTTTGCGGTCGGTCTTGGCTCCAGAAATTCTTATATATTATATAAAAATTCCTCACAAAGTTACGTTCCATTCCGAGAACTTTTATTTCTGCACAAAAACAATACCATGGTAGTTCTGCTGAAAACAATGTTAGTCCGGGGTTAGTTTCATTCAAAACATGCAAATTAGAGTCCAAAACAAGAGGAAAGGCGTTAGGAAAAGTAGATACGCTGGAGACGTATCAACTCCCCCAAGCTTAAACCTTTGTTTGTCCTCAAGCAATTCGGTTGATAAACTGAAAGTGAAATAGAAAAAAATTATGAACTCTTTTGCTCCTGTTTGCATAAATAAGCTTAAACAGCACCCAGGTTTTCAGCCAACATTATAACTAACCATGTCGACAATAACTCTTAAAGATTATAATGACTCATATCAATGACAAAATCAGCTAGCGAGCAATAATAAGATATCTCAAACGGCAACACGTTGTCAAAACAACCATGATATAATATGACAATAGTGGTATCTCGCTAGCCCTTTCTGAGACTGCAAAACATAAATGCGGAGCACCTCCAAAGTTCAAGCAGTGACTAAACATGGTAATTCATGGTAGAAAAGATCCAGCAATGATGCACCCAACATTAGCTGCACACAATGCATAAATCATGACAAATGTGCTCTTCTCAGTTTCTGGCGCTTGTTTTAGAAGGTGATGACACAACATAAAAGTAAATAGATAGCCCCTTCGCAGAGGGAAGCAGTGATTTGAAGATGTGCCGGAGCTCAATTTTTAAAACATAGGTAAATGATTATTTTGGGACATGCACCCTTCTCATTTACTCCACAACCATCAGTTATCAATATCTCCCATGCTAAACAGGCTAGTGGCGGTTCCCAAGCGATAAAAGTAAAGGTTGTGACTCCATTGGGAGTTTTTGTTTGATTTTTCGAGCGATTAACTATATTTGTATTTTGTAGTTTGGGACTAGGCATCCCTATTACCGCCCTTTTCTTGTGCGATGGCGAGTGAATAAACAGTCGACCTGAGAATAACCCGCTTAGCATGGAAGATACCGACTACCTCCTGTCCTTCCATGAACGATCCAGGCACACAAAATGGATATTTTTAGAAGTTTTTAGAGGTGGCACATGCAAATTTACTTAGGACGGCAGGATAATACTGTATATAGGTAGGTATGGTGGACTCATCTGGAATAACTTTGGGTTCAAGGTTTTTGATGTACAAGCATAATCCCCACTTAGTACAGGCGAAGGCTAGCAATTAGATTGAGAAGCGGCCAGCTAGAGAGCAACAACGATCATAACCATGCATTATGCATAAGTAACATTGGACACTAGCATGAGTAGGATATGAACACCATGAATATAAATATCAAAGAGGCTATGTTGGTTATGATTCAACTACATGCATGAACATGTGCCAAGTCAAGCCACTCGAACATTCAGAGGAGGATACCAGATCATCATACTACATCACAATCATTTTAACACAATGTTGATACCCAAGATAAATCATTATCAACTCCCAGCTACTTATGCATGGCATGAGAAACTATAATCACTAATTGTCATTGCAAACATGTTTAATCATAATGGGCTGAATCATGGATACTAGGTTAAACATATTTACATAGATAGAACAAGTCGAGTTCATACCAGTTTCTCTCTGCCACGGCTAGTTCATCGAATATCGTCATTATTGCCTTTCACTTGCACGACCAAATGATATGAAAATAATAATAATAGTACAAGAGTGCGTCGACTAAGCTGGAATCTGCAAACATTTTATTCAATGGGAGGAGAAAAGGTAAAATGTGCTCTTTATTAGTTCAACAGTTATTCAAATGAGAGCCACTCAACATTTTCATCGTGGTCTTCTCCTTGGTACAACTCGAATAAAAAGAAAAGAAATTCAGAGAAACACACTGAAATACTTTTGGAGTCTTTGGTTTTCTTGAATCAAGCAAACAAAAGAGAAAAGCAAAAGCGAGAAAAACTATTTACACGGGAAAGCTCCCAACAAGCAAAAGAAGAACAAGGAAATAATTTTGGGTTTTCTTTTTGATATTACTACTAAGTATGCATGGAAAGTAAACTAGCTACAATCAATTTTTTGGGGGTTTTTCTAAAGTTTTTCAGACATGCAAGAAGAAAGCAAGAAAATAGATCTAAGCATGGATGATACAATGAAAAAGTGTGGACACTGACAAATGGAATAAGTAAACATGAATGTAATGTCGGTGGAAACACGTACTCCCCCAAGCTTAGGCTTTTGGCCTAACTTGGTAGTCGATCAGTAGCTTGGAGGGTAGTAGTCAGCCTGGTAGCTCACAGAGCCTATTGGTGCGGACGCCTCGGCCTGCTGTGCTGCCTCTACTACTGCATTGTGAGCTCGGACCTCGCTATCAAGAACAAAATATCTTCCCTTGCTGTGATAGTCAAAAAGAGCAGGCGCAGGCAAATATGTTTTCACAGCAGATGTTTGGTTAAACACAAGACTATAAATGAAATTATCAGCCTTTCCCTTGAGAATCTTATGGTCTTTTAAGGTGTTAAAATCTAAATACTGCGTGGGTAGGATAGGATCAAAGGGCAGAGGTGAAGCACCTAGCCTTCGTGCTAAATGCGTGGCATAAATTCCACCATAGAACCAGCCGTTGTTAGCGTTGTGTTGAAGTATGCGTGCAACAATGGCTGCAAGGTTATAATTCCTTTCACCGGTAAGAGTAGTACGTATGAGGCTCAAGTATGGAGCACAAAGCGTGCTACAGTCTTGCTTCCCTACTATACATTTCCTGTTAAATAACGCAAAGTACTGAATTGCGGAAAAATGAATGCTCTTTATTCTACCTTGAGTGACTCCCCTCCTTTCATCGTACCAAAGGCTCATCAAGAATGTTTCGAACTCAGCCTTTGGTGGTACATCAAGCGAACCCCAAAATGGAAGCTTGCAGTGATAAGCAAAATTCTCTAGTGAGATGGTAAATGGACTATCATAAAGCATAAACAACACCCTAGACTCACGTGGAAAAGAATTAAATCCTTTGACATGATTCAATGAGAATTTGGTGTTGTTCACACTTATCTAAAAGGTAGGGACCGAGACCAGCATTGTGAACATATTGCTCAAATTCCTCCTTAATGATCACATGCACCATATACTCATCGCAAGCACATAGGCATGTTTTGGTGGCAGCATCTCTCGTGGAACTTTCACTTGGTTCAACATAAGACCGGCGAGCAGAACTGTCACTAGAAGATGCCCCCGAGGATCGTCTCCTCGAAAAACTCCTTCCAAATAGGTTCATCATCTCCGCGTACAATTTTCTGAAAATAAAAATTTTGGGGTGACAAAAATTTGTCAACAAAACTTTATAAAATTGATAGCAACTACTCATAGGGATGCATAGAAGCCATAGCAAGCATTCAAACTACTTAAAACACTAAGAATTTAACATGCAAGCACATCTACAACAGCACCAAGAGTAGCTAATTATTCAAAATATAAACCACTAAAGCAAAAACTAATGGCACAAATGGTGGAGTCACGTACCAAGCTACAATCCCCCGAAATAGTATCGAAAACGGAGCTTCGAGCAAAGAGATCGAAATCCGCGGGTCTGAGCTCAAGAACACGGGAGAGAGAGCAATGGATTTTTTTCGGAGGTAGGCATGATGTGGGATGAAGAGGTAAGTGAGGGGGCCCACGTGGGGACCACAACCCATCAGGGCGCGCCTGGGGGTCAGGGCGCGCCCAGGTGGGTTGTGCCCACCTAGTGCACCTCCCTCTGGTATTATTTGCACCAGAAATTCAGAAATATACAGAAAAAATCGTGTAAAATTTTCAGAGCATTCCGAGAACTTTTATTTTTGGGTCATCTTTTATTGCACGGGAAATTCAGAAAACAGACAAAACATGGCATTTTATTTTATTTAACTGATAAAAACAGAAAACAAAAGGTAAGGACATAAGGTAGTGCTTACTAAATTCATCAACTTCATAACATTCAAAAATGATCCATTAATAAGGTTGATTAGGTCTTATTAACAACCACTTTCGATCAGCATGAAACCGAAGAACTTTTTTAAAAACACTAAGTTACCTCAATGGGGATATGCATTTCCCCAACAATAAGTATTTCATATTTCTTTTTGGCAGTAGGTAGAGGTATTTGAACACTTCCAATAGTGATTGTCGAAGATCTTTCAATAACATTAATACCATTCACTTGGAATTGTTTCTTCGAGAAGTGCGCCGTATGCTCATTACCATTGATATGAAAAGTGAACTTGCTTTTATTGCAATCAATAACAGCCCCTGCAGTATTCAAAAAGGGTCCACCAAGGATAATTGACATGTTGACGTCCTCAGGCATCTCAAGTATAACAAAGTCAGTCAAAATAGTAACATTAGCAACAACAACGGGCACATCCTCACATATACCGATAGGTACGGCAGCTGACTTATCAGCCATTTGCAAAGATTTTTTTAGTGGGTGTGAGTTTATTCAAATCAAGTCTTTTATATAAAGAGAAAGGCACAACACTAACACCAGCTCCTAAGTCACACAAAGCAGTTTTCACATAATTCTTTTTGATAGAGCAAGGTATAGTTGGTATTCCCGGATTTCCAAGTTTTTTAGGTACTCCATCTTTAAAAGTGTAATTAGCAAGCATAGTGGAGATTTCAGCTTCCGGTATTTTCTATTATTTGTGATGATGTCTTTCATATACTTTGCATAAGGAGGTATTTTTAGGATATCAGTCAAGCGAGTACGCAAAAAGACTAGCCTGAGCATCTCAGCAAAGCGTTCAAACTCCTCATCATCTTTCCTTTTAGTTGACTTGCGTGGAAAATGCATAGGTTTTTGAATCCACGGTTTTCCTTCTTTACCGTGTTTTCTAGAAACAAAGTCTCCTTTGTCATATCTTTTATTCTTAGCTTGTGGGTTATCAAGATCAACTGGTGGTTCTATCTCAACATCATTATTTGGTTCTTTATCATTGTTTGGTTGAGTGTCTTCATGAACCTCATCATTATCTGTTTCATTATCAGTAGGTGAGTGTTCATTACCATATTGAGTTTTAGCATCAGAGAAAGAAGCTTCATTATCATTGTTAGGAGGTTTTTCTATTTCAGGTTCACTAGGAGCATGTAAAGTCCTATCATTTTTCTTTTTATTTTTCTTTCTAGAAGAACTAGGTGCACTAGTGTTAGCTCTTTGTGAATCTTGTTCTATTCTTTTAGGGTGTCCCTCTGGATAAAGTGGTTCCTCAGTCATTGACGGTGTCCTGGACTAGGGGGTGCTCACCACGTCGTCTCCCGACCACCTGGATCGGGCTGAGGACCCCCATGGCGGTTCACGCATGGGCCACTTCAGGCAGGCCATGCCGCACACGAGGAAGATTCCATGAGGCTTGATGATCAAGACAAGGACTCCTCTCCACCAACGTATTCGACTAGGACTCTGGTTATCCTAGGCCTCAGGTGCATTATATAAGCCAAAGCCAGGCTAGTCAATAGATAATTATGACATTATTCATCATACCTCTATGGCTTAGACCGTAACATATCATCTCGAGGTAGAGCAACTCCATACTCGATACTTCATCAATATAAACAAGAGCAGGACGTAGGGTTTTACCTCCATCAAGAGGGCCCGAACCTGGGTAAAACATAGTCTCCTTCGTTCCTGTTACCATTGATCCAGGAATCCACAGCTCGGGACCCCCTACACCGAGATCTACCGGTTGTGACACCGACAATGGTGCTTTCATTGAGAGTTCCGCTGTGTGATCTGCAAAAGATCAATGGCTCGCCTGCAGATCAACTTCGATGTCGGCGTCTTCGTCGCCGGCTCGACTAGTCACCTTGGCTTGACCAAGGAATGTGCCCTACCTCCAATTGTCATGTTCGGACGAGGGCCTTCATCAACATCAACTCTGATCTCTATCATGATAATGGAGGAATCATCCATGGAGCTATGGGGCTCAACGTCAACATTGCCCCCGGGCGACCGTGCTATTTTTTCGAACAATGAACTTGTATCCGCTACCACCACCTCCCCGAGCATCACTTTGACGATTCCTTCGGTAGAATTGTGCGGAATAGAGTATACAACAACACTGTAAAATTTCGTCGCGTTCTGATGGAGCAATCTCCGCTGATATCCGATATACCGGAGCCCTGTCGAATCTGGACGGGAATCTGGACGAGTTTGGAGCGTGGTGTCCATCATCTAGCTCAGACGTCTTTTCGAAGATCCAGCCGTTGATTGTCTGTGGAATTCCTATATCTACCACCTCTTAAAATTTCAGCTCGATCTGACCGTCCAAACTCCGGAAACCTTCTGATTAGTGCATCACTTTTCGGATCTGTTTTCTGCGCGAATACGAATCCGGCCCGAGTTCATCTTTCTTCATGAACGGGATATTGGACAATTTTTTTGAAAGAATCTCTTTGTAGTGTATTGTGTTTTGTTTACGAACACATGCTCACAAATTTTGCACCTTTTTGGAGGTAATCTTCGATGCCATGCCGTTGTCAAACCAGCCTTTACTCCACGCTTGCCGACCTGTGCTAGACAGATTGTCGCTTCATCGAGACAAGCCCAACCTTATCGGATCATCAACTCCGCAAGCCGAACAAGAGTTCGACATCACGAAGACTAGATTATCACCAACACCATCGCCCCATGGATTGCATGGGTCAGGCGTGCCGACATCGCTGCTCGGTCACTTCGTCAATCCGGCTTTGACCGCGTCACAAGTTATGACCAGCGTCGGCATGGCCGCACTATTGCCAATTCAAGCAGATGTCCATCACACCGAACTGCTTCAATACCTCTGCTGACATGGTAGTTGCAGCGTCTCCTTACCGACCCGCTCCGTTACCTCGGCCTAGACTGTGGGCTTCGCCATCTCTTCATCAGCCTACTCCGGAGACTTCGCCGTCACTAGCTGACCAGCTTCGTCACATTAGCTGGACCGGGGGCTTTGCCTCGGCGAGCCAACCTTTGCCACCATTGCCATGTCGTCGCTTCATCGCCCATTAGGCAATGGGTGTGCGGATCGAGTCCTAATTTTGGGAGTAATCTTTCTTCATATTGCTACAATAGATAAACCAGGTGCTATTGATCCTAGTAATTTTTTCTTGCTTGGGTTGATTTTTTCTGAGGAATTATTACTCTGATTTGTTCCATCATCTGTACATAGGTCTTTCAAATGGTGGCCGAATTAACGACGGTCGCGTGGTGGTTCGATTAGTTTCCTTATATAGTTCGGCGAACGCCGAATCCGGAACTCGGACCGGCCTGTGAATTCAAGCTTTGCCACGCCTTCACCATGTGACACCGGCGCCCTGCATCAACATTGACTTCGGCGCTAGGCCACATCTCTTTAAATAAATTATTTTTGTGAAAAGCAATTATCCAAGGATTTTATATATATTTATATTATTATTTTTGGACCACATCATTTTATGTGTGTAGGTGATTGACTTCGACTGCGTCACGCGGTCACTTCAACAAGCCAACGTCGTCATCCCAATTGGCATAAATCGGCTCGCATGATCACCTTGTTGATTGAATTGCCATACTGACATGTTCGGTTGCCTCGAGGACTTCGGCATCATCAAGAGGGTTCTACCTCGTCGGGTGTTCGGCGCACGGGCCATATTTATTTTATTACTCACTTTGCATAAATTATTAATCATGCAACTTTTTTTAATGTTTATTATTATTACTATTATCTCCGGCTTGCACTATCTACTGTGCATAGGTAAATGATCAGGATTTGGCAGCGCTGTCACCTCGGCGTATCGACATACCATGCCACCTCGGCTGGACCGGGGGCATCGTCATCACTTCATTAACCTACGCCGGGTACTTTGGCGTCACACTGCCGGCCTGCATCGGCCGTGCTATGTTGCCACTTCGGAGCGTCGAGCTCTTCGTTCTGCCACCTCGGGACTGGCTTGGGGGCTGGGACCTCGTCCCGCCGTAAGCTCGGACTGCATCATCAATGCCGAACACATTAACCCGCTAAGTCGCTTTTATGCTCAAAGTTTTAAATGTTTAATTTGTGTTTGGTTCGACCATGCTCGCATACGTTATTTGTTAAAAACACTTCTCTTACCCAAGTTAACTGGGGGCTCTTAAATTTATATGAGTCGTTTTATACTAAATGTGTTTTCTTCCTAGTCGTTGCAAAATCTTTTTCTATCACTCCTTTTTCGACGCAAATGTGTGGTCAATAGCTGGATAGCCTATTTTCTCTCTAATGACCGCTCGAGTTTAGTTCGCTAAACTGGCCTAACGAGAAGTACTCCGCCTTTGGATAGGAGGTTGAAGCCATAGGCTGACCCACTCGACATCTTGAGATCGAATGTGTCATCTTAAAGCACGACGAAAGCACAAACTAATTTTAAGACCAATTTTTGGATTGGCACCAAAAATTTTGATTTAGTTCGGACGTAAAGTTTCCGCATAAGTTTTTGGTTTTTTAAGCTTATGGCACTTTTGATCTATTTGAGTGTCTTTCTTTTATGAGGCGGGACATCCTCTTGACCGAGGTACCATGCGTAATAATCTAGCTTGTGAAATATTTTTCGACCCATAGTTCGGCATTTTTCCTACCGACCCGCACCTCGGTGTTGGGTCCAAGCATAAATCCCGCAGTACACTGTCGGACACTTTTTAAGCCTCGACAATATCAACGGGGGGCTGCAACTTGAGCCGAACCCACCAAACACCAAGGTACTCCAAGGAGTCCTCGGCAAAATGTTCTCGGATATTGCTTTATATGCATCAGTTTCGAATTGTGTCTTCAGTCAATAGTTGGGTTGCCCGGCTCCTGTGCTTGCCTCCTATGTTCTGCCTTGTTCGTCTAGGTGCGCAAAGGGAGAACCACTGCGATTGTGCTTCCAACTAGCATGGTTAAGCGCCTCAGTGGAGAAAGCCAAAAACTAACTGTCACAATAAGCATAAACTGGTCAGCGATCCGATGACTGTATTAAACTATAAGATCGATAGAGGTCACCCCGTGTTAAATGACAGCGTTTATAACATTGGCCGACGTGTTTACGGCTTGACATTGACTGTCGCCGAACACTAACCGGGGGCTAGTTACTGGCCTCCCAATTTTAAGCTCCTATGACTAAGTGAAAGTTATAAAGCCCGCATATCTGATTGCCTCGTTTCCGCTAATAGAACTGCCTTCGGGCACTGAGACGTAGGCTAAGGGTTGTTTTGTTATCGTGAAAACACCCTGCATAGCATCTACAAGGGGGTGGAAGCCAACTATGGGCCACTTTCAACTGATAAACAGTCTCAACGGAGTCAAAATAAACATATCATCGGTGTTTGTATTTAATATACGAGGTCTGCCTTCCATAGACATTGTTATAAAGCCATAAATATGCATCAATTTGACTTAAGATTTTGGCCAAGCTGGGTTGCTCGGCTCTTGTTCTTACCCCTACATACCCGACTATTCAGCTAGGCGGTAAAGGGAGCCCCTATGTGATTGTTACTACCGGGTCATCCGAGTTAGTACCTCAGACTAGGTGAAGCCGATAGCTAGCGATCTTAAAGGATATAATTGGCCGGCAACGACGGAAGTGAAAATTTTGGTTCATTAATACCATAGAGTTTGGGATCTTTTCCCGAACTAAATGCTCAATATTTTCCTCCCACTTTGATTGGAGGTGGGGTTTCATGATCATGATCAGCATGACAACCCAAAGAAAGGAACCGATAGCGGGATTATTTTCTTTGGAAGATGTTTTCATATCTCTCTGCGTACCTTTGTTTATAAAACCGTATGGCCGGATTGCCTTGTTTTCCATAAATCTTTGCCCTTATAACGGCTTTATAAAGTAGGACAAACACTCCCCAGCTACTGGCCGAGGAGATTGAAGCCGATGGTCGGTCAACAAAGTTTTGTTCAATGCGGATCCGAGCATTAATAATGTAAAGTACTTGGATACATAGAATCATTACACATAAAAATTGCGAGTAAAATCCATTTACTGCAACCCATCTTTTAAACCCCTTGGGGCCTACCTTGGCGAGCTCCGATTTCGCCAACTCTAACCTCCTTTAAGAGATCTTATTATCTTCTTGAGAAGTTTGTGTTAAACATAACAAATTTTACTGTCAAACGGATATCGATCCTTAATTTGGCCACCCGTGCCCACATTAAGGCTCGAGGGCTACTGGGCTTCGTGCTCACTATTTATAAATATTAAAGGGGCACATTGATCCCCTGATCTAGTTTTGCCACCCGACCAGTGGCTCGGGGGCTACTGCATTGCCTATTCAATGCAGAAAAGTCAAAGTGCTCAAGTGTTCTTCTCAAGACCCTCTCTCAAGGGCCCGTCTACTGATCACTATTTCCTCTAATATATTACACTGTGTTCCTAAGTATGCTGTCGAGCTAGGAATTGATCCTCGGGCTAATTTTACGAATCGACCCGAGTCTCAGGGGCTACTAGGGTCAGCGGTTTGATTTTATCCTTCAGGTGCATCCCGGATATTAGGCCAACACACACCTTGAGGGCTACTGGCTATACATCTCGGCAGAGAACACATTGCACAATTCGGAATCGAATTCAAAACAATCAGCCCATGGCCGGGGTGGTGCACCACCTCGGATACAGTCTGGTGTTGGTGCTTGACCGCAAAAGATATCTCGGAAGCAGTCTGGCATAAAGCTCGGTTGCAAGTGGATGGCTCCATAGAGGGCATCTCCGGCATTAAGCTCATTTGAACCCTTTTAACTTTTTCAAGACCAAGGTAATCTATGACACCTCAGATACAGTCCGGCGTTGGACCTAAGATACATTCCGGTGTTGGAGCTCGGAAGCGGTCCGGCGTTGGTGCTCGGCTGCAAAAGATACCTCGAGTGCAGTCCGGCGTTGGAGCTCGGACGAGAGAGGACAGCACCGCACGGGAAACACTTCAAATCCAAGGTGGGCGTAAAATGACAAGGCATTGGTAACGGCCGATAACTTAAAGGGGCTCCTCGGATACCCATCGTGTAAACTCTTCGGATTTACTTCGGTGATCCTCAAGATCAAAGATAAGAAGATTTGTTGAACCAGTTTTCAAGACCGACGACCAAAGATGAAGAACAATTTGGAAGAATCAAGGAGCGTCCCCAACTTGAAGACCGGTTCAGGGGGCTACTGACGGTGTCCTGGACTAGGGGTGCTCACCACATCATCTCCCGACCAGCTAGATCAGGCTGAGGACCCCCATGGCAGTTCACTCATGGGCCACTTCGGGCAGCCCATGCCGCACATGAGGAAGATTCCACAAGGCTTGATGATCAAGACAAGGACTACTCTCCACCATCGTATTCGACTAGGACTCTTGTTATCCTAGGCCTCCGGTGCATTATATAAGCCAAAGCCAGTCTAGTCGATCGATCATTATGAAATTACTCATCATACCTCTAGGTCTTTGACCATAACATATGATCTCGAGGTAGATCAACTCTGTACTTGATACTTCATTAATATAAACAAGAGTTGGATGTAGGGTTTTACCTCCATCAAGAGGGCCCGAACCTGGGTAAAACATAGTCTCCTTCGTTCCTGTTACCATTGATCCGAGAATCCACAGCTCGGGACCCCCTACCCCGAGATCTGCCAGTTTTTACACCGACGGACATTTTACCTCCTCTAGTTGCAACTCTAACAGCAAAGTCATGCATATTATTATTCATTTCACCAAGCAATTCTCTTTGAGATTTAGCAACTTGTTCTAAGTGAGTTTGAACCATAGAAGCATGTTTTCCCACACCTCTAACATCATTTGAAATTCTCAATAACAAGTCACTCAAGCGAGCAATCATATTAGAATTATATTTCAATTGTTTCATAACATTTGCATTGAAGTGATCTTGCTAATATAGTTTACAAACTCATAAAGGCATTGACTAGGATGCATATTGTGAGGATTATCATTATCATTTAACTTCATTAAAGAATTTACCTCTACCACCTTATGCAGTGGTGGTGTATTAAGCCCATGTATTTCTTCAATAGGAGGTAAATTTTTAACATCCTCAGCTTTAATACATATTTCTTTCATAGATTTCTTTGCCTCTTGCATATCTTCAGGACTGAGATATAATATACCCCTTTTCTTCGGAGTGGGTTTAGGAGGTGGTTCGGGAATAGTACGATCATCATAATTTTCCAATATGTTATTCAACAATTCCTAAACTTGTCCAACATTTTGTTCCCTGAAAACACAACCAGCACAACTATCTAGGAAATCCCTAGAAGCATCGGTTAGTCCATTATAGAAGATATCAAGTATTTCATTTTTCTTAAGAGGATGATCAGGCAAAGCATTAAGTAACTGGCAAAGCCTCCCCCAGGCTTGTGGAAGACTCTCTTCTTTAGTTTGCACAAAGTTAAATATTTCCTGCAAGGCAGCTTATTTCTTATGAGCAGGGAAATATTTTACAAAGAAGTAATAAATCATATCCTGGGGGCTATGCACACAACTAGGAGCAAGAGTATTGTACCAAGCTTTAGCATCACCCTTTAATGACAAAGGAAATAATTTGAGAATAAAGTAATAGCGAGTTTTCTCATCATGAGTAAAAAGGGTGGCTATGTCATTCAACTTAGTAAGATGTGCCACAACAGTTTCAGTCTCATAACCATGGAAAGGATCAGATTCAACCAAAGTAATTAACTCTGGGTCGACAGAGAATTCATAATCCTTATCATCAATAAAAATAGGTGAAGTAGCAAACTTAGGATCACATTTCATTCTAGCATTCAGAGATTTTTCTTTATACTTGAGTAGTAATTTCTCTAGATCATCTCTATCATTACAAACAAGAATATCACTAGTTGTTTCTTCACTCATAACATAACCTTCCGGTACCTTAGGCAATTCATATCTAGGAGGGATAGTTCTAACAGGTGTTTCAAGAGATTCAGTTTGAAGCTCATCATCAGATTCAACAACATCATGTTGTATTACTCTAGCAATTTGTTCATGAAGAAATTCACCAAGTGGCACATCATCATTAACAAGCAAGGTACTAGCATCATCATAAGCATCATTCATAGTAGAAGTAGCATCATCAATAACTTGCGACATACTAGAATTGATAGCATGTGGTGGTGTTGCAAGTTTACTCATAACAGAAGGTGAATCTAAAGCAGAACTAGATGGCAGTTCCTTACCTCCCCTCGTCTTTGAGGGAAATATCTTAGTCTTAGCATCCTTCAGATTCTTCATAGTGATAATATGATAATAATACCAAGTGACTCAACAAATATAGCTATGGTCCCCGGCAATAGCGCCAGAAAAAGGTCTTGATAACCCACAAGTATAGGGGATCGCAATAGTTTTCGAGGGTAGAGTATTCAACCCAAATTTATAGATTCGACACAAGGGGAGCCAAAGAATATTTGAAGGTATTAGCAGTTGAGTTCTCAATTCAACCACACCTGGAGATTAATTATCTGCAATAAAGTGATCAGTAACAAAGTAGTTTGATAGTTTTGATAGTAGTGACAGCAACAATAGTAACAGTAACAGTGATAGCAGTAATTTTGTAGCAAGTGTAACAATCATGATAGCAATAGTAACTTAGCAGAAACAATATAAGATAAAGTTGTAGGCATTGGATCGGTGACTTGTTGGATGATATTCATCATGTGATAGTTATAACCTAGGGCTATTAGGCACTAGCTCCAGTTCATCGATATAATGTAGGCATGCATTCCGTAAATAGTCATATGTGCTTTATTAAAAGAACTTGCATGACATGTTTTGTCCTACACTCTCGTGGCAGCGGCATCCATATTGGAAACTAAGGGATATTAAGGCCTCCTTTTAATAGAGAACTGGAACAAAGCATTAACACATAGTGAATACATGAACTCCTCAAACTACGGTAATCACCGGAAGAAGTCCCGGTTATTGTCACTCCGGGGTTACCGGATCATAACACGTAGTAGGAGACTATAAATTGCAAGATCAGATCTAGAACATGGATATAATGATGATAACATAAATGGTTCAGATCTGAAATCATGGCACCCGGGCCCAAAGTGACAAGCATTAAGCATGGCAAAGTCATAGCAACATCAATCTAAGAACATAGTGGATACTAGGGATCAAGCCCTAACAAAACTAACTCAATTACATGATGAATCTCATCCAACTCCTCACCAACCAAAGAGCCCATGAAGGAATTACTCACTCCCGGTGGGGAGCATCAGGGAATTGGCGATGGAGAAGGGTTGGTGATGACGAAGAACGAAGGTCCCCCTCTCTAGAGCCCCAAACGGACTCCAGATCTGCCCTCCCGGGGAAGAAGATGGCTTGGCGGAGGCTCCATCTCGTGGAACACAATAATTCTTTTTCCTTGATTTTTTCTCCGAAAATAGGAATTTATAGCGTTGGTTTCAGGGTTTGCGGGGCCACCAGGTGGGGACAACCCACCTGGTCGCGCCAGGAGAGGGGGGCGCGCCCTGGTGGGTTGTGCCCACCCACGGGCCCCTGTCTAGTAGGTCTTGGCTCCAGAAATTCTTATATATTATATAAAAATTCCTCGCAAAGTTTCATTCCATTCCGAGAACTTTTATTTCTGCATAAAAACAACACCATGGTAGTTCGGCTGAAAACAGTGTCAGTCCGGGGGTAGTTTCATTCAAATCATGCAAATTAGAGTCCAAAACAAGAGGAAAAGTGTTGGGAAAAGTAGATACGTTGGAGACGTATCAATGATCGGCGAACCGTTGAGATTAAATGGATCTTCAAGAGGAAGACGGGCGTTGATAGTAGTGTTACTATCTACGAAGCTCGAATTGTCGTAAAAAGTTTTTAACAAGTTCAAGGTGTTGACTACGATGAGAGTTTCTCACTCGTATCTATGCTTAAAATCTGTCCGAATCATGTTAGCAATTGCCACATTTCATGATTATGAAATTTGGCAAATGGATGTCAAAACTGCATTCCTTAATGGATTTCCTAAAAAGGAGTTGTATATGATGCAACCAGAAGGTTTTTTCAATCCTAAAGGTGCTAACAAAGTGTGTAAGCTCCAGTGATCCATTTATGGACTGGTGCAAGCATCTCGGAGTTTGAATGTATGCTTTGATAGTGTGATCAAAGCATATGGTTTTATACAGACTTTTAGAGAAGTTCGTATTTACAAGAAAGTGAGTGGGAGCTCCGTAGCATTTCTGATATTATATGTGGATGCCATACTGTTGATTGGAAATAATACAGAATTTCTGGATAGCATAAAAGGATACTTGAATAAGAATTTTTCAATGAAGGGCCTCAGTGAAGCTACTTACATATTGGGCATCAAGATCTATAAAGATCGATCAAAATGCTTGATAAGACTTTCGATGAGTACATACCTTGATAAGATTTTGAAGGAGTTCAAAATGGATCAGTCAAAGAGGGAGTTCTTGCCTAACTTGTAAGGTATGAAGTTGAGTAAGACTCAAAACCTGACCACGGTAGAAAATAGAAAGAGAATGAAAGTCATTCCCTATGCCTCAGCCATAGGTTCTATAAAGTATGCTATGTTGTGTACTAGACCTATTGTGTGCCTTGCCATGAGTTTGGCAAAGGGGTACGATAGTGATCCAGGAGTGGATCACTTGACAGCGGTCAAAGTTATCCTTAGTTACTAAGAGGACAAAGGAAATATTTCTCGGTTATGGAGGTAACAAAGAGTTCGTCGTAAAGAGTTACATCGATGCAAGCTTTTACACCGATCCGGATGACTCTGGGTCTCAATCTGGATACATATTGAAAGTGGGAGCAATTAGCTAGAGTAGCTCCATGCAGAGCATTGTAGACATAGAAAATTTGCAAAATACCACTAGTAGAAAAGGGGGCAACGGTCCAGGCCGGGTCAGCCCATTAGTCCCGGTTCAGTCTAGAATCGGGACCCATGGGGGCATTGGACCCGGTTCGTGAGCCCAGGGGGCCGGTCGGGCCACGTAGGCCATTGGTCCTGGTTCGTCTGGACCTTTTGGTCCCGGTTGGTGGGAGGAACCGGGACTAATGGCCTCACTCCTGGCCCACCACCATTGGTCCCGGTTGGTGGCTTGAACTGGGACCAAAGGCTCCCCTTTAGTCCCGGTTCATGCCACCAACCGGGACCAATGAGGTGCCTATATATACCCCCTCGCGTAAGAGCAGAGCACACTGCTCTGTTTTTTTCTGGCCGAGGGGGAGAGGGCTTGGTGGTGCTCTAGCTCACCTCCTATGCACACAAGGTGTTCGATGGAATGCCCGAGCCACAGTACTTAAGCTTTCTCCTCTCCAAGCTTGACCTTCAACTCCATTTTCCTCAATATTTGTCTAGGTTTAGCGGTCCGTCACGCCCCGTCCCCGTCTTCACCGTCATCGATCACCCGCATCGAGCTCATCGCCGGCACCACCGTGGTGAGCCTCTTGTTCTTATCTTCTTTTTGAAAGGAAAAGATATTCTCACTTGTATGTTTACATAGATACTTGTATTATTTTCTTACTTTTATTATTGCATCTTATATAGTGCGATGGTTTTGGTATCCGGCCCCGTCAGCCCTCGTCCTGTCTATGATTCGGATGTGGAATATATATTATCTTTATAACTATTGGTTCATTTATTGTTTATGAAAATTATGCCGACCAACGTGACATAGATTTTATTTATGTAGGATGTATGTGAATCGGAAATTCCAACCGACCCTATTGTCGAGAGGTTAAATTTAGTTGAAGAAGAAAACAATTTGTTGAAGGAAAAAATAAAAAAATTGAGGAGGAGAAGATGATATTGGAGTTGCATGTTGCGGATGTCATCGATGATCACAAGATCAAGATGGATGCAATGCGCTTGAAGATTAGAAAGATTAGAAAATATGCCATTCATACCGAGGCTTGGTATCATTATGCCGTTGGATCAATTGTTACCTTGGTTGCGATTATGATCGCATTTGTTTTCGCATTGAAATGGTTTACATAGTTTCAATGTATGGTTTAATTAATTAGATGCTCTGGAGAACTATATGTTGTTAGATGAGAACTATGTATGTACTTTGGTTTTAATGTGATGATGAACTTCTATTAATTTGGACACTTAATTATATATAACGCACGCAGATGAACCGGCAATGGATGTACGGTGACAGACACACCTCCGAGTACATTAAGGGCGTACATGAGTTTCTCGATGCGGCTGAGGCAAACAAGCAGAATGGTTTTATGTGTTGTCCATGCACTGAATGTGGGAATACGAGGTCTTACTCTAACCGGAAAATCCTTCACTCCCACCTGCTTTACAAGGGTTTCATGCCACACTATAATGTTTGGACGAGGCACAGAGAAATAGGGGTTATGATGGAAGACGGCGAAGAAGAAGAGTACGATGACAACTATGTGCCCCCTGAATACGGTGATGCTGCAACGGGGGGAGCTGGTGAAGATCAAGAGGAACCAGACGATGTGCCCAATGATGCTGCAACGGGTGAAGCTGCTGAAGATCAAGAGGAACCAGACGATGTGCCCGATGATGATGATCTCCGCCGGGTCATTGTCGATGCAAGGATGCAATGCGAAAGTCAAAAGGAGAAGCTGAAGTTCGATTGCATGTTAGAGGATCACAAAAAAGGGTTGTACCCCAATTGCGAAGATGGCAACACAAAGCTCGGCACCGTACTGGAATTGCTGTAGTGGAAGGCAGAGAATGCTGTGGCTGACAAAGGATTTGAGAAGCTACTGAAAATATTGAAGAAGAAGCTTCCAAAGGATAACGAATTGCCCCACAGTACATACGCAGCAAAGAAGGTCATATGCCCTCTAGGATTGGAGGTGGAGAAGATACATGCATGCCCTAATGACTGCATCCTCTACCGCGGTGCATACAAGGATCTGAACGCATGCCCGGTATGCGGTGCATTGCGGTATAAGATCAGACGAGATGACCCTGGTGATGTTGACGGCGAGCCCCCCAGGAAGAGGGTTCCTGTGAAGGTGATGTGGTATGCTCCTATAATACCACGGTTCAAACGTCTGTTCAGAAACGAAGAGCATGCCAAGTTGATGCGATGGCACAGTGAGGGCCGGAAGAAAGACGGGAAGTTGAGAGCACCCGCTGACGGGTCGCAGTGGAGAAAAATCGAGAGAAAGTACTGGGATGAGTTTGCAAAGGACCCAAGGAATGTATGGTTTGCTTTAAGCGCGGATGGCATTAATCCTTTCGGGGAGCAGAGCAGCAATCACAGCACCTGGCCCGTGACTCTATGTATGTATAACCTTCCTCCTTGGATGTGCATGAAGCAGAAGTTCATTATGATGCCAGTTCTCATCCAAGGCCCTAAGCAACCCGGCAACGACATTGATGTGTACCTAAGGCCATTAGTTGAAGAACTTTTACAGCTGTGGAATGGAAACGGTGTACGTACGTGGGATGAGCACAGACAAGAGGAATTTAACCTAAAGGCGTTGCTGTTCGTGACCATCAACGATTGGCCCGCTCTCAGTAACCTTTCAGGACAGACAAACAAAGGATACCACGCATGCACGCACTATTTAGATGACACTGAAAGTATATACCTGGACAAATGCAGGAAGAATGTGTACCTGGGCCATCGTCGATTTCTTCCGACCAACCATCAATGTCGAAAGAAGGCAAGCATTTCAAAGGCGAGGCAGATCACCGGAAGAAGCCTGCCATGCATACCGGTGATCACGTACTTGCTATGGTCAATGATTTACACGTAATCTTTGGAAAGGGTCCCGACGGACTAGTGTTCCGAATGACGCTGAGGGACACACACCCATGTGGAAGAAGAAATCTATATTTTGGGACCTACCCTACTGGAAAGACCTAGAGGTCCGCTCTTCAATCGACGTGATGCACGTGACGAACAACCTTTGCGTGAACCTGCTAGGCTTCTTGGGCATGTATGGGAAGACAAAAGATACACCTGAGGCATGGGAGGACCTACAACGTTTGCACGAAAAAGACGGCATGCCTCCGAAGCAGTATAAAGGTCCTGCCAGCTACGCTCTTACGAAAGAAGAGAAAGAAATCTTCTTTGAATGCCTGCCCAGTATGAAGGTCACGACTGGCTTCTCATCGAATATAAAGGGAATAATAAATATGCCAGAGAAAAAGTTTTAGAACCTAAAGTCTCATGATTGCCACGTGATTATGACGCAACTGCTTCCGGTTGCATTGAGGGGGCTTCTATCGGAAAACGTCCGATTAGCCATTGTGAAGCTATGTGCATTCCTCAATGCAATCTCTCAGAAGGTGATCGATCCAGAAATCGTACCAAGGCTAAGGAGTGATGTGGCGCAATGTCTTGTCAGTTTCGAGCTGGTGTTCCCACCATCCTTCTTCAATATCATGATGCACGTCCTAGTTCTTCCAGTCGACGAGATTGTCATCCTGGGGCCCGTATTTCTACACAA
This sequence comes from Triticum dicoccoides, assembly GCF_002162155.2. Lineage (NCBI taxonomy): Eukaryota > Viridiplantae > Streptophyta > Magnoliopsida > Poales > Poaceae > Triticum > Triticum dicoccoides. The sequence continues at coordinate 536,526,392 of NC_041382.1, read as the reverse complement.
TATGTTCCCCTTTGAGAGGTTCATGGGAGTCCTACAGAAATATGTCCGTAACCGCGCTAGGCCAGAAGGAAGCATCTCCATGGGCCATCAAATAGAGGATGTTATTAGGTTTTGTGTTGACTTCATTCCTGGCCTTAAGAAGATAGGTCTCCCTAAATCGCGGTATGAGGGGAGACTGACTGGAAAAGGCACTCTTGGAAGTGACTCAATAATATGCAGGGACGGATATTCTTGGTCTCAAGCACACTACACAGTTCTACAGAACTCTCCTTGGTGACCCCGTATGTCGATGAACACAAGAACAGTCTGCGCTCCAAACACCCGGAGCAGTGCGACGACTGGATTACATGTGAACACATCAGGACTTTCAGCAGTTGGTTGGAAACACATCTTAGAGGTCAAAACACTGTTTGTGATGAGTTGTACTTGTTGTCCAGGGGACCATCTTTGACTGTATTGACTTATAAAGGATACAAGGTAAATGGGAATAGATTTTACACGATCTCCCAAGATCAAAAGAGCATCAACCAAAACAGCGGTGTCCGCTTTGATGCAGCAACCGAGAGCGGAAAGGACACATATTATGGTTACATAGTGGACATATGGGAACTTGACTACGGACATGATTTTAAGGTCCCTTTGTTTAAGTGCAAATGGGTCAATCTGTCAGGCGGCGGGGTACAGGTAGACCCACAGTATGGAATGACAACAGTGGATCTAAAAAATCTTGGGTACACTGACGAACCGTTCGTCCTAGCCAATGATGTGGCACAGGTTATCTATGTGAAGGACATGTCTACCAAACCGAGAAAAAACAAAGATAAGGAAGCGAATACATCATACAATGAGCCAAAGCGCCACATAGTTCTTTTAGGAAAAAGGGATATCCTGGGAGTGGAGGGCAAGACAGACATGTCTGAAGATTATGAAAAGTTTCATGAAATTCCTCCCTTCAATGTCAAGGCTGACCCAAGCATCCTGATAAACGATGAAGATTATCCATGGTCATGGCGCAATAAGCAAATGACACAAGCGAAGAAAAAGTGAAGACTTTCTCCCGCAACTATTATGATGATACCATGCCAACTTTGTAACACACGAGTATGCTATGCCAACTTTTTCAGAGTTCATTTGAAAACTATGAATTTAGGTCGAATTTTCTCTATAGGTGCATCTATGTTCATTTTTTTAGTAAAGTTAATCACAAACTTGTGATTCACACAAATTTCAAAGAATTCAAATTTTAACTATTCAAATTTGAAAACTAATGGCACTAACAGAAAGTTTATAATTTTTCTAAAACTAATGGCACTAACAAAAAGTTTATAATTTTGCTGACCTAAAAGCAAAAAGAATTAAAAAATAAAGCAAAAAACAAAAGAAAATAAATAATATAGAAAACAAAACAAAAAAATAAAAAATAAAAATAGCAACAATAAGTATTTTGTTGTATGTAGAAACAAAATAAAATAAATAAAGCAACAAAGAAAACAAAAAAACTAAAAAGTGTTTTCAAATTTGAAAACTAATGGCACTAACAGAAAGTTTATAATTTTTCTAAAACTAAAAGCAAAAAGAATTAAAAAATAAAGCAAAAAACAAAAGAAAATAAATAATGCAGAAAACAAAACAAAAAAACTGGAAAAAATAGGCACTAAAAGCAAAAAAACAAAAAAATTATTTTCAAATTTGAAAACTAATGGCACTAACAGAAAGTTTATAATTTTTGTGACATAAAAGAAAAAAGAAATCACTAAAAAACTATAAGTATTTTGTTCTAAGTAGAAATGAAAAAAATAAATAGCAAAAAAGAAAAAAATGCCTATAATATTTGTTATGACTAACTAAAATTACCAAATTAAGTATAATGATAAAACACAGTAATATTAAATAGCAGGAAAAAGAATGACTCAAAAATCAATTTTTATAGTAAAGTTTTTCATAAACTAGTGATTCACACAAATTTTAAAAATTCACATTTAAACTATTCAAATTTTAAAACTAATGGCACTAACAAAAAGTTTATAATTTTTGTGACCTAAAAGAAAAAAATTCACTAAAAAACTATAAGTATTTAGTTCTAAGTAGAAATGAAAAAATAAATAGTAAAAAGATGCCACCTACTGGGCCACCACGGCCTGAATACGACTAGAAGCCCATCCATGGGCCAGGATTCAGGCCCGCAGAAGGCCCAGCAGGCCCATAGGCATAGCGGTGTGAGATTAGGCCCAGAGGCCTGCAGTTCTGAGGAGTTCGATGGAGATGGCGGGGCAGCGCTTATAAACAGGTGCGGCCGCTCCTTAGCTAGCGAGGTGGGACTAAACATCCCACCGCACCGCGGCTTTGGCAGGCGCAGGCCTTTGGTCCCGGTTGGTGGTACCAACCGGGACGAAAGGGGGGCATTGGTCCCGGTTTGTGCCACGAACCGGGACCAAAACCTTTCCTATATAACCAAACACTTGGGAAATTTCCCCCCACCCGCCATTCTTCTCCAACGCCGCCAGGCTGCTGCGCTGCTCCTCGACGCCGGCCCCTGCCCCGACGTCGCCGTCGCCTCTCCTAGCCGCCCGAGGTCGCCGTCGCCGCCCGCTCGCCATTGGCCGTGCTCTCGCCCGACGCCGCTCCCCGCTCGCCGC
>NC_041382.1:536518156-536523746 GCF_002162155.2 Triticum dicoccoides | reverse complement strand
CCCGCCCGTTGACGTCGCCCTGCCCCTCCGTTGGCCCGGCCGGCGCCCCTCCCCTGTTTTTTCATATATTATATGCTTGTGTATATTGTGTATATTCCTTCTTTGTGTATATTATGTATATATGTCAGTATATATATTGTGTATATTGCTTCTTTTCAGATTTTTTCATATATATGTTTGTATTTTGTATTTTGCTTTTTTATAAAAATGTATATATGTTTGTATGTTCTCTGTGTATATATGTTCATATATGCAAAAGTTAGATTTAAATATTTAGAAAAGGATTATCTATATATGTTCTCTGATTTAGTACATTTTAGGTAAGTTTCATTTCTAGAAAAGTTTTATATATTTAGGAGAGGAAAAAGGAAAATAAGAAGAGGAAAAAGGAGAAGAAGAGGAGAGGAAGAAAAGGAAGAGGAGAAGAAGAGGAGAGGAAGAAAAGGAAGAGGAGAAGATATTTCTTCTCCTCTTTTTTTCTTTTTTTCTTCGATCTTCTCCTCTATTCCTTTCTTCTTCTCCTCTTTTTACTTCTTCTTCATATTCTTATGTTTTATCGGGTCTGTCGTCGTCGATATACCCCTCCCGATAACTTCAACATGAGGGGGAGTCAATATACCCCCTCCCGATAACTTCAACACGAGGGGGGGGGGGTCGATATACCCCCTCCCTATAACTTCAACACGAGGGGGGGTCGATATATATACCACCTCCCGATAACTTCAACACGAGGGGGGTTCGATATACCCTAAATAGCAAGTATCATCGGTGTGAGATACACGACGCCCGCGTCACTTGTGGGACGTGGATGTACTGTCCGACACCGACGGCCACATGTATCTCACACCCACGATACTTGCTATTTAGGGTCTCCTCTACCGCTCGGCAACCCTGATTCTTTCTTCTCCTCTTTTTTTTCTTCTTCTTCCTCTTTTTTTATCGGGAACGAGGGTCGTCGAGGGTCAGGGTCGCCGAGCGGTAGAGGAAACCCTAAATAGCAAGTATCGTCGATGTGAGATACATGTGGCCGTCGATGTCGGACACTACATCCACGTCCCACAAGTGACGTGGGCTTCGACGCCCACATCACTTGTGGGACGTGGATGTAGTGTCTGACACCGACGGCCACATGTATCTCACACCCACGATACTTGCTATTTAGGGTTTCCTCTACCGCTCGGCGACCCTCGACGACCCTCGTTCCCGATAAAAAAAGAGGAAGAAGAAGAAGAAGAAAAAAAGAGGAGAAGAAAGAAAAGAGGAGTTCTTACTCCTCTATTCTTTCTTCTCCTATTTTTTTTCTTCTTCATCTTCTTTTTTTATCCTTGAAGCGTTGTCGAGGCCACCCCAAACCCTAGAGAAGCAGCGTCGAGCCCACCCCAAACCCTAGAGAAGCAGCATTGAGGCCACTAATTAATATTAGTTCTACGTTTGCCACTAATATATCCATCTGTCATGTTTGAATAATAATTGCCATGTTGTAAATATTTGTAGAAACTATGGACACCGCCCGAGACGAAGTACAAGAAGAGTTGTTGGGGGACATAATCGCACGAGGAAGTGATGCCGTCTGCTTGTTGTTTCTCAATGACACCGATGGTCTGGAAGCAGCTGGGTATGATTATGATGGCTCCGGTGACATAATGCCGGTGCAAAAAGGAGATCGTGAGGATGGCTCCGGTGACCCAATGCCGGTGCAAGAAGGAGACCGTGATGACGTCTCCGGTGACCGAACCGAGTCCGGCCAGGTATATATATTAGTTAAGCTTCTGCTGACTAGCTAATTGATGCATTCATTGTTTTGGTATGTACACATATTAATTAAGTCTTTGTTCTTTTTTCTAGCCCTCCGGATCGAGCACAACTTCGGTAAAGAGACGAGGCCCGAAGAAAAAGTTGAGCTCGGATGAAAAGTTTGAGATCATAGCAATCGTGCCCGACGGCCAACCGATTGAACCCCTCCGGACAAAGAGCGCATTTGTTGCTCAGTGCGGGGTTTTGGTTAGGGACAAGATCCCGATCAGCATCCAGCAATGGTTAAAGCCGGCTACAGAAGACCCTGAGGTGTCTTATGTCAATGATATGCAGAAAAATGATCTTTGGACTGAGCTGAAGGCAAATTTCACCCTACCGCCAGAGGATGATCCGGAGAAGCCAGTTAAAGAGCAATTAATCAAGTCTTTTGCTCTTAATAGGATGGCAGAACTATTCAAGAGGTGGAAAAAGAGCTGAATAAGTTTGTCGAAAATAAAGAGACACCAGAATTCAAGGGCAGATATGAGAAGATCAGAGATCACTGGCCCGCATTTGTGGCCCACAAGACATCAGAAAAGAGTAAGAAGATGTTGGCGACAAACAAGCAAAATGTTGCGAAGAAGAAGCATCACCATCGCAAGGGGTCAGGTGGCTACATCATAGCCCGGCCTAAGTGGGCCAAGACTGAGAATGATCTGGTTGATAAAGGGATCGAACCAGAGACAATTAACTGGCCAAACCGTTGCCGGACTTGGTTCTTCGGGGTTGGCGGAACCTTGGACCCTGTATCAGGGAAGTGCATTTGGACGAACGATCAAATGGACATACCAGTCAAGAAGCTTCAGCAGTATATCAAAGCAGCGCAGCAAGGGACGTTCGTTCCAGACAGAGAGAACGACGAGCTCACAATGGCCCTTGGGAATCCTGAGCACCCTGGATGGACACGAGGCACGCCAGGCTCCATTCCATGGAAGGTTGGGTTTCCGGACGCAGGCGCTTACAAATTCCACGAGAGGAGGAAGAAAGTGGAGCAGACCCAACTGCAGGCGCTGCACGCTAGGGTACAAGCGATAGAGGAACGAGAAGCAAATTGCAGCAAACGAACTGCCGAAGCTTCCCCCGAAGCTACCCCGCCATCTCAGCGGAGAAGCAGCATGGCTTCCACCGAGCTGATTCAGCCAGAGCATGTCTTGACGGCTCCTGCCAGCTATCCCGTGGATACTATCATGGAGTCTCAAAATTGCCACCTTATGACGCAATGGATTAATATGAAGGTCAAGGCGGCTGTTGGCTCTGTTTTTCCTACTGAACCCGGTGCAACTTTTCACTGCAGGCCGACTCCAGAAGGATATTCTAGGGTGATGGTGGATGAAATAATGGAGGGATTTGTGGACCTCCAGCTTGACCACTCTACCGGTGAAGGGGAGACTCGGCTGGGTTCTGCTCTAAAGACTCCATGCCTATGGCGGAAGGAGGTCATCAACCTTCCGAACTGGACGCCTCCGCCTCCTCCTCCTCCTCCGGCGAGTCAGGGCACTCCGCCTCCTCCTCCGGCGAGTGACGACCAGGGCACCCGTCCGGCTCCTTCTCTGGCGCGTGGCGGCACTCTGCCTCCTTCTCCGCCTGCGCCGGCACGCCCGAGCAGCCAGCCTCCTCCTTCTCCGCCTCGTCAGCAAGGGCGGAAGAGACCTACCGCCGCTCCGGCTGCTCCGGCGCGTCGTAGTCCTTCTCCTCTGCCTTGTAAGCAAGTAAAGAAGACAACCGCTCCGTCTGCTCTACCGGCGTCTAGCAGTACAACCAGAGGCGGGAGGACATACAGATTCGGTCCTTCTCTGAAGACTCCAGATAAGTTACCATACGAGAGGACCCCATAGGAGAACGCCGAGATCTCGCGAGAAGAAGTGAGGAACTTCTTTGAAGGGGTGAAAGCAAAGAAACATCCACCTCCGGAGGAGAAGGTAGATCCGGTGAAAGCGAAGCGCACTCTGGCTGCCCTGACAAAACCACCCAAGTCTCCGCCAAAAGGAAACTATGAGCGCATTATTGGAAAGGAATTTGCCGAAGCGGAGTGGTCGGGAAGTACTATCACTGATCAAAGGCTGAAAGAACGACGAGCTGGGAAACAAATTGCCTAGCTCGGTGAACAAGCAAAGCAATCATGCCCCCCCGCTCAAGGTGCCTAGCGACATCGTCGCTAATGATCCGAGGATGGTGCCCGGTTATAGCAATCTTGGAGATTACCTGCCCGACGACGTACATTATGATTTCTTGGAGGTGCAGATACAAGGATACGAGTGCGGGAAGCCTCTCGTCAAAGATGAAAGATCTCTATCAATGATGATGCGAAGATTGCATGATTGGTACTTGAAAATCTGCAGAGAGTCTGGAGGAGGAGTACTTTGTATGTGAGAGTTAAAAAGGAGCATGGCCTCATTGGAATTGATCTGTTGCCTGTTCCATTTGAGGAGTTCTTTCAGTTTTTCAATCAATTGGCCCTCGATAAAGCAACGGTCACCTGCTACTGTCTGTAAGTAGTACTACTTTTGTCATTAAGTATCTCTATATAGCTCAGCTCTTTCATTGCATGTATTTATAATTATCCTGACTATATTATGTAGATTGAAGATCGTCGAATTGAAGAAAAGACAAGTCGGTGATATTGGGTTCATTAACACATATCTCATAGATGCAACTGAGGTTAAATTTCATGCCGCAGATACCGAGGCCAACTTGCTACGATCGTTGGTAATAAATGAAAACAAAGATATAATACTCTTTCCTTACAACTTCAAGTGAGTGTTACTGTCTTGTGCGTATTCGGTTTCCCTTATATATTAGTCAAGGTTATAGTAATGTAATTGTTGAGTTATGCATGCGTGTGCAGTTTCCACTATATTCTCCTAGAGATTAAGCTTGAGCAGGGACTAGTAACCGTCTTAGACTCAAGACGAAAAGATCCCTAGGACTATGCGGACATGACTCAAATGCTCGAGAAGTAAGTTAAATCGATCATTATCCACCATATTAGCAACTTTGTTCATTTCCTCATATATCAAGTAATTGTTTTCTTTGTCTGGCAGGGTTTGGAAAAAATTCACCAAAAAAGCTCCGGGACTCCCGAAGAAGCTGCAATTTAGACACCCGAAAGTAAGTATTATAGTAGCATGTTCCACGCATCTCCTATTGATTCAAGAGCTAGTTTCATCAATACCATTTGGCATTCTTTCTTATCAGTTTGATTGACCTCTATTTCTTGTAAAGTGTTTGTGGCAGGAACAAGGGAATGATTTCTACGGATACTACGTTTGCGAGTCCATCCGCCACACGACCTGTGAGCAGGGCTACTCTGACGAACAATATGAAGTGCGTAAATAACAACATTCACAATTTTATTTTATTACCATCATTTGTGTTGAGTTTCATTCATTCATATATATATGTATTGACCCCCTTCTTCAAATTAGATGTTTCGGAAGCGGGATGAACTCCTAGCACCAGCTCGCATGCGAGCAATTCAAGAGGAATTGGCGGCATTCTTTCTTGACCACGTGATCGCTGAAGACGGAGAATACTATGTGGACCATGAGTCTGTATGTTAGGAGATTATATTTGTAAGAGATAATTATTGTATATATGTAGCCGGTAGTGTCGGATAGATATACGACTTCATTTGCTTACTAGCTAGCTAGCGTGTCTAGTCCTCTCTATATGTATGTATAGTACGTAGCATCGACCAAGCACGGACATAAGAGAGGACACTTCTCTCTATTAATTATAGCTAGCTAACACAATATATGAAACACCTAAATTAACCCCCCAAAACCCCCAACCCCCC
>NC_041382.1:536500839-536517642 GCF_002162155.2 Triticum dicoccoides | reverse complement strand
AAAAACAAAAACCCCAACCACAGAAATGCTGATGCGTGGATGCCTATTGGTCCCGGTTGGTGCCACCAACCGGGACCAAAGGCCCTCCTACCTAGGCTACGTGCACAGGCCACGTGGAGGCCCATCTGTCCCAGTTCTGGATTGAACCGGGACTAAAGGGACAGGGCATTAGTACCAACCCTTTAGTCCCGGTTCAGGAATCGGGACAAAAGGCCCTTACGAACCGGGACAATAGGCCCTTTTTCTACTAGTGTACATAGGGCTCTGAATATGATAGACCCGTTGACTAAACTTCTCTCACAAGCAAAACATGATCACACCTTAGTACTCTTCGGGTGTTAATCACATAGTGATGTGAACTTGATTATTGACTCTAGTAAACCCTTTGGGTGTGAGTCACATGGCGATGTGAACTAACCACATAAAACTATTGGTGTTAAATCACATGACGATGTGAACTAGATTATTGACTCTAGTGCAAGTGGGAGACTGAAGGAAATATGCCCTAGAGGCAATAATAAAGTTGTTATTTGTATTTCCTTATATCATGATAAATGTTTATTATTCATGCTAGAATTGTATTAACTAGTAACTTAATACACGTGTGAATATGTAGGCAAAACAGAGTGTCCCTAGTATGCCTCTACTTGCCTAGCTCGTTAATTAAAGATGGTCAAGTTTCCTAACCATAGACATGTGTTGTCATTTGATGAATGGGATCTCATCATTAGATAATGATGTGATGGACAAGACCCATCCATTAGCTTAGCATAACGATCGTTAAGTTTTATTGCTATTGCTTTCTTCATGACTTATGAATATTCCTCTGACTATGAGATTATGCAACTCTCGAATACCGGAGGAACACCTTGTGAAGGAAATAAGCCCTAGAGGCAATTGTAAAGTTGTTATTTATATTTCCTTATATCATGATAAATTGTTTATTATTTATGCTAGAATTGTATTAACCGGAAACTTGATACTTGTGTGGATACATAGACAAAACAAAGTGTCCCTAGTATGCCTCTACTTGACTAGCTCGTTAATCAAAGATGGTTAAGTTTCCTGACCATAGACATGTGTTGTCATTTGATGAACGGGATCACATCATTAGGAGAATGATGTGATTGACAAGACCCATCTGTTAGCTGATACGTCTCCAACGTATCTATAATTTTTGATTGTTCCATGCTATTATATTATCTGTTTTGGATGTTTAATAGGCTTTATTATACACTTTTATATTATTTTTGGGACTAACCTACTAACCCAAGGCCCAGTGCAAATTGCTATTTTTTTGCCTATTTCAGCGTTTCATAGAAAAGGAATATCAAACGGAATCCAAATGGAATGAAACCTTCGGGAGAGTTATTTTTGGAACAAACATTATCCAGGGGACTTGGAGTAGACGTCAAGAAAAGAGCAAGGTGGCCATGAGGCAGGGAGGCGCGCCTGCCCCCCTGGGCGCGCCCCCACCCTCGTGGGCCCCTCGCAGATCCACTGACCTACTTCGTCCTCCTATATATATCCATATACCACAAAAACATCCAGGAGCACCACAAAACCCTATTTCCACTGCCGCAACCTTCTGTACCCAAGAGATACCATCTTGGGGCCTTTTCCGAAGCTCTGTCGGAGGGGGAATCGATCACGGAGGGCTTCTACATCAACACCATAGCCTCTCCGATGATGTGTGAGTAGTTTACCACAGACCTTCGGGTCCATAGTTATTAGCTAGATGGCTTCTTCTCTCTCTTTGGATCTCAATACAAAGTTCTCCTCGATCTTCTTGGAGATCTATTCGATGTAATTATTTTTGCGGTGTGTTTGTCGAGATCTGATGAATTGTGGGTTTATGATCAATATTATCTATGAACAATATTTGATTCTTCTCTCAAATCTTTTATGTATGATTTGTTATCTTTGCAAGTCTCTTCGAATTATCAATTTGGTTTGGCCTACTAGATTGATCTTTCTTGCAATGGGAAAAGTGCTTAGCTTTGGGTTCAATCTTGCGGTGTCCTTTCCCAGTGACAGCAGGGGCAGGAAGGCACATATTGTATTGTTTTCATCGAGGAAAAAAAGATGGGGTTTATATCATATTGCTTGAGTTTATCCCTCTACATCATGTCATCTTGCCTAATGCGTTACTCTGTTCTTATGAACTTAATACTCTAGATGCATGCTGGATAGCGGTCGATGTGTGGAGTAATAGTAGTAGATGCAGAATCATTTTGGTCTACTTGTCACGGACGTGATGCCTATATACAAGATCATGCCTAGATATTCTCATAATTATGCACTTTTCTATCAATTGCTCGACAGTAATTTGTTTACCCACCATATTATTTATGCTATCTTGAGAGAAGCCACTAGTGAAACCTATGGCCCCCGGGTATATTTTCCATCATATAAGTTTCCAATCTATTTTATTTTGCAATCTTTATTTTCCAATCCATATAATAAAAATACCAAAAATATTTATCTTATTATCTCTATCAGATCTCACTCTCGTAAGTGACCGTGAAGGGATTAACAACCCCTTTATCGTGTTGGTTACGAGGTTCTTATTTGTTTGTGTAGGTGCGAGGTGACTTGCGTGTAGTCTCCTACTGGATTGATACCTTGGTTCTAAAAACTGCGGGAAATACCCATGCTACTTTGTTGCATCACCCTTTCCTCTTCAAGAGAAAACCAACGAAGTGCTCAACAGGTAGCAGGAAAGATTTCTGTCGCCGTTGCCGGGGAGGCTTACACCAAGTCAAGGCAAGATTCGATCTACCGCCAACGTGCTATTTCTGGCGCCATTGCCGGGGAGATCTACGCACAAGTCAAGACATACCAAGTACCCATCACAAACTCTTATCCCTCGCATTACATTATTTGCCACTCTCGTTTCCCTCTCCCCCACTTCACCCTTGCCGTTTTATTCGCCCTCTTTTCCGTTCTCCTCTTTTTGCTTGCCTCTTACTGCCATCATATCTGAAATTGGGGAGGCTATCATTGATAAGGATAGTAATAACATGGAAAACATGGATGCTTTTGTTGATCCTCATGAAGAACCTACTATTTTACACTCTAAAAAGTTTCGGATTGGTAGTGGTAATATTATTGGAAAATGAGTTATTCAAGATTTCTTTACTTGTGCCGGTGCTTTCCCCACCATGAGCGGGTCTATTCTTCATAAAACTAGTAGTCTTGCGGATGCTATATCATTGCTTGTTGTTGAACTTGAAAGACAATTTATCCATATGCATCCTTGCATACAGAGGATCTTTCTAGAATTTTCTAATATTGAGCATTCTTATGTTAAGCGAGCAGCTACCATCTTTTTAGCTCATGAGTTCAGATTTATAATAAAAGAGGCCAATGAAATTTTTGCGCATTATAGGGTGGATGCTGGCTGTCCTCCCATAGAAGCAATCCTTTTTTATCAAGAGGACATAATGCGCTTACGATCTTTAGATCATGTTGCTTTTAATGAAAACCATAGAAAGAAGGTTCCTACCGATGTTCTTGTTGACAGGATCTCTGAACTAAATGATAATTTTGCTATCCAAAACAATGGGTTGGGTTTTCCCCTTTAACAAAGTCTCATGACCTTTTGCCAAAAGAATGCTTATAATGATGAATTGGTTGTGCAATATGAGGGGCCAAAGGAGGAATCAATACCTCCCGAGCTTGATCTTGGGGACTTTTGTCCCATTAATTTAGCCCTTTTGATTAATTTTTCTTGCCACAAAGGAAACTTGCCGCTAAACATAGGGAGTATGAGATGAGTTTTCACAATTTGCCTTATCATTATCATGGCAATACCTAGATCTATTCTTGTTTTTATGCCTAGCTAGGGGCGTTAAATGATAGCGCTTGTTGGGAGGCAACCCAATTTTATTTTTGTTTCTTGCTTTTTGGTTCTGTTTAGTAATAAATAATTCATCTATCCTCTGTTTAGATGTGGTTTTATGCTTTTAATTAGTGTTTGTGCCAAGTAGAATCTTTGGGAAGACTTGGGGGAAGTTTTTGCGATCTTGCTGTAAAAAAATAGAAACTTTAGCGCTCACGAGATTTGCTTCCATTTTTACTGGAGAGCGTGATTAGGTTGATTCTTTTTTTAGATGATTAATATAAAAATTCCTCACGTCCACCAATTTATTTAAGAATTTTTGGGATTAGATAATATTCGAAACCTACAGATTACTATAGACTGTTCTGTTTTTGACAGATTCTGTTTTTCGTGTGTTGTTTGCTTATTTTGATGAATCTATGGCTAGTATCGGAGGGTATGAACCATAGATAAGTTGGAATACAGTAGGTTTGACACCAATATAAATAAAAAAGTGAGTTCATTACAGTACCTTAAGTGGTGGTTTGTTTTCTTATACTAACGGAGCTCATGAGATTTTCTGTTGAGTTTTGTGTTGTGATGTTTTCAAGTTTTGGGTAAAGATTTGATGGATTATGGAATAAGGAGTGGAAAGAGCCTAAGCTTGGGGATGCCCAAGGCACCCCAAGGTAAAATTTAAGTACAACCAAAAGCCTAAGCTTGGGGATGCCCCGGAAGGCATCCCCTCTTTCGTCTTCGTCCATCGGTAACTTTACTTGAGGCTATATTTTTATTCACCACAAGATATGTGTTTTGCTTGGAGCGACTTGTATGATTTGAGTCTTTGCTTTTTAGTTTACCACAATCATCCTTGCTGTACACACCTTTTGGGAGAGACACACATGAATGGGAATTTATTAGAATACTCTATGTGCTTCACTTATATCTTTTGAGCTAGATAATTTTGCTCTAGTGCTTCACTTATATCTTTTAGAGCACGGTGGTGGTTTTATTTTTATAGAAATTATTGATCTCTCATGCTTAACTTATATTATTTTGAGAATCCTTTAGAATAGCATGGAAATTTTCTTTGGCTATAAAATTGGTCCTAATATGATAGGCATCCAAGATTGGTATAATAAAAACTTTCATAAAAAGGTACATTGAATACTATGAGAAGTTTGATACTTGATATTTGTTTTGAGATATAAAGATGGTGATATTAGAGTTGTGCTAGTTGAGTAGTTGTGAATTTTAGAAATACTTGTGTTGAAGATTGCAAGTCCCGTAGCATGCACGTATGGTAACCGTTGTGTAACAAATTTGAAACATGAGGTGTTCTTTGATTGTCTTCCTTATGAGTGACGGTCGGGGACGAGCGATGGTCTTTTCCTACCAATCTATACCCCAAGGAGCATGCGCATAATGCTTGGTTTTTGATGAGTTGTCAATTTTTGCAATAAGTATGTGAGTTATTTATGACGAATGTTGACTCCATGGCTTATACGCACTCCCACCTATCCATCAATGCTAGCCTCTTCGGTACCATGCATTGCCCTTTCTCACCTTGAGAGTTGGTGCAAACTTCACCGGAGCATCCAAATCCCGTGATATGATACGCTCTATCACACATAAACCTCCTTATATCTTCCTCAAAACAGCCACCATACCTACCTATTATAGCATTTCCATAGCCATTCCGAGATATATTGCCATGCAACTTTCCATCGTTTCATTTATGACATGCTTCATCATTGTCATATTGCCTTGCATGATCCTGTAGTTGACATCGTATTTGTGGCAAAGACACCATGCATAATTTATCATACATGTCACTCTTGATTCATTGCCCTTCCCGATACACTGCCGGAGGCATTCATATAGAGTCATATTTTGTTCTAGTATCGAGTTGTAATCATTGAGTTGTAAATAAATAGAAGTGTGATGATCATAATTAATAGAGCACTATCCCAAATTAAAAAAAGGGGGAGGCCAAAAAAAGAAAATGCCCCAAAAAAGAGAAATAAAAAGGGACAGTGCTACTATACTTTTTTCCACACTTCTGCTTCAAAGTACCACCATGATCTTGATGATAAAGAGTCTCTTGTTTTGTCACTTTCATATACTAGTTGTAATTTTTCATTATAGAACTTGGCTTGTATATTCCAACAATGGGCTTCCTCAAATGCCCTAGGTCTTCGTGAGCAAGCAAGTTGGATGCACACCCACTTAGTTTCTTTTGTTGAGCTTTCATACATTTATAGCTCTAGTGCATTCGTTGCATGGCAATCCCTACTCCTTGCATTGACATCAATTGATGGGAATCTCCCTAGCCCGTTGATTAGCCGCGTCGATGTGAGGCTTTCTCCTTTTTTGTCTTCTCCACATAACCCCCATCATTATATTCTATTCCACCCATAGTGCTATATCCATGGCTCACGCTCATGTATAGAGTGAAAATTGAAAAAAGTTTGAGATTACTACAGTATGAAACAATTGCTTGGCTTGTCATCGGGGTTGTGCATGATGAGAGCATTCTTGTGTGACGAAAATGGAGCATGACTAAACTATATGATTTTGTAGGGATGAACTTTCTTTGGCCATGTTATTTTGAGAAGACATGATTGCTTAGATAGTATGCTTGAAATATTATTATTTTTATGTCAATATTAAACTTTTGTCTTGAATCTTCCGGATCTGAATATTCATACCACAATAAAGAAAATTACATTGAGAATTATGCTAGGTAGCATTCCACATCATGAATTATATTTTTATCATTTACCTACTCGACGACGAGCAGGAATTAAGCTTGGGGATGCTTGATACGTCTCCAATGTATCTACAATTTTTTATTGTTCCATGCTATTATATTATCTGTTGTGTATGTTTAATGGGCTTTATTATACACTTTTATATTATTTTTGGGACTAACCTACTAACCCAAGGCCCAGTGCAAATTGCTTTTTTTTGCCTATTTCAGTGTTTCACAGAAAAGGAATATCAAACGGAATCCAAACGGAATGAAACCTTCGGGAGAGTTATTTTGGAACAAACATGATCCAGGGGACATGGGGTAGACGTCAAGACAGGAGCGAGGTGGCCACGGGGCAGGGAGGCGCGCCTGCCCCCTGGGCGAGCCCCCCATCCTCGTGGGCCTCTCGCAGCTCCACCGACCTACTTCTTCCTCCTATATATATCCATATACCCCAAAAACATCCAGGAGCACCACGAAACCCTATTTCCACCACCGCAACCTTCTGTACCCAAGAGATCCCATCTTGGGGCCTTTTTCGGAGCTCCGCCGGAGGGGGAATCGATCACGGAGGGCTTCTACATCAACACCATAGCCTCTCCGATGATGTGTGAGTAGTTTACCACAGACCTTCGGGTCCATAGTTATTAGCTAGATGGCTTCTTCTCTCTCTTTGGATCTCAATACAAAGTTCTCCTCGATCTTCTTGGCGATCTATTCGATGTAATTCTTTTTGCGGCGTGTTTGTCAAGATCCGATGAATTGTGGGTTTATGATCAAGATTATCTATGAACAATATTTGATTCTTCTCTGAAATCTTTTATGTATGATTTGTTATCTTTGCAAGTCTCTTTGAATTATCAGTTTGGTTTGGCCTACTAGATTGATCCTTCTTGCAATGGGAGAAGTGCTTAGCTTTGGGTTCAATCTTGCGGTGTCCTTTCCCAGTGACAGCAGGGGCAGCAAGGCACGTATAGTATTGTTGCCATCGAGGATAAAAAGATGGGGTTTATATCATATTTCTTGAGTTTATCCCTCTACATCATGTCATCTTGCCTAATGCGTTACTCTGTTCTTATGAACTTAATACTCTAAATGCATGCTGGATAGTGGTCGATGTGTGGAGTAATAGTAGTAGATGCAGAATCGTTTCGGTCTACTTGTCGCAGACGTGATGACTATATACATGATCATGCCTAGATATTCTCATGATTATGCACTTTTCTATCAATTGCTCGACAGTAATTTGTTTATGCACCGTATTACTTATGCTATCTTGAGAGAAGCCACTAGTGAAACCTATGGCCCACGGGTCTATTTTCCATCATATAAGTTTCCAATCTATTTTATTTTGCAATCTTTATTTTCCAATCTATATAATAAAAATACCAAAAATATTTATCTGATTATCTCTATCAGATCTCACTCTCGTAAGTGACCGTGAAGGGATTGACAACCCCTTTATCGCGTTGGTTGCGAGGTTCTTATTTGTTTGTGTAGGTGCGATGTGACTTGCGTGTAGTCTCCTACTGGATTGATACCTTGGTTCTCAAACACTAAGGGAAATACTTACGCTACTTTGCTGCGTCACCCTTTCCTCTTCAAGGGAAAACCAACGCAGTGCTCAAGAGGTAGCATTAGCTTAGCATAATGATCATTAAGTTTTATTGTTACTGCTTTCTTCATGACTAATACATATTCCTCTGACTATGAGATTATGCAACTCCCGAATACCGGTGGAACACTTTGTGTGCTATCAAACGTCATAACGTAACTGGGTGATTATAAAGATGCTCCACAGGTGTCTCCGAAGGTGTTTGTTGGGTTGGCATAGATCGAGATTAGGATTTGTCACTCCGTGTATCGGAGAGGTATCTCTGGGCCCTGTCGATAATGCACATCACTATAAGCCTTGCAAGCAATGTGACTAATGAGTTAGTTGTGGTATGATGCCTTACGGAATGAGTAAAGAGACTTGCCGGTAACGAGATTGAACTAGGTATGATGATACCGACGATCGAATCTCGGGCAAGTAACATACCGATGACAAAGGGGATAACTTATGTTGTTCTGTGGTTTGATCGATAAAGATCTTCGTAGAATATGTAAGAGCCAATATGAGCATCCAGGTTCCTCTATTGGTTATTGACCGGAGATGTGTCTCGGTCATGTCTACATAGTTCTTGAACCCGTAGGGTCCGCACACTTAACGTTCGTTGACGATTTGTATTATGAGTTTTGTGTTTTGATGAACCGAAGTATGTTTGGAGTCCCGGATGAGATCACGGACATGACGAGGAGTCTCGAAATGGTCGAGACATAAAGATTGATACATTGGAAGGTTGCATTTGGACATCGGAATGGTTCCGAGTGATTCGGGCATTTTACTGGAGTACCGGGAGGGTACCGGAACCCCCCGGGAGAAGTATTGGGCCTAGTCGGCCTTATTGGAGGAGAGGAGAAAGGGCCACAAGAGAGGGGCGCGCCCTCCCCTTGCCCAAACCGAATTGGACTAGGGGAGGGGGCGGGCCCCCTCTTTCCTCCCCCCTCTCTCTCCCTTCCCTTTCCCTCCAATGGAAGAAAGGAAAAGGGGGCGAATCCTACTTGGACTAGGAGTCCAAGTAGGACTCCCCCCTTGGCGTGCCCAACCTGGCCGGCCTCCTCTCTCCCTCCCTCCTTTATATACGTGTCCAGGGGGCGCCCCAATAGCACAACAGACAATCTCTTAGCCGTGTGTGGTGCCCCTCTCCAAAGTTACACACCCCGGTCATATCGTCGTAGTGCTTAGGTGAAGCCCTGCGCCAGTAACTTCATCATCACCATCACCACGCTGTCGTGCTGACGGAACTCTCCCTCGGCCTCAACTAGATCAAGAGTTCGAGGGACGTCACTGTCGGTGTCAAAACTGGCGGATCTCGGGTAGGGGGGGCCCAAACTGTGTGTCTAAGGTTGATGGTAACAGGAGACATGGGACACGATGTTTACCCAGGTCCAGGCCCTCTCTATGGAGGTAATACCCTACTTCCTGCTTGGTTGATCTTGAAGAATATGAGTATTACAAGAGTTGATTTACCACGAGATCGTAATGGCTAAATCCCTCGAAGTCTAGCCTATATGATTATGATCGTCTCTGCCTCTATGGACTAAACCCTCTGGTTTATATAGACACCGAAGGGGACTAGGGTTATACAAAGTCAGTTATAGAGAAAGGAATCTTCATATCCGAACGCCAAACTTGCCATCCACGCCGAGGAGAATCCCATCTGGACACGGGTGAGAGTCTTCGGTCTTGTATCTCCATAGCCCATCAGTCCGGCCCATGTCCAACAGGCCGGACGCCCGAGGACCCCTTAGTCCACGACTCCCTCAGTAGCCCCAAAACCAGGCTTCAATGACAAGGTGTTCGGTGCGCAAATTGTCTTCGGCATTGCAAGGCGGGTTCCTCCTCCGAATACTCCAACACAGTCTTCGAACACAATGAACATGTCCGGATCTGCAAAACAAGTACCACACACCACCACAGAGAGTATAATATTTCACGAGGCCAATCTGCTGACAACTTTTTTGTAACGTGACATCACGTCCCTGCTCGATTATTATTTCGAACCGTTTTTCGGCTTGCCGCTCCATATTTCGAGATGCGGCTTTATTGGCACATCTTGTCAAAGCAGGGATCGTGTCCCCTTATTGCAGGATTCTCATCAATATGGGTATGGGTAATCCAATGTGCCACCTGCACAGCCCCTGGGAAATAGGCGAGTTTTATGGCGAGTGGGGAGCCGCTTGATATTCACTGCCTTTATAAGGAGATAAGGATTCACCTGTTTCACCCACACCTTCTCTCTTTCCGCCTACCCACTCTCGAGCTCCAGTGCCCAAGTTCTCATCTTTTCTGCCTCAAGAAAGCACTCCGACCATGTCCGGAGTGCAGGGCAAGTGGATGGCCTTGATACATCTCCAACGTATCTATAATTTTTGATTGCTCCATGCTATATTATCTACTGTTTTGGACTATATTGGGCTTTATTTTCCACTTTTATATTATTTTTGGGACTAACCTATTAACCGGAGGCCCAGCCCAGAATTGCTGTTTTTTTTGCCTATTTCAGTGTTTCGAAGAAACGGAATATCAAACGGAGTCCAAACGGAATAAAATCTTCGGGAACGTGATTTTCTCACCGAACGTAATCCAGGAGACTTGGACCCTGCTCCAAGGAACAAAAGAGGCGGTCACGAGGGTGGGGGGCGCCCCCCCCCCTAGGGCGTGCCCCCTGCCTCGTGGGCCCCTCGTTGCTCCTCTGACGTACTTCTTCCTCCTATATATACACACGTACCCCCAAACGATCAGAGGAGGAGCCAAAAACCTAATTCCACCGCCGCAACTTTCTGTATCCACGAGATCCCATCTTGAGGCCTGTTCCGGAGCTCCGCCGGAAGAGGGCCGTCATCACGGAGGGCTTCTACATCATCATAGCCTCTCCGATGAAGTGTGAGTAGTTTACCTCAGACCTTCGGGTCCATAGTTAGTAGCTAGATGGCTTCTTCTCTCTCTTTGAATCTCAATACAAAGTTCTCCCCCTCTCTTGTGGAGATCTATTCGATGTAATCTTCTTTTTGCGGTGTGTTTGTTGAGACCGATGAATTGTGGGTTTATGATCAAGTCTATCTATGAATAATATTTGAATCTTCTCTGAATTCTTTTATGTATGATTGGTTATCTTTGCAAGTCTCTTTGAATTATCCATTTGGTTTGGCCAACTAGATTGGTAGTTCTTGCTATGGGAGAAGTGCTTAGCTTTGGATTCGATCTTGCGGTGTCCTTACCCAGTGATAGAAGGGGCAGCAAGGTACATATTGCATTGTTGCCATCGAGGATAACAAGATGGGGTTTATTTCATATTGCATGAATTTATCTCTCTACATCATGTCATCTTGCTTAAGGTGTTACTCTGTTTTTAACTTAATACTCTAGATGCATGCTGGATAGCGGTCGATGAGTGGAGTAATAGTAGTAGATGCAGAATCATTTCGATCTACTTGTCATGGACTTGATGCCTATATACATGATCATGCCTAGATATTCTCATAATTATGCTCAATTTTGTCAATTGCTCAACAGTAATTTGTTCACCCACCGTAGAATACTTATGCTCTTGAGAGAAGACACTAGTGAAACCTATGGCCCCCGGGTCTATTCTCATCATATCAATCTCCATCACTTTAATCTTGCTTTGCTTTTTATTTTGCTTTTACTTTTTACTTTGCGTCTTTATACCAAAAATACCAAAAATATTATATCTATCAGATCTCACTCTCGTAAGTGACCGTGAAGGGATTGACAACCCCTAATCGCGTTGGTTGCGAGTAGCTATCGCTTTGTGCAGGTACGAGGGACTTGAGCATGGGCTCCTACTGGATTGATACCTTGGTTCTCAAAAACTGAGGGAAATACTTACGCTACTCTGCTGCATCATCCCTTCCTCTTCGGGGAAAACCAACGCAAGCTCAAGACATAGCAGGCCTCCACCGTTAAGGAGAAGGACATCGCCCAGCTTCGGGAGGCCGAATATTTGGCCAAGGAGGTTGCCTATCAGCTTCCGACCAAGGGACAGATCGTCCCTACCCCGAAGCCCCATGAGAGGGTAGTTTTTATCCCCCACTTCGTCTGCAGGCTAGGATTTCCACTCCACCCCTTCGTCCGCGGGCTCATGTTCTACTATGGGCTAGATTTCCATGATTTGGCCCAAATTCCTTCCTCACCATCTCGGCATTCATCGTCGTGTGTGAGGCTTTCCTCCGCACCCAACCCCACTTTGGATTGTGGCTGAAGACCTTCAATGTGAAGCCGAAGGTGGTGGGTGGCGAACACACAAAGTGCGGGGGCGCCATGGTGAGCAAAATGCCCAACGTCCTGTGGCCCAAAGGCACCTTCATGGAGACCG
The DNA here is from genome assembly GCF_002162155.2 of Triticum dicoccoides. Taxonomy (NCBI): domain Eukaryota; kingdom Viridiplantae; phylum Streptophyta; class Magnoliopsida; order Poales; family Poaceae; genus Triticum; species Triticum dicoccoides. Next base: position 536,505,122 of record NC_041382.1, on the reverse strand, counting down.
TCAAGGGGTGGCAGAAGTTGTGGTTCTACGTCACAGAGCCCGGCGACACTACATGGGCCGCGGCTCCCGAATTCAAATCCAGGGCCCCAATGCGGCTTACCTCCTGGCAAGAGAAAGGCCTGGATTGGTCTTCGTCGGAAGAGCTGACCGCACTCCAGACGCGTATCAGGAGCATGATGGACAAGAACGTCAAGCTTGTCGATGTGATACAGGTGATGCTAGTTCACCGGATCCTTCCATGCCAGAACCGGGCTTGCCACCTGTGGGAGTTCAATCCGGCCGAGCACAAGACCTTGCAATGGTTCTTCGGAACTAGGCACGAAGATATATGGAAGGTGCTCTTCAAGGGCAATGAGACGTGGCCGAAGACGACCAAGGACCGTGGGCACGACCTAACCCATCCTGCCAGTTCGGTAAGTTTTCCATGTTTCAAGGTGTATCCCTTACTTGCTTACTCAAGGAGGATGTCTGAACTTCCCTATTTGTCTTTTCAGAGTTGGACGAAGAAGGCGGAGCAGATTCAGTGTCCGGCTCCGCTACCCGAGGACCCAGCCATCCCGCTTCTGACGAAGATGCTGGTTCCGGCGCCCTACAAGGCATCGGAGAAGAAGGCCAAGAAGAAGGCCAAGGGGACCAGAGGTGGCCTTCGTCCCAAGGGTACTTCAGACGTGGCGTCCGAAGACGCCGAAACCCACTCCGCCGCCGAAGATGCCGAGGAGGAGGAAGAGGAAGAAGAAAGCAACTCCCCCCACCCCGAGCGGGGAATGAAGAAGAGGGCGGCCTCCACAAATCTGGAGGCGGAGCATCCAAGAAGGGGAAGGTCTCACTCGCAGATAGCTCCGCTTGGGACGTCGACAGCAGCCCAGAGCGGCACCCCCGAGATAAGCCCCTGGCCGAATCGTGAGTATTCAAAGACCCTGATGCATTCATATATCAGCCTCTTTACTTCATAATTTTAACATGTTGAATCATGTACTTGCAGTCCGGCTCGTTCCGCCCTCGAGCGATCCTCATCTTCAGGGAACTCACTGGACCCGAAGGTGATGGACAGTGGGTCCCTTCTAGTGGCCTCCTCTCCCAGGGCCATGGATGACACCGAGGTGTTGTCCTGAAGGATCCCAGGCCAGGGAGAGACGCAGGAGGCCGTCGGGGCGGCGCCAGAGAGCGAGACCTCGTCCGCCGGACACATGGGGGAGCAGATCCCCATGGAGACTCGCGATGGGGTCCATGTCCCATTCGGCCCTCGGCCGAATACGGTCCTGGAGACCTATACAGCTCCGGAGTCCGGCGAGCAGCCTCCCTCGTCGGAAGGAGGTTTGCCCATTCCGCCGGTGACCTCTGTCCAACCAGACGCACTGGATACTCTACTGGAAGCGCTATGAAGCGCTTCCATCATTGAGGAACATCGTGCCCTCATGGGTGCGGTGATTGAGAAGATTCAGTCCACAAAGAGCAGACTGAATGAAGCCTGCACAAGCCTTCTAACAGGCTTTGAGGTAAGCAATACAATTATGTAAAAAGAAAGTCACAGTGTGGACAGTAGCCCCTGAGACTCTGTCCAGGGTCCGGAAAGAAGTGCCGAACAGAGGACCAAATAGTTTTTCGCAGGGAACTAACCATATATGTCTATGCGAATAAGCAAGCGTCGTTGTTAGCTGCGACTTCTCATGTTGCCGAAGTCTCTAGACTAAAGCAGAGGCTGGAGCAGACCGAGGAAGAGCTCGTTCATGTGAAAAACAGCTGGAGGAAAATCAAGGTATTCAATCATTTTATGCTTGTCCAGAAAGTATGAATGTTTTTGCGCTGACCATAATGCCATGATATTTTCGTAGGGGCGGCGACCGGGGTGGAGGCCCTCAAGAAGGCGCTGGCCGAGGCCAAGGAGAGAGTGGTAAAGGAAAAGGACGCCCAAGAAAAGCATGAGGCTAGGGTTGGTGAGGTCCAGCAGGAGCTCCAGGATGTCGTGAAGAAATACGAGTCCTTGGAGCGCCAGAATGCGGACCAAGAGTCCGAACTCGCTAAGGCCCGCCAAAGTGCACAAGAGGCCCAGGCCAAAGCCCAAGGCTGCCCTCTAGGAGGTCCAAGAGGCCAAGAAGATCACGGTGGGTAAGGCTTTTATTATGCAAAGCAAGTATGTGAGGAAGAGGTATCTCTTACTGAACTGGATTTGGAGTTCTCCGAGGGCGTTTGCGGATTTGCCGCGCAGTGTTTCTGACACTGCGGAATTCTTCCAAGCTGAAGAGGGGAGCTCAACGGAGAAGCTATTATGGTCGCAATACCTTGCGCCAGAACATCAGGTGCCCTTTAGCGACCAGCTAAAACAGTTGGTCGAGCTGAATAGGGTGGCCGAACTAGCCATGAAGGATTTAATAATCCGGCTATGGCCTGCGAAAGCTATACCCGACAGCTACTCCGGACTCGTGAAGCGGCTGGTCAATGCATGTCCTCGGCTTGACGCCATCAAGCGGTCCGTCTGCATAGAAGGTGCGTGGATGGCCTTCACCCGTGTCAAGATACAATGGGCGAAGATGGACGCCGTCAAGCTCGCGACCGAAGGATCGGCCGCGAGCAAGGAGCACCGCATGCCCAAGCGGTATTTTGAAGATGTTCTAAAGGGATCCCGCATTGTAGCGGAGCAATGTGCTAAGGACATTATTTTTGAATGAATACATTCATGTTATCCCCTCATGTATGATGAAAACAATGCTGATATGTAATATAATGCTTTGTTGTTTATTATTTAAAGTTTTACCTCCTGTGTGGCCGTTTTATCAAGTCTGAGAGTTGGCCAGTCGTCGGCTTCAGCCCCAACGTAGGTAGTAGGGGGTGTTCGGGATGAATCTAAACACTCTTTATCCACGAATTTTGTCCTTGAAAGAGGTGTTTAGCGCAACGAACGAGGCAATCGGACTATGTGGCTTTACCACCCTCACTTAGCCATAGGAGTTTGACAATAAAAATTTAGGCGCAGCCCCTAGTATCCGAACTAGGGTGTTGTAAACACCTGATCGGATAAGAAACGATTCATCGCATAATGCGGAAAAAATGGCTAAAGATTTGAAACCTCCGAAGAGCTGACCGGCTCACGCCGCATCATGATAGTCAGTTTTTGGCTTTCTCTACTGAGGTGCTCATCCGGATAAACCAGGACACAATCGCAGTAGTTCTCCCTTTACTACCCTAGCCGATATAGTGGAACGTAAGGTAGTAAGCACAGGAGCCGGGCAACCCAACTATTGACCAAAGACATGATTCGAAGCCAATGCATATAATGCTAAATTTGGTGTGCCGAACTATATTGTAAAAAGTGTTTGGACTTTGTTGCCGTAGTATGGGGTGCAATGAAGCCCCTGGAAGATTAAAACGTACCAAAGTGTACGAGTGCGATTTGATATGATTATCAAAAGAGCAAGCTAGTGTCGTAGGAGTTGGGCTGCAAACTATTTCCATTATATTTTGATTAGTATGTCAAAGCGCATTTGTACAAGTAGTGCAATAAGCAACAGGGCTACTTAATATGCCACAACCAAGGGAGAGTTGTGTGCAGGTCCTGAAAATAGGTAGAGTGATTGTTAAAGAGACCACCTAGAAATTCCCTTATACGTCAGTATCTTGTGACGTCTTGGTGTATCTATCCTTTCAAAAGGACCTGTGATCAGGCCGTTAGGAAGGGCCTGTGGAAAAGAAACCTGAAAAGGAAAAAAAGAAAAGAAAATGTGAAAGTATGTTTGTCCAGGGGAGGTCGAGCCGTATTATGGACCACGCTCTAGTTATGCCTCCGTCTATGCCCATGGTATTTTGAGTTCGTAGTTATGTACATGCGGTACGGATGCCGCCACTTGGTAGGGGCTGGCACGGAGGCCGAATTGCTAGTCGAGCTCTTGACGAGCTGGGCTGTCCTGCTGCGGAGTAGTCTGGACTCGTTTGACGGTGCCCGGGAGCTCAGCCGCCGAATTGAGGTTCTACTTGAAGAGGCCGCTCTGTACTTCTGCTGCTAAAGTGATACGTCTCCAACGTATCTATAATTTATGAAGTATTCATGCTATTATATTATCAACCTTGGATGTTTCATATGCATTTATATGCTATTTTATATGATTTTTGGGACTAACCTATTAACCTAGTGCCCAGTGTTAGTTTCTGTTTTTCCCTTGTTTTTGAGTTTATAAGAAAAAGAATATCAAACGAAGTCCAATTGACATGCCAATTTTTGACGTTTTTTATGGACCAAAAGAAGACCCCGGAGTAAAAGAGTTGGGCCAGGAGAGTCCCGGGGCGTCCAC
>NC_041382.1:536487677-536500559 GCF_002162155.2 Triticum dicoccoides | reverse complement strand
TTGTGGATGCCTCAGGCACCTCATTGACGTGAGATCGACGCCAAAAATTCCTATAAATACAGAAACCTCGGAAAAATTAACCTAGATCAGGAGTTCCGCCGCCAGAAGCCTTCGTAGCCACCGAAAACCAATCTAGGACCTCTCTGGTACCCTGCCGAAGGGGGCCATCATCACCGGACGGCATGGAGGAGGATCCCAGAGGGGCCATCATCACCATGAAGGCCAAGGACCAGAGGGAGAACCTCTCCCCATCTAGGGGGGTCCATGAAGGAGGAAGCACAGGGGGGAGAACCTCTCCTCCTCTCTCTTGGTGGCACCGGAGTGCCATCGAGAGGGGAATCATCGCCGCGGTGATCATCTTCATCAACATCACCATCATCATCACCATCCTCATCTCTTTTATGCGGTCCACTCTCCCGCACCCTGCTGTAATCCCTACTTGAACATGGTGCTTTATGCCACATATTATGATCCAATGATGTGTTGCCATGCTATGATGTTTTGAGTAGATATCTTTTGTCTTTGGGTTGATTGATGATCTAGATTGGTATGAGTTGTATGTTTTACTTTGGTGCTGTCCTATGGTGCCCTCTGTGTCGTGCAAGCGTGAGGGGTTCCCGCTGTAGGGTGTTGCAATACGTTCATGATTCGCATATAGTGGGTTGGTGAGTGACTGAAACACAAACCCGAGTAAGGGGGTTGTTGCATATGGGAATAAAGAGGACTTGATGCTTTAATGCTATGGTTGGGTTTTACCTTAATGATCTTTAGTAGTTGGGGATGCTTGCTAGAGTTCCAATCATAAGTGCATATGATCCAAGTAGAGAAAGTATGTTAGCTTATGCCTCTCCCTCATATGAAACTGCAATAGCGATTACCGATTGCTACCTCTTGAGCACTGCGTTGGTTTTCCCTTGAAGAGGAAAGGGTGATGCTGCAAAGTAGCATAAGTATTTCCCTCGGTTTTTGAGAACCAAGGTATCAATCCAGTAGGAGGCTACGCGTGAGTCCCTCGCACCTAAACAAAACAAATAAATCCTCGCAACCACCGCGATAAGGGGTTGTCAATCCCTACACGGTCACTTACGAGAGAGAGAGATCTGATAAATATGATAAGATAATATTTTTGGTATTTTTATGATAAAGCTGTAAAGTAAAATAAAAGGCAATGAAAATAACTAAGTGTTGGAAGATTAATATGATGGAAGATAGACCCGGGGGCCATAGGTTTCACTAATGGCTTCTCTCAAGAGCATAAGTATTTTACGGTGGGTGAACAAATTACTGTTGAGCAATTGACAGAATTGAGCATAGTTATGAGAATATCTAGGTATGATCGTGTATATAGGCATCACGTCCGAGACAAGTAGACCGATTCCTGCCTGCATCTACTACTATTACTCCACACATCGACCGCTATCCAGCATGCATCTAGAGTATTAAGTTCATAAGAACAGAGTAACGCTTTAAGCAAGATGACATGATGTAGAGGGACAAATTCATGCAATATGGTAAAACACCATCTTGTTATCCTCGATGGCAACAATACAGTACGTGCCTTGCTGCCCCTACTATCACTGGGAAAGGACACTGCGAGATTGAACCCAAAGCTAAGCACTTCTCCCATTGCAAGAAAGATCAATCTAGTAGGCCAAACCAAACTGATAATTCGAAGAGACTTGCAAATATAACCAATCATACATAAAAGAATTCAGAAAATCCAAATATTTTTCATAGATAAACTTGATCATAAACCCACAATTCATCGGTCTAAACAAACACACCGCAAAACAAGATTACATCGAATAGATCTCCACGAGAGAGGGGAGAACATTGTATTGAGATCCAAAAAGAGAGAAGAAGCCATCTAGCTAATAACTATGGACCCGAAGGTCTGAGGTAAACTACTCACACATCATCGGAGAGGCTATGGTGTTGATGTAGAAGCCCTCCGTGATCGATGCCCCCTCTGGCGGAGCTCCGGAACAGGCCCCAAGATGGGATCTTGTGGATACAGAAAGTTACGGTGGTGGAATGAAGGTTTTGGCTCCATCTCAGATTGTTTAGGGGTACGTAGGTATATATAGGAGGAAGGAGTACGTCGGTGGAGCAACAGGGGGCCCATGAGGGTGGAGGGCGCGCCTGGGGGGTAGGCACGCCCCCTACCTCGTGGCTTCCCTGTTGGTTGCTTAACATAGGGTCCAAGTCTCCTGGATCATGTTCGTTCCTAAAATCACGTTCCCGAAGGTTTCATTCCGTTTGGACTCCGTTTGATATTCTTTTTCTGCGAAATTCTGAAATAGGCAAAAAACAGCAATTCTGGGTTGGGCCTCCGGTTAATAGGTTAGTCCCAAAAATAATATAAAAGTGAATAATAAAGCCCAATAATGTCCAAAACAGAAGGTAATATAGCATGGAGCAATCAAAAATTATAGATACGTTGGAGACGTATCAAGCATCCCCAAGCTTAATTCCTGCTCGTCCTCGAGTAGGTAAATGATAAAAACAGAATTTTTGATGTGGAATTCTACTAGGCATAATTTCAATGTAATTCTTCTTAATTGTGGCATGAATATTCAGATCCGAAAGATTCAAGATAAAAGTTTAATATTGACATATAAATAATAATACTTCAAGCATACTAACTAAGCAATTATGTCTTCTCAAAATAACATGGCCAAAGAAAGTTCATCCCTACAAAATCATATAGTTTAGTCATGCTCCATTTTCATCACACAAGAATGCTCTCATCATGCACAACCCCGATGACAAGCCAAGCAATTGTTTCATACTTTAGTAATCTCAAACTTTATAAACCTTCACGCAATACATGAGCGTGAGCCATGGATATAGCACTATGGGTGGATTAGAGTATAATGATGGGGGTTATGTGGAGAAGACAAAAAGGAGAAAGTCTCACATCAACGAGGCTAATCAATGAGCTATGGAGATGCCCATCGATTGATGTTAATGCAAGGAGTAGGGATTGCCATGCAATGGATGCACTAGAGCTATAAATGTATGAAAGCTCAACAAAAGAAACTAGTGGGTGTGCATCCAACTTGCTTGCTCACGAAGACCTAGGGCAGTTGAGGAGGCCCATTGTTGGAATATACAAGCCAAGTTCTATAATGAAACATTCCCACTAGTATATGAAAGTGACAAAACAAGAGACTCTCTATCATGAAGATCATGGTGCTACTTTGAAGAACAAGTGTGGAAAAAAGGACAGTAGCATTGTCCCTTTTCATTTATTTTGGGCCTTCTTTTTTTTGGCCTTTCTCTTTTTTTATTGGGACAATGCTCTATTAAATGATGATCATCACACTTCTATTTATTTACAACTCAATGATTACAACTTGATACTAGAACAAGGTATGACTCTATATGAATGCCTCCGGCGGTGTACCGAGATATGCAATGAACCAAGAGTGACATGTATGAAAGAATTATGAATGGTGTCTTTGCCACAAATACTATGTCAACTACATGATCATGCTAAACAATATGACAATGATGAACGTGTCATGATAAACGGGATGGTGGAAAGTTGCATGGCAATATATCTCGGAATGGCTATGGAAATGCCATAATAGGTAGGTATGGTGGCTATTTTGAGGAAGATATAAGGAGGTTTATGTGTGAAAGAGCGTATCATATCACGGGGTTTGGATGCACCGGCGAAGTTTGCACCAACTCTCAACGTGAGAAAGGGCAATGCACGGTACCGAAGAGGCTAGCAATGATGGAAAGGTGAGAGTGAGTATAATCCATGGACTCAACATTAGTCATAAAGAACTCACATACTTATTGCAAAAATCTACAAGTTATCAAAAACCAAGCACTATGTGCATGCTCCTAGGGGGATAGATTGCTAGGAAAAGACCATCGCTCGTCCCCGACCGCCACTCATTAGGAGGACAATAAAAGAACACATCATGTTTCAAATTTGTTACATAACGTTTACCATACGTGCATGCTACGGGACTTGCAAACTTCAACACAAGTATTTCTCAAATTCACAACTACTCAACTAGCACAACTTTAATATCACTACCTCCATATCTCAAAACAATCATCAAGCATCAAACTTCTCTTAGTATTCGAAACACTCATAAGAAAGTTTTTACTAATCTTGAATACCTAGCATATTAGGATTATTTAAGAAAATTACCATGTTATTTAAGAATCTCAAAATAATCTAAGTGAAGCATGAGAGATCAATAGTTTCTATAAAACAAATCCACCACCGTGCTCTAAAAGTTATAAGTGAAGTACTACAGCAAAACTATATAACTCAAAAGATATAAGTGAAGCACATAGAGTATTCTAATAATTTCCGAATCATGTGTGTCTCTCTCAAAAGGTGTGTACATAAAAGATAATTGTGGTAAACTAAAAGGCAAAGACTCAAATCATATAATACGCTCCAAGCAAAACACATATCATGTGGTGAATTAAAATATAGCTCCAAGTAAAGTTACCGATGGAAGTAGACGAAAGAGGGGATGCGTTCCGGGGCATCCCCAAGCTTTTGCTTTTTGGTGTCCTTAGATTATCTTGGGGGTGCCATGGGCATCCCCAATCTTAGGCTCATGCCACTCCTTGTTCCATAATCCATCAAATCCTTACCCAAAACTTGAAGACTTCACAACACCAAACTTAAAGTAGAAAATCTCGTGAGCTCCGTTAGCGAAAGAAAACAAAACACCACTTAAAGGTACTGTAATGAACTCATTATTTATTGATATTGGTGTTAAACCTACTGTATTCCAACTTCTCTATGGCTTATAAACTATTATTAGCCATAGATTCATCAAAATAAGCAAACAACACACGAAAAACAGAATCTGTCAAAAACAGAACAGTCTCTAGTAATCTGTAGCTAGAGCAAGATCTGGAACCCCAAAAAATATAAAATAAACTTCTTGACGTGAGGAATTTATCTATTAATCATATTCAAGAAGAATTAACTAAATATAACTTTCCAAATAAAAATGGCAGCAGTTCTCGTGAGCGCTAAAGTTTCTGCTTTTTACAGCAAGATTAACAAGACTTTCCCCAAGTCTTCCCAACGGTTCTACTTGGCACAAACCAAACACAAAAAACACAACCAAAACAGAGGCTAGATAAATTATTTCTTAGCACGCATCCTAGTGGTTCTTTCTTTGCACTCATCAATGGAAATTCTCATGGCTTTTAGGTCTTCATCTTTATTATCATGTAAACTAGAAGAACACGCTCTTATAAAGGAATCTTTCTTAGCACGCATCCTAGTGGTTCTTTCTTTGCACTAATCAATGGAAATTCTCATGGCTTTGAGAGACTCATTGATATCATGCTTAGGAGGAATAGATCTAAGTTTTAAATAATCAACATCAAGAGAAATTCTATCAACGTTCCTAGCCAAACCATCAACTTTAAGCAATTTCTCTTCAAGCAAAGCATTGAAATTCTTTTGTGAATTCATAAATTCCTTAACACTAGTCTCAAATTCAGAGGGAATCTTATTAAAATTTCCATAAGAATTGTCGTAGGAATTACCATAATTATTAGAGGAATTACTGGGATAAGGCCTAGGATTAAAGTTTCCTCTATACGCGTTGTTACCAAAATTATTCCTAGCAACAAAATTCACATCCATAGATTCATTATTATTCTCAATCAAAGTAGACAAAGGCATATCATTAGGATCAGAAGAAACACTCTTAGTTGCAAATAATTTCATAAGTTCATCCAACTTTCCACTCAAAACATTAATTTCTTCTATCGCATGCACTTTTTTATTAGTAGATCTTTCAGTCTGCCATTGAGAATAATTAACCATAATATTATCTAGGAGTTTAGTAGCTTCTCCTAAAGTGATTTCCATAAAAGTTCCTCCTGCGGCCGAATCTAAAATATTTCTAGAAGCAAAATTCAATCCGGAATATATTTTTTGTATAATCATCCACAAATTCAAACCATGTGTTGGGCAATTACGTATCATTAATTTCATCCTCTCCCAAGCTTGTGCAACATGTTCATGATCAAGTTGCTTAAAATTCATAATATCGTTTCTAAGAGAGATGATCTTAGCGGGAGGAAAATACTTAGAGATAAAAGCATCTTTGCACTTATTCCAAGAATCAATACTATTTTTAGGCAAAGACGAAAACCAAGCTTTAGCATGATCTTTAAGCGAAAAAGGAAATAGCTTCAATTTAACAATATCATTATCCACATCTTTCTCCTTTTGCATATCACACAAATCAACGAAGCTATTTAGATGGGTAGCAACATCTTCACTAGGAAGGCCGGAAATCGGATCTTTCATGACAAGATTCAGCAAGGCAGCATTAATTTCACAAGATTTAGCATCGGTAAGAGGAGCAATCAGAGTGCTAATAAAATCATTGTTGTTGGTATTGGTAAAGTCACACAATTTAGTGTTATATTGAGCCATCGTGACAAGCAAGCAATCCAACACACAAGCAAACGAGGAATGGGCAAATAGAGAAAGAGAGGGAGGATAGAGAGAGAGGGCGAATAAAACGGCAAGGGTGAAGTGGGGGAGAGGAAAACGAGAGGCAAATAGCAAATAATTTAATGCGGGAGATAAGGATTTGTGATGGGTACTTGGTATGTTGACTTTTTTGTAGACCTCCCCGGCAACGGCGCCAGAAATCCTTCTTGCTACCTCTTGAGCACTGCGTTGGTTTCCCCTTGAAGAGGAAAGGGTGATGCAGCAAAGTAGCGTAAGTATTTCCCTCAGTTTTTGAGAACCAAGGTATCAATCCAGTAGGAGGCTACGCGCGAGTCCCTCGCACCTACACAAAACAAATAAATCCTCGCAACCAACACGATAAAGGGTTGTTAATCCCTACACGGTCACTTACGAGAGTGAGATCTGATAGATATGATAAGATAATATTTTTGGTATTTTTATGATAAAGATGCAAAGTAAAATAAAAGTCAATGAAAATAACTAAGTGTTGGAAGATTAATATGATGGAAGATAGACCCGGGGGCCATAGATTTCACTAGTGGCTTCTCTCGAGAGCATAAGTATTTTACGGTGGGTGAACAAATTACTGTTGAGCAATTGATAGAATTGAGCATAGTTATGAGAATATCTAGGTATGATCATGTATATAGGCATCACGTCCGAGACAAGTAGACCGACTCCTACCTGCATCTACTACTATTACTCCACACATCGACCGCTATCCAGCATGCATCTAGAGTATTAAGTTCATAAGAATAGAGTAACGTTTTAAGCAAGATGACATGATGTAGGGGGGTAAATTCATGCAATATGATAAAAAAAACCATCTTGTTATCCTCGATGGCAACAATACAATATGTGACTTGCCGCCCCTACTGTCACTAGGAAAGGACACCGCAAGATTGAACCCAAAGCTAAGCACTTCTCCCATTGTAAGAAAGATCAATCTAGTATGCCAAACCAAACTTATAATTCGAAGAGACTTGCAAAGATAACCAATCATACATAAAAGAATTCAGAAAATCCAAATATTGTTCATAGATAAACTTGATCATAAACGCACAATTCATCGGTCTCAACAAACACACCGCAAAAGAAGATTACATCGAATAGATCTCCACGAGAGGGGGGGAGAACATTGTATTGAGATCCAAAAAGAGAGAGGAAGCCATCTAGCTAATAACTATGGAACCGAAGGTCTGAGGTAAACTACTCACACATCATCGGAGAGGCTATGGTGTTGAAGTAGAAGCCCTCCGTGATTGATGCACCCTCCGGTGGAGCTCTGGAACAGGCCCCAAGACGGGTTCTCGTGGATACAGAAAGTTGTGGCGGTGGAATTAGGGTTTTGGCTCCGTCTCTGATTGTTTGGGGGTACGTAGGTATATATAGGAGGAAGGAGTACGTCGGTGGAGCAACAGGGGGGCACGAGAGTGGAGGGCGCGCCTGGGGGTAGGCGCTCCCCCCTACCTCGTGGCTTCCTTGTTGGTTGCTTGACGTAGGGTCCAAGTCTCCTGGATCGTGTTCGTTCCGAAAATCATATTCCCGAAGGTTTCATTCTGTTTGGACTCCGTTTGATATTCTTTTTCTGCGAAACTCTGAAATAGGCAAAAAAAATAGCAATTCTGGGGTGGGCCTCCGGTTAATAGGTTAGTCCCAAAAATAATATAAAAGTGAATAATAAATCCCAATAATGTCCAAACATAAGATATATAGCATGGAGCAATCAAAAATTATAGATACGTTGGAGACGTATCACCGGTCTTGTTAAGGATTGCCTAGGACAATTCTGCACACCGATCCACCATTATTCCACACTCGCTATTTATAATATTTAGTAATATATTCTAACTTCATGATAACATCACCTACTTTCATATTTTAGCTCTCCGATATCATACAAAGTTATCCACTTCATACCCACAACATAGTTTTATTTCTCGTTTCTAGTTGGAAGCAAACGTTCGGTGTACGTAGAGTCGTATCAGTGGCAGATAGGGCTTGAGAGAATATTGATCTTACCTTTAGCTCCTTGTGGGTTCGATACTCCACACTTATCACTTCCACCTTTGGAAATTGCTACGATGATTCCTTGCACTTGGGGATTATCAAGCTCTTTTTTGGCGCCGTTGCCGGGGAGCAATAGCGTGGGGTTGATATTCTCGTGTGTGCTTGTTTGCTTTATTCACTAATTAGAATTTGTTTTTCCTTTTTGTTCATGTTTAGTTGTGGGTGAAACATACAAAAAAATTAAAAGAATGAAAATACAAAAAAAAATTACTTGTCTCTCATGCCTAAAAAAGTTTTTCAAAAAGAGAAGTGATTGGAAAGTTATGCATTGAAGAAGTGAGGGTCGACCTTGAGCACTCGTGTTCATGCTCACGGAAACAATGTAGAATTTTTCATGAAAGTTTCTCTGTAAATAATTATCCCATTATATATATCCATTGTATTATAAAAATAATGTTCCAAGCTTTGGTTTTGGAATGATTAGATTGCTTGTTTACTATGTGCAGTACAAAAACAGAAACTTTGGCTGTAGCGCGTGATTTCACATTTTTTACTGGAAAGTCAAATGGGTCTGAAACTTTTTGCACATTACTTATGTATAAATTGTTCAAATTTTAAAATTTATTTCGTAATTTGTGGAGTTACATAAGTTTACTAAACCTTCAGATTTCTACAGACTGTCCTGTTTTAGACAGATTCTGTTTTTCGTGTGTTGTTTGCTTATTTTGATGAATCTATGGGTAGTATCGGGGGGGATGAACCATGGTGAAGTTGGAATACAGTAGATATAGTTCTAATATGAAATTGGAATGATTTTGCAACAGTACTTAAAGGTAGTGATTTGCTTTATTATACTAACGGATCTCACAAAGTTTTTGTTAAAGTTTTTTGTGGATGAAGTGTTCGAAGAACGAGGAGTTACCGATGTGAGAAGAATAAAGAGAGGCAAGAGCTCAATCTTTGGGATTCCCAAGGCACCCCAAGTAAATATTCTAAGGATACTCAAGCATCTAAGCTTGGGGATGCCCCGGTTGGTATCCCATCTTTCTTCTTCAACAATTATCGGTATACCTCGTTTTTTGTTTCGTTCACATGATTTGTGTCCTTTGTGTTTTTTGTTCTTCCTTTATGAACCATGATAGTATGAGATAGCCCTTCATTGATTTATAGAATGCTTCATGTGCTTCACTTATATCTTTTAAGTATGATCTTATAGAATTGCTCTTTGTGCTTCACTTAAATCTTTTGAGTATGGTTTTATAGAATGCTTCGTGTGCTTCACTTATACATTTTGAGCTTGAACATTGGTTTTATATTAATTGTAGAATGCTCCATGAAATTCACTTATATCTTTTGGAGTATGAATAATACTATAATCTAAAGCGGGTTTGGAAGAGTGTCAACTCTAGGAACTAGTGATCCCACTATTCCGAATGAGAAGAATTTTGCTTATGTGGAGAGTAGAAAAATTTCTATGCTTGTAGATCATGAAAAGAATGCTTTATGTGATGATTATGTTGTCTAATTCATTCATGATGCTACTTAAAATTATTATGAGGGAGGAATATATGCTTGTAGGAGTTGCAATAATATCAAGTTTCCTCTCTATGTGCTTAAAGTTTTGAAGTTATCCTTGTTTTTCCTTCCTATGCTAGTTGATTCTTGTTCCCATAAGTGTTGTACTCACAAAATCCCTAGGCATAGGAAGTGGGTTAGATTTAAATTTGCTAGTCATATTCTTCATGATGCTCTCTTTATGTTTCAATTCTTATCTTTTATGTGAGCATCATTGAAATCATCATGCCTAGCTAAAAGGCATTAAAGAAAAGCGCTTGTTGGGAGACAACCCAATATTTACCCTTAATGTTTTTGTGTGTTAACATGATTAAGCTACTGTATTAATCATTTTGTATAGCTTTTGTTTCAATAAAGTGCCAAGTAAGACCTTTGGGAAGACTTGGGTGAAAGTTAATGTGACCCTGCTGTAAAAAACAGAAACTTTCGATCACGAGATTAGCTGCCATTTTTTACAGAATAGTGATTTGGTGCTGATTCTTTTTGCAGAAGATTAATAGACAAATTCCTCACGTCTACCAATTTATTCCATAATTTTTTGAGTAGCAGAAGTATGGTTAGTGTTCAGATCATTACAGACTGTTATGTTTCTGACAGATTCTGTTTTCATTGCATAGTTTGCTTGTTTTCTAGTTTCTATGACTTATATTTCTCAATATAAATTGTAGAAATGATATGGTATAGTAGGAATTGTGTAAGAACAATTATGAACCTTGTCTTTTACAGTACCAAAGTGAATGGTTTACTCTTTATCATACTAACCTATCTCACGAAGTTCCGTTAAGTTTTGTGTGATTGAAGGTTTCAAGCTTTGGGTGAGATATCGATATGAGGAGAATAAGGAGTGGAAAGACCCTAAGCTTGGAGATGCCCGAGGCACCCCAAGGTAATATTCAAGGAAGACTCAAGCACCTAAGCTTGGGGATGCCCCGGAAGGCATCCCCTCTTTCGTCTTCAAAACTATCGGTATACCTTACTCGGAGCTATATTTTTATTCGTCACATGATATGTGTTTTGCTTGGAGTATATTTTCAATTTTACTTGCTGTTTGAATAAAATCATTGGATCTGAATTATTAAATGAAAAAGAATCCTCCCATGGCTAGTTAATTATTTGACTACACAGTGTCCTTCACTATTATCTTTTGGAGTAGTTTGTCATTTACTCACGTGCTTCGCGTATATCCTATGAGTAAATGGTTGAATAATTGAATATCATAAATCTTAATTTATATATGTTTCATATGCTTATACCATGGGGAGTAATGACTTCACATAGAATAAGTATAGGTAGTAAACTTATTGAAAGTTAGCAAACATAGAATTGGTCACTTGAACAATTCACGAAAGAATATTGAAGGAAGAGAGATTTCACATATAAATATACTATATTGGACATCTTTTGTAATTGTGAGCACTCATTAAAATATGACATGCTAAAAGGTTGATGTCGTACAAGGAAGACAACGTAATGGGTTATGTTTTCTTATATCCGAAATAAAGTATATTGTCTTGGATCATCCAACATGTTGAGCTTGCTTTTCCCCCTCATGCTAGCCAAATTATTTGCACCAAGTAGAGATACTACTTGTGCTTCCAAACATTCCTTAAACCAGTTTTGCCATGAGAGTCCACCATACCTACCTATGTATTGAGTAAGATCCTTCAAGTAAGTTGTCATCGGTGCATGCAATAAAAATTGCCCTCTAAATATGTATGATCTATTAATGTGGAGAAAATAAGCTTTATACGATCTTGTGATGTGGAATAAATAAAATCGACGGATTGCATAATAGAGGTCCATATCACAAGTGGCAATATAAAGTGACGTTCTTTTGCATTAAGATTTTGTGCATCCAACCATAAAAGCGCATGACAACCTCTGCTTCCCTCTGCGAAGGGCCTATCTTTTACTTTTCTCTTCTACCTTATGCAAGAGTCATGGTGATCTTCATCTTTCCTTTTTACATTTTATCCTTTAGCAAGCACATTGTGTTGCAAAGATCATGATATATATATCCAATTGGATGTAAGTTATCATGAACTATTATTGTTGACATTACCCTTGAGGTAAAAGTTGGGAGGCGAAACTATAAGCCCCTATCTTTCTCTGTGTCTGATTAAAACTTTGAACCCATAAATATCACGTGAGTGTTAGCAATTGTGAAAGACTAAATGATAGTTGAGTATGTGGAGTTTGCTAAATCAAAGCTCTGACATAGACCCTTCCTGAAAATAAGATGACTTACAATTGTTTGATGACTGAGAATATAGTTTGTTGGTTTCAAGAGAGTTTATGGTCTATACTTTAACATGTGAATAGCTTGTTAATTGATCATGAGAAGTTTTATGAAAATGAGCTACTGTTATGATATATAATGATGCTAGAAAAAGTGATTGGAACTATCATTGATGAAACTTATGCACTTGCTAGCATTCACACTTCATAAATTATTTCTTTTATCATTTACCTACTCGAGGACGAGCAGGAATTAAGCTTGGGGATGCTGATACGTCTCCAACGTATCTATAATTTATGAAGTATTCATGCTATTATATTATCAACCTTGGATGTTTTATATGCATTTATATGCTATTTTATATGATTTTGGGACTAACCTATTAACCTAGTGCCTAGTGCCAGTTTCTGTTTTTCCCTTGTTTTTGAGTTTTACAGGAAAAAGAATATCAAACGGAGTCCAATTGAAGTGCCAATTTTTGAAGATTTTTTACGGACCAAAAGAAGACCCCGGAGTAAAATAGTTGGGCCAGGAGAGTCCCGGGGCGTCCACGAGGGTGGGGGCGCCCACC
>NC_041382.1:536418000-536487325 GCF_002162155.2 Triticum dicoccoides | reverse complement strand
CAACGCCAAAAATTCCTATAAATACATAAACCTCGGAAAATTAACCTAGATCGGGAGTTCCGCTGCCAGAAGCCTTCGTAGCAATCGAAAACCAATCCAGGCCCTCTCCGGCACCCTGCCGGAGAGGGCCATCATCACCGGAGGGCATGGAGGAGGATCTCGGAGGGGCCATCATCACCATGAAGGCCAAGGACCAGAGGGAGAACCTCTCCCCATCTAGGGGGAGGCCATGGAGGAGGAAGCACAAGGGGGAGAACCTCTCCTCCTCTCTCTTGGTGGCACCGGAGTGCCATCGAGAGGGGAATCATCACCGCGGTGATCGTCTTCATCAACATCACCATCATCATCACCATCCTCATCTCTTTTACGCGGTCCACTCTCCCGCACCCCCCTGTAATCCCTACTTGAACATGGTGCTTTATGCCACATATTATGATCCAATGATGTGTTGCCATCCTGTGATGTTTTGAGTAGATATCTTTTGTCTTTGGGTTGATTGATGATCTAGATTGGTATGAGTTGTATTTTTTACTTTGGTGCTGTCCTATGGTGCCCTCCGTGTCGCGCAAGCGTGAGGGGTTCCTGCTGTAGGGTGTTGCAATACGTTCATGATTCGCTTATAGTGGGTTGGTGAGTGACTGAAACACAAACCCGAGTAAGGGGGTTGTTGCGTATGGGAATAAAGAGGACTTGATGCTTTAATGCTATGGTTGGGTTTTACCTTAATGATCTTTAGTAGTTACGGATGCTTGCTAGAGTTCCAATCATAAGTGCATATGATCCAAGTAGAGAAAGTATGTTAACTTATGCCTCTCCCTCATATGAAACTGCAATAGTGATTATCGGTCTTGTTAACGATTGCCTAGGACAATTCCACACATCGATCCACCATTATTCCACACTCGCTATTTATAATATTTAGTAATATATTCTAACTTCATGATAACAGCACCTACTTTCATATTTTAGCTCTCCGATATCATATAAAGTTATCCACTTCATACCCACAACATAGTTTTATTTCTCGTTTCTAGTTGGAAGCAAATGTTCGGTGTATGTAGAGTCGTATCAGTGGCAGATAGGGCTTGAGAGAATATTGATCTTACCTTTAGCTCCTTGTGGGTTTGACACTCCATACTTATCACTTCCACCTTTGGAAATTGCTACGATGATTCCTTGCACTTGGGGATTATCATAAAGCGGCGGTGTGCTCCTCGGTACGGAGGGAGCGTTCCGTGTTTCCATTGACTATTATGACACCGCGTGGTCCGGTCATCTTGAGGTTGAGATAAGCATAGTGTGGCACCGCGTTGAATCGAGCAAATGTGGTTCGTCCGAGCAGCGCGTGATAGCCATTGCAGAAGGGGACGATTTCGAAGATCAACTCTTCGCTTCGGAAGTTGTCCGGGGATCGGAAGACAACCTCTAGTGTGATTGTGCCCATACAGCGGGCCTCTACACATGGTATGACTCCTTTAAAGGTAGTCTTTGTGGGCTTCATCCTTGAGGGATTAATGCCCATTTTGCGCACTGTATCCTGATAGAGCAGGTTCAGGCTGCTGCCACCATCCATGAGGACTCGCGTGAGATCGAATCCATCAATGATTGGGTCAAGGACTAGTGCGGCTGAACCGCCATGACAGATACTGGTTGGATGGTCCCTGTGATCAAAAGTGATCGGGCAGGAAGACCATGGGTTGAACTTTGGGGCGACTGGCTCCATCATGTAGATGTCCCTGAGCACGCGTTTGCGCTCACTCTTGGGGATATGGGTAGCGTATATCATGTTCACTGCTTTAACTTGGGGGAGACTTCTTCTGTCCCCTTGTGTTCGGCGGACGGGACTCCTCGTCATCGTCCTCGCTTTGCAACCTCTTCTCCTTGTTCTCGGCGTTTAATTTGTCGGCCTGTTTAAAAACCCAGCAGTCTTTGTTAGTATGATTGGCTGCTTTGTCTGGGGTGCCATGGATCTGGCATGGACGACCGAGTATGCGGTCCAAGCTGGATGGGCCCTGATTGTTTCTTTTATATGGCTTCTTCCGCTGGACGGACTTGGAGCCACTCAATCCGGTGTTGACCGCCGTGTCATCGGTATTGTCACCGTTTCTTCGACGCTTGTGCCTGTTGCGTCGGGGCTTGCCATTGCTGTTTTTGGTCTCAAAGGTGCCAGCCTCGCTTGCAGTGCTTTTGCTACGGGCTAGCCAGCTATCTCGCTCGCGCAAAAACAGGTCATGAGTGCCGTGAGGGCTGCCATGAACTTCGGCTTTTCTTGGACGAGGTGACGGGCTAGCCATTCCTCATGAATTCTATGCTTAAAGGCCACTAGGGCTTCGGCATCCGGACAGTCGACGATTTGGTTCTTTTTAGTTAAGAACCTGGTCCAAAATTTCCTAGCTGACTCTTCGGGTTGTTGAACTATGTAACTTAAGTCGTCCGCATCTGGAGGTCGTACGTATGTACCTTGGAAGTTGTCGCGGAAGGCGTCTTCCAAGTCCTCCCAACTGCCAATAGAGTTTTCAGGCAGACTGTTTAACCAGTGTCGAGCTAGCCCTTTGAGTTTTAGCTAGAGGTATTTGATGGCATGAAGGCCATCACCGCGGGCCATATGAATATGGAGAAGAAAATCTTCAATCCATACCGTGGGGTGTGTTGTTCCATCATATGATTTGATATTCATGGGTTTAAACCCTTCGGGGAATTCATGCCCCATTACTTCATCAGTGAAGCAAACAGGGTGTGCGGCGCCTCTATATCGGGCCATATCGCGACATAGCTCGGATGGAGTCCGTCTGCGGCATTCGGCCCGGGCGTGATTTTTGTCACGTCCGAATAGATGGCTGTCGGTGTCAAAACAGGTGGATCTCGGGTAGGGGGTCCCGAACTGTGCGTCTAAGGCGGATGGTAACAGGAGGCAGGGGACACGATGTTTTACCCAGGTTCGGGCCCTCTTGATGGAGGTAAAACCCTATGTCCTGCTTGATTATTCTTGATAATATGAGTAGTACAAGAGTTGATCTACCACGAGATCGGAGAGGTTAAACCCTAGAAGCTAGCCTATGGTATGATTGCCTGTTGTCCTACGGACTAAAACCCTCTGGTTTATATAGACACCGGAGGGGGCTAGGGTTACACAAGGTCGGTTACAAAGGAGGAGATATACATATCCGTATTTCCTAGCTTGCCTTCCACGCCAAGTAGAGTCCCATCCAGACACAGGACGAAGTCTTCAATCTTGTATCTTCATAGTCCAACGGTCCGGCCAAAGGATATAGTCCGGCTGTCCGGAGACCCCCTAGTCCAGGACTCTCTCAATAGCCCCTGAACCAGGCTTCAATGACGATGAGTCCGGCGTGCAGTGTTGTCTTCGGCATTGCAAGGCAGGTTCCTCCTCCGAATACACCACAGAAGAGTTTAAATACAAGGATAGTGTCCGACCCTGCAAAATAAGTTCCACATACCACCGTAGAGAGAATAATATTTCCACAAATCCAATCTGCTGACACGTTTTGGCAGCATGTCATTATGCCATGGCCCGGTAATTATTCGAACCGTTTTTCTTTAACCAGCCCCGCACATAACGCGGGGTGGTTTCTTGACACGTCTTGTCAAAGAAGAGATCGTGTTCCCCTTATTACGGGATTCTCATCAATACTGACGTGGGTAACCCAACCGTGCCTAGGACTCCTAGATTTTAGGCAAGTCCCAAACGGCCATGAGGAGGACGCTTGATATTCACCCTCTTTATAAAGGGACAAGGCTTTTACTTCTTCCCTCCCGTGCTCAATCGAATCCTTCCCCCGCCTCGAGTTCTAACACCGAAAGCCCAGGTCAGGTGCTTCAGACCTTCAATCATGTCCGGATCCAGCCTTCAAGGCCGGTGGATGCCTTCCTCTGTCACGGAGGAGGATATCAAAAAGTTGAGGGAGGCCAGATACCTGACCGCCGAAATTTCGCATAGGCTGCCCGCCCAAGGGCAGGTCATCCCTACTCCTGAACCCAACGAGAGCATTGTGTTCGTCTCCCACTTCCTCCGAGGACTAGGCCTCGCTCTGGATCCCTTTGTTAGGGGCCTTATGTTCTATTACGGGCTGGATTTTCACGACCTAGCCCCGGATTCCCTCCTTCACATCATGTCATTTATTGTCGTTTGTGAGGCCTTCCTCCGCATTAACCCTCACTTAGGCCTGTGGCTCAAGACCTTTGACATGAAGCCGAAGATGGTCGAGGGGCAGTACGCAGCGTGCGGAAGTGCTCTAATAAGCAAAATTGCTGCTCTCCATGGCCGAAGGGCTCCTTTCCATAGGTGTCCAGATTGTGGCAACGGGGGTGGTTTTACGTCACAGCTCTCCGAAGTGCCAAGTGGGTAGCCGCCCCCACCTTCCGCTCGGGCCCTCCACCACAACTGATGTCATGGATCAGCAGGGGGCTGAGCTGGCGCCTGGCCAAGGACGTGCCCATACTGCAGAGCCGCATCCGATATCTCTTCGAGGGAGATTTTAGTCTGGTTATGGTAATGCAAGTCATGCTGGTTCGTCGAGTCCAGCCTTGCAAACGCCGGCCCCTCCGCATGTGGGAATTCAACCCGGAAGGACCGCGCACTATTCAGAATTTCCTCGGCCTGGCGCACGAGGAGATGTACAAATCATTCTTCGGACCCCAAGTAGAGTGTCCGGACACTACCGAGGATGTGGGCCTGAGTAGCAACCGCACCGCGGCCCAAGTAAGTAACCCCATGGCCGAACACACTGTCTTTTTTTATCATGACATCATTCTGAAGAATCGCTCTTTGACCAGGACTGGATAACAAAGGCGAAGATGATCCGGTGTTCGGCCCCCCTTCCTAAAGGCTTGGATAATCCGGTGCTGGAAAAGATGCTCGAGCCAGCACCTTGCCTGGTGCCCTCAAAGGAAGATGAAGGGGGGAATAAAGAGGGCGAAAGCGGGCCTCCACCGCTACCTATTCCAACCGAGGGAATGAGTGTCTCCGTAAGGGAGGACAACCCAGGGGAAGAATCTGACATTATCTCGCCCCGGGGAAGGAAGAGGACTACCTCTGAAGATCCGGAAACCAAGGTTTCCGAACGGGAGAAGAAATCTCCACCGAAGGGTCCTGCCTCGGAGGATGCTCTTGCCGCACAATGTCCACGCGGGGATCAGCCCTCTAACGAGTTGTAAGTAATCAAAAAGTACTTAATAGTAAAGGTATCCTACCTTACTTCTGAGGAAAATAACCGAAGCCTTTATCTTGCAGTTCAGATCTTAGCCCTTCCCAGCAGAGCTCGTCTTCGGGGGATCTTCTTCCGAAGATAATGGAGAGCGAAACGCCTCCCCCGGACTCCCTAGCTCAAGAAGCGGGCGACCTTGAAGTGTTGTCGCGGAGGGTCTCTCCGGATCCGGCGAGGCCAGAAGACAATCCTATGGACACCCGAAGTCCCCAGTATCCGGCTCTTGAAGAGAGCCACCGAAAGAGTCCGGCACCGTCTGGTATGCGGCCAGACATACTGAGGGATCTGCTAGAGCGAGCGACTATCTCAGAAGAGCACTGTACGTTGATGGGTACGGTGATTGAAAGGATTTCATCCGCCGAAAGCGGGTTGCATGAAGCCTTTATGAGTCTACTGGCGGGTCTTGAGGTACGTGAAATGATGTACATTTTTGACAGTACCGCACATTTTAAGGTGTGCCCTGTGTAGATAGTAGCCCCTGAGACTCTGGTTGTCGTCGAGAACGGCGGCAAACAGAGGATCGTAGTCCCGGGTAATGACCAGACCGCCTTTATGTGCAGGTGGTTGAAGCTCCGGTGGCTAGCTGGACTAAAGTGGCAACTGGATGCGGCAGATGCCGACATTGTGCTTGTCAACAAGCGGCTTAACGAGGCACAGGGTAAGTGATTTTTTCTATGATCGTCACATAATAAGAGCAGCATGATGCCAGTATCTTTAATATGTTGTGACTGCAGATGGAGCTACCACCATGGAGGCCCTTCGGGCGGAGCTTGCCCGAGCCAAGGAGCAAGCCAGGAGTAGCAACGCGGCCGCTTTAAAGGCGGCCGAAGAGTTAAGAGCTAAAAAGGCCGTGCATTGTGAGAGCAAAGAGAAAATGGCCAAGATGGCTGTAAAGTTAAAAGACACTGCCGACCGTTGCCAGCTTCTTGAAGAAGAAAACCGGGCGAAGGCGATGGACCTGGAAAAGGCCACGATGGCGACCAAAGACACCCGCTCTGCGATGAGAGCGAAGAAGGAGGAGTTGCATCAAGTCGGGGATATCGCGGCTGGGATACCCTTCATGCTACGGAGGAAGTTTGGAGATCCTCGGTATGCCCCTCTGGACCGGCTGTGGAGTTCGGCGGACGCATATCTGGACTTGGCGGCGAGTGCTGTCGATGCGGCCGAATACTTTCAAGATCAAACAGATCATGAAGTGGACAAGCTATTCGGGTCACAGTTTAATGTTCCAGAGCGTCCGCTTCCATTGACTAATCGGCTTACCGAATGGGCCGAGCTGAATAGATTGTCCGGACTCGCCATGAGGTCTGTTGTGGATCATCTGTGGCCGGAAAGGCCAAAGCCTGACGGCTATTTTAGTTTGGTGCAGCAGTTCTTGGTGCGGTGCCACGCATTAATGCGATGAAGAGGTCGGCGTGCAAAGAAGGCTCGCGGATGGCCCTTGCCCGTGTCAAAACATACTGGGCGGAGATGGATGCCACCACTATCGCAGCGCAGGGCTCGGCGATAGGCCGAGTGGCTGCCGAGCACTATTTTGAAGAAGTTCTTGAAGGTGCTCGTTCGATAGAGGCCCAGTGCTCGAAGAATATTATGTTTGAATGACATGTATTCCCATTGTAAAAACAATGGTTTATTAAGTTTATCAAGGCTGTATTTATACTTTTGCCCGAAAGTATTATGATGCCTCCTGTGCGGCCGTTTATGTATATATGTATATAACCTGAAAGATTGCGGTCGTCGGCTTCAGCCCCCACGCATATAATGCGGGGGTGTTCGCAGAAGACACATGTTCACACTTGATCCAACATCTTGGTCCATTAAGGAGGTGATAGCGCAGCGAACTAGGCAACCGGACTATAATGCTTTAACACTTTCACTTATCCAGAGGAGTTTGACAGTGGGGCTACTATATAGCCCCTGATGGCTCCGCACTCACCCGAATTCGGGGTGCGTACATGTCTGGCCGGGAAACGGCCCTTCGTTAAGGCGGAGGAATCCCGAAGATTCCGGTAGGTCATCAAGTGGTTGACCAGTCTCATGATATATCATGACAGTCAGTTTTCGGCTTTCTCTACTGAGGTGCTTGTCTGGATGAACCAGGGCACAATCGCCGTAGTTCTCCTGGTGCCGCCTTAGCCGATAGAGTGGAACATAAGGCAACAAAACACAGGAGCCGGGCAAACCCAACATTTGACCAAAGACATGATTCGGAGCTGATGCATATAAGGCCAAACTCGTGACGCCGAACACTCCCTAAGGTATTCGGTCTTTATGGTGTAAACCGGGCCTAAACAGCGCCCTTTGTAATAAGCCCCTGGTGTCCAGGTATGTGCAATTTTCTGACATGGCCACATGCCAATACGTCAGCATCCTTCTCCATTGTACTGAGAACCCGGGGGATGTGTATCAACAAGAGACAGTAAAAAGGTTTACACAGGGTCTTAATCTTAAAAGAATCCTTGGAACGGGTCCCTGTTGCATGTCTGCGCCTGTGTCTCCGTTGTGCCGTATTCTGGACGGGTGTAGCATGATGGTCATCTGAAAAAGAGAGGAACTTAATTGAAAAGTTGTCGTGCAAAAGCTAAGTTATACTGAATAAACAATATATAGTTCAAAATGAGTGAAGTTGAGCCTGATTGACACTTGTGCGTGTGCATCGAGCCCCTTGTATTGTAATAGGGGTATAGCCATCAAACCTACACCAATTACATATAGCTGTACCGGACTCGTCCAACCGTGTCCGTGGTCTTAACGACCTGTCAGATGCTTTAGTTGGTGAGGCCATTTAGAGTGTGGCTGCCAAGGCAGCCGCACGGTCTTCCACGCGCAAGGAGCGCTCAATATTTCCATTTACTGTAATGATGCCGCGTGGACCGGGCATCTTAAGCATGAGGGAAGCGTAATGCGGTATTGCGTTAAAGCGAGCGAAAGCTTCGCGTCCGAGTAGTGCTTGATAGCCACTTTGGAACGGAGCAATGTGGAAGGTTAAATTTTCGCTGCGAAAGTTATCAGGGAAGCCGAATATAACCTCTAGTAGTAGGGAACTCGTGCAATGGGCTTCCGGGCCTGGCGTTACTCCTTTAAAGGTAGTGTTGCTATGGCTAATTTTTGCTGGGCCTATCCCCATGTTGCGTACTATGTCCTGATATATCAGGTTTAAACTGCTGCCGCCGTCCATCAAAACTCGTGTGAAGTGATATCCGTTAATTATCGGGTCTAATACCAAGGCAGCCCATCCTACACGCCGGACACTTGCTAAGTAATCCCGATGGTCAAAAGTGATTGGTTGGGATGACTAGTGGCAGAATCCCGCGGTGATGGGCCTTGGGGCATGTGTCTCTGGGAGTGCCGCTTTGTTTCTCCCCTTTATTATGTGTAACACGTTGACTATTTTGACTTCTGGTGGGAATTTCTTCTGTTCCCCGGTGCGTTGCTTGCGAGGCTCATCCTTGTCTTCGCTTGGTGTATCATGCCCCTTATGTTTGGCGTTGAGCTTGTCGGACTGCTTGAAGACCCAACATTCTCTATGGGTATGATTTGCAGGTTTGTCGGGGGTACTATGGATCTGACTGGTCCAGAATCTTGTTTAGGTTGGATAGTTCGTCTCTGTTGCCTTTGGAGGGCGGCTTTTGCTGACCTGGCCGAGAGCTTCTGAATCCGGCATTTACCGTTGTGCTCTTCGGGTTGTCTTCTTTATTTCGGCGCTTGTTTTTGCTGCGTCGTGATTTCTCGTTTTCGTCCCTGACTTCGGATGTACTTGGGTCGCTGGTGCTGCATCGGGCTAACCAATTGTCCTCGCCCACGCAAAAGCGGGTCATGAGGCTTGTTAATGCTGCCATTGTTCTCGGCTTTTCTTGGCCGAGGTGTCTGGCGAGCCATTCGTCTCGAACGCTGTGCTTGAAAGCTGCTAGGGCTTCAGTGTCCGGACAATCGACTATTTGGTTCTTCTTAGTGAGAAACCTGTTCCAAAGCTTTCGGGCTGACTCTCGGGCTGTTGAGTTATGTGACTTAAATCATCTGCATCCGTTGGTCAGACATAGGTCCCTTTGAAAATTTGCCCGAAAGGCGTCTTTGAGCTCTTCCCAGCTTCCAATGGAGTTTTTGGGGAGGCTTTTAAGCCAGTGCCGAGCTGGCCCTTTGAGTTTGAGGGGTAAGTACTTGATGGCGTGGAGATCGTCTCCTTGAGCCATGTGGATATGGAGGATATATTCCTCAATCCAGACCCCAGGGTCTGTTGTTCCGTCGTACGCCTCTATATTTATGAGTTTGAATCCCTCTGGAAATTCAAGGTCCAGCACCTCATCGGTGAAACATAGGGGGTGTGCGGCACCCCTATATTTGGGTGTACCGTGGTGTTCGGATGTTTGTTGTGTTGTATTGCATACTGGAGCGCGCTTGCGTGGCCCGTATATGGATCTGGTTGCGCCGTCCTTTTGATGTGAGCCCTCGCGTGGATCGCGCACTGGCTTATGTGTGGCGTCGTTTGCCGCTCTATATTGGCCGCGAGGTCGTCTATCCGACCGGATGGCCATTTTGTTTTCTAATTGCGGGGGATCTAAGGCCTCCTCGTTGAAATCACATAGCAACTTTCGCTTCGGGTAGCTCTTGGTGTGGCGATTACCGCCGTACTTCGTTGCAGTGTTGAGCACTTCACTCCATCTGATTCTGAGTGTGTCTTGCGCAGCCCTGAGCCTTTGCTTCTGCTTTTTCAGACTCCTTGTAGTGGCAACAAGCCTTTGATGGGCATTCTGTTGCACCGGGCGCCTGTCCGGTGTGATATCATCCGGACTGTTATCTTCGACGAAATCGGGTTGTTCGGTTTGATTCTCCGTGTTGCCCTGGTCGGGCGATGGTTCACCCTGCTCGATCGCTGGGTCCATGTGACCGATGTTTCTGCCAAGGCGGGATTTGGAGCGGCGCTTATGCCGCCGCTTTGACTGCTTCACGAGGGAACAACCCTTCATTGCGTCCTTCCGTTCCTCGTCGTCATTTTCTTTGGGTGTGTCCACCATGCATACATCATATGATGAAGTGGGCGTCCAGTGCCCTATGGGTAGTGGTTCCTATTCGTCTCCTGCATCGTCGTCCATACCATCGATGTCTTCGGAGTCGAGGTCGAGCATGTCGGTCAAATCATCAACAGTGGCTACTAAGTGGGTGGTGGGTGGGCGGCAAATTTCTTCGTCATCCGCACCCCAATCCTACCGGACATAGTTCGGCCAGGGCTCTCCTGACAAGGAGAGACACCTTAATGAGTTCAGTATGTCGCCGAAGGGCGAGTGCTGAAAGATATCCGCAGAGGTAAACTCCATGATCGGCGCCCAGTTGGATTCGATAGGCACGGGCGCGGGCAGTTCGGAGTCCGTGGCCGGGGAAGGATCCGGCAGTGTGGCATCATGGCTCTTGTGAAGGGTAAGGTCGATATTCGGCTCGATCGCCGCTGAGGATACGGCCTCCGTGGCGGGGTCTATCCACTCGTCCATGGATGGCACAACTGGTTCCGAGTTGAGGGTCGGAGCGGTTGCCGGTGCGATCTCCTAGACACTGTCTGATGGCAGAGCTAAATCATGCTCATCGTGACCGTGTGGCCCACTAAGCAGGGGCTCGAATCCGTCGAAAAACAAGTCTCCGCGGACATCGGCCGTGTAGTTTAAGCTTCCAAACCTGACCTGATGGCCAGGGGCGTAACTCTCGATCAGCTCCAGATACCCAAGCGAGTTGGCCCGCAGTGCGAAGCCACCGAATACAAAGATCTGTCCGGGGAGAAAAGTCTCACCCTGGACTGCATCACTATCGATGATCGAAGGAGCCATCAAGCCTAATGGCGACGACACAGAGGAACTCTCAATGAAAGCACCAATGTCGGTGTCAAAACCGGCGGATCTCGGGTAGGAGGTCCCGAACTGTGCGTCTAAGGCGGATGGTAACAGGAGGCAGGCGACACGACGTTTTACCCAGGTTCGGGCCCTCTTGATGGAGGTAAAACCCTACGTCCTGCTTGATTATTCTTGATAATATGAGTAGTACAAGAGTTGATCTATGTGACGCCCCGAGACCGTTGCGCCAGGTGTCTTCCAGTTATTCGTTGTTGTTGACATGTCATTTGCTTGCATGTTGCATCTTTGTCATGTCATCATGTGCATTGCATCTTCATGTTTTTCAAAACTTGCATTCGTCCGGGTTCCCCCAGTTCCGTCCGTTGTCCGTTCTGAGCCCAGACACACTCGCACGCGCCCGCGGCATGTCCGAAATAGTATTTTATAAGTGGCCGGGAAAGTGTTATTGGATTGGGTTGAAAGTTGGCGTGTGGTCTTATTATAGTGTAGATAGACCACCTGTCAAGTTTCATCACATTCGGAGTTCGTTTGATAGCCCAACCGGATAACTATAGCGGCATTATAGTCCGTCAAATCGTCGGACGTTTTCGGTCTTCGGAAACAGTCGCCGGGCCTTTCTCTCTTCTCTTTTTTCAGCCTAAGGCCTTCTGCATAGTCCACTACCTACCGCCAGGCCCCGAAACCCCCTCCTTGCACAGTGCATCGGCCCCTCGTGCGCGTCCGAAAGTTGTCCCGAGCCCGACCCGGGCAGTCGTCACCATTGGGTCCGGATCATCCCCAAACGTCTACAAAACATCTCCGTTTTCTTGTTTGGACTCCCTATCTATTTTTCCCGGCCGTCCGATTATGATCGGAGGGACGGATTAGCCCCTACCCAAATATCCACTCGCTATATATTCTAGTCTAACCCTAAAACCTAGGGATCTGTCCCATCCATTCCGTGTCCGCCACCACCTCTCACTCCCTTGGTTTCAGCGCCAAACCAATCCCCAATCGGCAGCCTCGATCCAAATCGCCCATGCTCCTGTCGCCCCCGTCCAAGAGCTCCACGAGGAGAGGAGCTCCTCTTCGCGCGCCCGGCCGCAAGCCGTGCCCAAGCTCCTCCTTCTTCGAAGCTCCTTCTCGTGCACCCCGTCCTCGACCCTGCTGCTGGACCCGGACCCAGATGCCCCTGTGACCAACCTCACCGGAAGACCACCAACTCTGCCGCGCCCAAGCTCCTCTATCTGCGCTGCCGTTTGCCCGGATCCGGCGCCAGCGGACCGGATCCACCCATCTTCATGTTCCCGGCGCTGCCGGAGCCCCAAGTTCCCTCGCCGTCCCCTACATCACGCCAGACGCCGCCCTCTACTGCTGCTTTGCCGCCGTCCAGCCATGCCGCTTCGTCTTCGGCCCCTGCCTCGTGAGCGCTCGTCCCCAAGTCTTGCGCTGCCTCCGTTCGAGAGGAGGACGACGGAGCCGCGCCCCGCGTTGACTCCTCGTCGCGTGGATCCAGCTGGGCCTCATCCCGATCCCAAGTCCAGTGACCTCCTGGCGCGTCTCACTTCGTGGCCCAGCGCTGCAGATCCGGCCTGCTCGACCACACCCCCTGGGCCGCCTCCTCACGCACCTCCACGTGGGCCATGCCCCAAACGGCCCATATCTACGCACAAAGCCCAGCCCGCCTCCGGCCTCATCCGCTTACTAGGCTTGGCCCATGGGTGAGCAGCCCGAGCGCCTTTTTTTCTCTATTCATGTGGACCTCTGCTTAGATCCGGCCTGTGTAGGATTTTTTTAGGATCGGCGACTTTGCTATTTTCCGGAGTTTGCTAGTTTTACAGTTAAGCCCTCCAACATCATGCATTTTATAACTCACCAACCGTGCATCGGATTAAAACAAACTTAATATGAAACTTGCTTAGAATCTCATCTAGTTAAATAATATGCAACTTTCATCTATGTTTAAAATGTTGTTTGTTTAAATTTGCTTAAATAACTTGCTAAAACGGTTTAAATCATAACTAAATAACCGTAGCTCGGTTTCTAATAAAATTTATATGTAAATGGGGTAGAAAAATGCCTAGATTATCTTGGTGACATTACTTTGCATGTTTAACAACTCTAAAATTGTGTATAGGGCAGATCAGTACCAAACCTAAAATAGGCACTTGAGGAGTTTCCGGACTTGTTGTTTTGTTGTTCCGGCCTCATTTAAACTTGCCTAGATAGATAGTTTCATTATGTTTCATCTCTTTCCATGCTAACAACATTTAATATTGTTGAGTACATAAACGAGATCGAACTAAATAAGTAATGTGGTGTTCTGTCAATATGCAACAGAGTTGCATGTTGAGCTCAACTTAATTTGTAGGATTGTTTGTGCATTTTGCCATGCCATGCTTCATTAATCCGGACATGCATCATACTTGGTTGTGCATCCTGCCTTGTTCATGTGTTGGTTGTTTACTATGTTGTTTGCTCCTTTCCGGTGTTGCTTCTTCGGGTTGGTTCCGATAACGTCGCGTTTGTGAGGATCCGTTTGACTACATCCGTTTGTCTTCTTCATGGACTCGTTCTTCTTCCTTGCGGGATCTCACGCAAGATGGCCATACCCTCGAAATCACTTATATCTTTGCTTGCTAGTTGCTCGCTCTTTTGCCATGCCTATGCTGCGATACCTACCACTTGCTTATCATGCCTCCCATATTGCCATGTCAAACCTCTAACCCACCTTGTCCTAGCAAACCGTTGTTTGGCTATGTTACCGCTTTGCTCAACCCCTCTTATAGCGTTGCTAGTTGCAGGTGAAGATTGGAGTTTGTTCCATGTTGGAACATGGATATTTTGTTGGGATATCACAATATCTCTTATTTAATTAATGCACCAATATATTTGGTAAAGGGTGGAAGGCTCGGCCTTATGCCTGGTGTTTTGTTCCACTCTTGCCGCCCTAGTTTCCGTCATATCGGTGTTATGTTCCCGGATTTTGCGTTCCTTACACGGTTGGGTTATAATGGGAACCCTTTGATAGTTTGCTTTGAATAAAACTCCTCCAGCAAGGTCCAACCTTGGTTTTACCATTTGCACTAACAACCTAGCCTTTTCCCTTGGGTTTCACGGACTCAAGGGTCATCTTTATTTTAACCCCCTCGGGCCAGTGCTTCTCTAAGTGTTGGTCCGAACTGAGTAGACTACGGGGCCACCTTGGGGAAACTTGAGGGTTGGTTTTACTCGTAGGATGTATCATCCAGTGTTGCCCTGAGACCGAGATATGTGCAGCTCCTATCAGGATGTCGGCGCATCGGGTGGCTTTGCTGGTTTAGTTTTACCATTGTCGAAATGTCTTATAACCGGGATTCCGAGTCTGATCAGATTGTCTTGGGAGAAGGAATATCCTTCATTGACCGTGAGAGCTTGTGATGGGCTAAGTTGGGACTCCCCTGCAGGGATTTGAACTTTCGAAAGCCGTGCCCGTGGTTATGGGCAGATGGGAATTTGTTAATGTCCGGTTGTAGAAAACCTGAAACTTAACTTAATTAAAACGCATCAAGTGCGTGTGTAGCCGTGATGGTCTCTTTCCGGCGGAGTTCGGGAAGTGAACACGGTGTTGGAGTTATGCTTGTTCGTAGGTTGTTCTAGGATCACTTCTTGATCATAGATACTCGACCGTGCTTTGCCTTCTCTTCTCGCTCTCATTTGTGTATGTTATCCACCATATATGCTAGTGCTTGCTGCAGCTCCACCTCACATACCTTTTCCTACCCATAAGCTTAAATAGTCTTGATCGCGAGGGTGTGAGATTGCTGAGTCCCCG
This sequence comes from Triticum dicoccoides, assembly GCF_002162155.2. Lineage (NCBI taxonomy): Eukaryota > Viridiplantae > Streptophyta > Magnoliopsida > Poales > Poaceae > Triticum > Triticum dicoccoides. Next base: position 536,472,470 of record NC_041382.1, on the reverse strand, counting down.
TGACTCACAGATATTTCCAAAACCAGTTTGCAGGTGCCGATGAAACCGTGCAGGTGACGCAACCGAGCTCAAGGAGGAGCTCTATGAAGATCCCGTTCTTTGTGTTGTTTCGTTTCCAATTGATCAGTAGTGGAGCCCAGTTGGGACGATCGGGGATCTGTGTAGCTTTTGGGGTAGTCTTCTTTTATTTTGGGTTCCGTAGTCGGACCTTGATTGTATCTGGTGATGTAATGCTTTATTCATGTAATTGTGTGAAGTGGCAATTGCAAGCCAACTATGTATCTTTTTCCCTTATGTATTACATGGGTTGTGTGAAGATTACCTCACTTGCGACATTGCTTTCAATGCGGTTATGCCTCTAAGTCGTGCTTCGACACATGGGAGATATAGCCGCATCGAGGGCGTTACAATCTACCACGAGATCAGAGAGGCTAAACCCTAGAAGCAAGCTTATGGTATGATTGTCTGTTGTCCTACGGACTAAAACCCTCCGGTTTATATAGACACCGGAGGGGGCTAGGGTTACACAAGGTCGGTTACAAAGAAGGAGATATACATATCCGTATTGCCTAGCTTGCCTTCCACGCCAAGTAGAGTCCCATCCGGACACGGGACGAAGTCTTCAATCTTGTATCTTCATAGTCCAACAGTCTGGCCAAAGGATATAGTCCGACTGTTCGGACACCCCCTAGTCCATGACTCCCTCAATGGCCATCATCGCATGTCGGGGCACGCCCGCGTGATCCGTAGATCGATCTGGTATGTCCTGCTCTACTGTCCAGGTCCTGCCGAAGGTCATATGTATATGCCCGAGCTGTTTTATCCCTGTCTTTACAGCAAGGTAGTACGGGCTGGTGTTCGGCTTGGGTTGCCGCTTTGTCCCGACCATGTGGTGGTTGGTCAGCCGCCTTGTGCGCTGATGGCACGGCCTCCAATGTCTCGTCATCGAATTGAGGTAGTAATTTGCGCTTCGGGTAACTTTTGGGTGGTCGCTCGAGGCCGTATTCCTCGGCTGCCAGGACACTAGTCCATCTATCATTGATCAGATCTTGATCAGCTTGAAGCTGTTGCTGCTTCTTTTTCAGGCTCCTTGAAGTGGCTATTAGCTGGCACTTAAAGCGCTCCTGCTCGAGAGGTTCCTCAGGCACGATAAAATCCTCGTCGCCGAGGCTCACCTCATCCTCGGAGAGTGGAAGATAGTTACTGTCCTTCGATTCTTCGTGTTCGGCCTGTTCATCAGGGCTAACTCGCCCATCTTCCCATTCGTCCTGTTCGGAAGTTGACTCAACGGGGTCTTCATTGTCTTCGACATCGTCTAGAGTATTATTTTGACTATACATCATCTAGAGTATTGTTTTCTCCTGTGCCGGTATTGCTATCTTTTTCACGGCGTGACTTAGAGCGGCGTCGCTGTCATTGGCGCTTTGGCTGTATCTCAGGAGGTTTATCTTCCACTGGGTCTTCTTTGTCATCGTCGTTAACTTCTTTGGGTGTGTTCACCATGTATACATTGTAGGAGGAGGTGGCCGTCCAGCGCCCGGTAAATGGCGGGTTTTGGGCCTGCTCCTCTTCGGCATCGTCGTCCATACCGTTGATGCCTTCAAAGTCTTAGTCGAGCATGTCGGTTAGATCTTCGATAGTGGCTATTAAGTGGGAGGTGGGTGGCAAATGAAATTCCCCGTCATCAGCACCTAGTTCAAACCGGATATAATATGGTTGTGAGTCCCCTGCTAAAGAGAGGGTTTTCAATGAGTTTAGGACATCGCCTAAAGGTGAGTGCCGGAAGATGTCCGCGGAACTGAATTCGACGATCGGCGCCTAATACGTCTCCAACGTATCTATAATTTTTTATTCTTCCATGCTATATTATATTCTGTTTTGGACATTATTGGGCTTTATTATACACTTTTATATTATTATTGGGACTAACCTACTAACCGGAGACCAACCCAGAATTGTTGTTTTTGCCTATTTCAGAGTTTCGCACAAAAAGAATATCAAACGGAGTCCAAACGGAATGAAACCTTCGGGAACGTGATTTTCAGAACGAACGTGATCCATAGGACTTGGACCCTACATCAAGAAATCAACCGGGAAGGCACGAAGTAGGGGGGAGCGCCTACCCCCCCTCCCCAAGCGTGCCCTCCACCCTCAGGCAGGCAGGAGTCGGTCTATTTGTCTCGGATGTGATGCCTATCTACATGATCATACCTAGATATTCTCATAACTATGCTCAATTCTGTCAGTTGCTCAACAGTAATTTGTTTACCCACCGTAATACTTATGCTCTCGAGAGAAGCCACTAGTGAAACCTATGGCCCCCAGGTCTACTTTCCATCATATTAATCTTCCATCAACAAGCTATTTCTTTTTCTGTTTTTATTTTGCTTTATTTACTTTGCATCTTTATCATAAAAATACCAAAAATATTATCTTATCATGTCTATCAGATCTCACTTTCGTAAGTGACCGTGAAGGGATTGACAACCCCTTTATTGCATTGGTTGCGAGGATTTTATTTGTTTGTGTAGGTGCGAGGGACTCATGCGTGGCCTCCTACTGGATTGATACCTTGGTTCTCAAAAACTGAGGGAAATACTTACGCTACTTTGTTGCATCACCCTTTCCTCTTCAAGGGAAACCCAACGCAGTGCTCAAGAGGTAGGAAGAAGGATTTCTGGGGTCGTTGCCGGGGAGTCTACGCAAAAGTCAACATACCAAGTACCCATCACAAACCCTTATCTCCCGCATCACATTATTTGCCTTTTGCCTCTCGTTTTCCTCTCCCCCACTTCACCCTTGCCATTTTATTCGCCCTCTCTCTCTCTATCCTCCCTCTCTTTCTCTATTTGCCTCCTTTTTGCCCGTTCCTCGTTTGCTTGTGTGTTGGATTGCTTGCTTGTCACGATGGCTCAAGATAACACTAAATTGTGTGACTTTACCAATACCAACAACAATGATTTTATTAGCACTCCGTTGCTCCTCTTACCGATGCTGAATCTTGTGAAATTAATGCTGCCTTGCTGAATCTTGTCATGAAAGATCCGTTTTCAGGCCTTCCTAGTGAAGATGCTGCTACCCATCTAAATAGCTTCGTTGATTTGTGTGATATGCAAAAGAAGAAAGATGTGGACAATGATATTGTTAAATTGAAGCTATTTCCTTTTTCGCTTAGAGATCGTGCTAAAGGTTGGTTTTCGTCTTTGCCTAAAAATAGAATTGATTCTTGGAATAAGTGCAAAGATGCTTTTATCTCTAAGTATTTTCCTCCTGCTAAGATCATCTCTCTTAGAAACGATATTATGAATTTTAAGCAACTTGACCATGAACATGTTGCACAAGCTTGGGAGAGGATGAAATTAATGATACGTAATTGCCCAACACATGGTTTGAATTAGTGGATGATTATACAAAAAAATTTATGCCGGGTTGAATTTTGCTTCTAGAAATCTTTTAGATTCGGTCGGGGGAGGCACTTTTATGGAAATCACTTTAGGAGAAGCTACTAAACTCCTAGATAATATTATGGATAATTATTCTCAATGGCACACTGAAAGATCTACTAATAAAAAAGTGCATGCAATAGAAGAAATTAATGTTTTGAGTGGAAAATTGGACGAACTTATGAAATTATTTGCTACTAAGAGTGTTTCTTCTGATCCTAATGATATGCCTTTGTCTACTTTGATTGAGAATAATAATGAATCTATGGATGTGAATTTTGTTGGTAGGAATAATTTTGGTAACAACGCGTATAGAGGAAACTTTAATCCTAGGCCTTATCCCAGTAATTCCTCTAATAATTATGGTAATTCCTACAACAATTCTTACGGAAATTTTAATAAGATGACCTCTGAATTTGAGACTAGTGCTAAGGAATTTATGAATTCACAAAAGAATTTCAATGCTTTGCTCGAAGAGAAATTGCTTAAAGTTGATGATTTGGCTAGGAACGTTGATAGAATTTCTCTTGATGTTGATTCTTCAAAACTTAGATCTATTCCTCCTAAGCATGATATAAATGAGTCTCTCAAAGCCATAAGAATTTCCATTGATGAGTGCAAAGAAAGAACCACTAGGATGTGTGCTAAGAAAGATTCCTTTATAAGAGCGTGTTCTTCTAGTTTCCATGATAATAAAGATGAAGACCTAAAAGTTATTGATGTGTCCCCTATTAAATCTTTGTTTTGCAATATGAATCTTGATAATGATGGGACTGAATATGATCCACCTTTACCTAGAAGGCGTTCCGAAAATTCGGAGTTTTTAGATCTTGATGCTAAATTTGATAAAAGTGGGATTGAAGAGATCAAAACTCTAGATGTTAATGAACCTACTATTTTGGATTTCAAGGAATTTAATTATGGTAGCTGCTCTTTGATAGATTGTATTTCCTTGTTGCAATCCGTGCTAAATTCTCCTCATGCTTATAGCCAAAATAAAGCTTTTACCAAACATATCATTGATGCTTCGATGCAATCTTATGAAGAAAAACTTGAGTTGGAAGTTTCTATCCCTAGAAAATTTATGATGAGTGGGAACCAACTATTAAAATTGAAATTAAAGATCATGAATGCTATGCTTTGTGTGATTTGGGTGCTAGTGTTTCCACGATTCCAAAGACTTTGTGTGATTTGTTAGGTTTCCGTGATTTTGATGATTGCTCTTTAAACTTGCACCTTGCGGATTCCACTATTAAGAAACCTATGGGAAGAATTAATGATGTTCTTATTGTTGCAAATAGGAACTATGTGCCCATAGATTTTATTGTTCTTGACATAGATTGCAATCCTTCATGTCCTATTATTCTTGGTAGACCTTTCCTTAGAATGATTGGTGCAATTATTGATATGAAGGAAGGAAATATTAGATTCCAATTTCCGTTAAGGAAAGGCATGGAACACTTTCCTAGAAAGAAAATTAAATTACCTTATGAATCTATTATTAGAGCCACTTATGGATTGCCTACCAAAGATGGCAATACCTAGATCTATCCTTGCTTTTTATGCCTAGCTAGGGGCGTTAAACGATAGCGCTTGTTGGGAGGCAACCTAATTTTATTTTTATTCCTTACTTTTTGCTCCTGTTTAGTAATAAATAATTTATCTAGCCTCTGTTTTGTTTGTGTTTTTTGTGTTTAATTAGTGTTTGTGCCAAGTAGAACAGTTGGGAAGACTTGGGGAAAGTCTTGTTAATCTTGCTTTAAAAAACAGAAACTTTAGCGCTCACGAGAACTGCTGCCATTTTTATTTGGAAAGAGCTATTTAGTTAATTCTTTTTTAATATGATTAATAGATAAATTCCTCACGTCCAGCAGTTTATTTTAGAATTTTTGAGGTTCCAGATCTTGCGCTAGCTACAGATTACTAGAGACTGTTCTGTTTTTGACAGATTCTGTTTTTCGTGTGTTGTTTGCTTATTTTGATGAATCTAAGGCTAGTAAAATAATTTATAATCCATAGAGAAGTTGGAATACAATAGGTTTAACAAAAATATAAATAAATAATGAGTTCATTACAGTACCTTGAAGTTTTGTTTTGTTTTCTTTCGCTAACGGAGCTCACGAGATTTTCTACTTTGAGTTTTGTGTTGTGAAGTTTTCAAGTTTTGGGTAAAATATTGATGGATTATGGAACAAGGAGTGGCAAGAGCCTAAGCTTGGGGATGCCCATGGCACCCCAAGATAATCGAAGGACACCTAAAAGCCAAAGCTTGGGGATGCCCCGTAAGGCATCCCCCCTTTCGTCTACTTCCATCGGTTTTACTTGGAGCTATATTTTTATTCACCACATGATATGTGTTTTGCTTGGAGCGTCTTGTATTATTTGAGTCTTTATTTGTTAGTTTACCACAATCATCCTTGCTGTACACACCTTTTGAGAGAGGCTCACATGATTTGAAAATTATTAGAATACTCTATGTGCTTCACTTATATCTTTCGAGCTATATAGTTTTTGCTCTAGTGCTTCACTTATATCTTTTACAGCACGGTGGTGGATTTGTTTTATAGAAACAATTGTTCTCTCATGCTTCACTTAGATTATTTTGAGAGTCCTACAAAACAGTGTGGTAATTTGCTTTAATCATGATAGTCATTCAAGATTAGTAAAAAAAATCTTATGAAGTGTGTTGAATACCATGAGAAGTTTGATACTTGATAATTGTTTTGAGATATGGAGATGGTGATATGAGAGTCATGCTAGTTGAGTAGTTGTGAATTTGAGAAATACTTGTGTTGAAGTTTGTGATTCCTGTAGCATGCACGTATGGTGAACCGTTATGTGATGAAGTTGGAGCATGATTTATTTATTGATTGTCTTCCTTATGAGTGGCGGTCGGGGACGAGCGATGGTCGTTTCCTACCAATCTATCCCCTAGGAGCATGCACGTAACACTTTGTTTCAATAACTAATAGATTTTTGCAATAAGTATATGAGTTCTTTATGACTAATGTTGAGTCCATGGATTATACGCACTTTCTTCCTTCCACCATTGCTAGCCTCTCTAATACCGCGCACTTTTCGCCGGTATCATAATCCACCAAATACCTTCCTCAAAACAGCCACCATACCTACCTACCTATCATGGCATTTCCATAGTCATTCCGAGATATATTGCCATGCAACTTACCACCGTTCCGTTTATTATGACACGCTCTATCATTGTCATATTGCTTTGCATGATCATGTAGTTGACATCGTATTTGTGGCAAAGCCACCGTTCATATTCTTTCATACATGTCACTCTTGATTCATTGCATATCCCGGTACACCGCCAGAGGCATTCACATAGAGTCATATTTTGTTCTAAGTATTGAGTTGTAATTGTTGAGTTCTAAGTAAATAAAAGTGTGATGATCATCATTTTTAGAGCATTGTCCCAAGTGAGGAAAGGATGATGGAGACTATGATTCCCCCACAAGTCGGGATGAGACTCCGGACTAAACAAAAAGAGGCCATAAAAAAGATAAAAGGCCCAAATAAAAAAATGAGAGAAAAAGAGAGAAGGGACAATGCTACTATCCTTTTACCACACTTGTGATTCAAAGTAGCACCATAATCTTCATGATAGAGAGTCTCCTATGATATCACTTTCATATACTAGTGGGAATTTTTCATTATAGAACTTGGCTTGTATATTCCAATGATGGGCTTCCTCAAAATGCCCTAGGTCTTCGTGAGCAAGCGAGTTGGATGCACACCCACTTAGTTCCTTTTGTTGAGCTTTCATATACTTATAGCTCTAGTGCATCCGTTGCATGGAAATCCCTACTCACTCACATTGATATCTATTAATGGGCATCCCCATAGCCCGTTGATACGCCTAGTTGATGTGAGACTATCTTCTCCTTTTTTGTCCTCTCCACAACCACCATTCTTTTCCACATATAGTGCTATGTCCATGGCTCATGCTCATGTATTGCATGAAGATTGAAAAAGTTTGAGAACACCAAAAGTATGAAACAATTGCTTGGCTTGTCATCGGGGTTGTGCATGATTTAAATACTTTGTGTGGTGAAGATAGAGCATAGCCAGACTATATGATTTTGTAGGGATAACTTTCTTTGGCAATGTTATTTTGAGAAGATATAATTGCTTAGTTAGTATGCTTGAAGTATTATTATTTTTATGTCAATATTAAACTTTTGTTTTGAATCTTTTGGATCTGAATATCCATACCACAATTAAGAAAATTACATTGAAATTATGCCAAGTAGCATTCCACATCAAAAATTCTGTTTTTATCATTTACCTACTCGAGGATGAGCAGCAATTAAGCTTGGGGATTCTTGATATGTCTCCAACATATCTATAACTTTTTATTGTTCCATGCTATATTATATTCTGTTTTGGACATTATTGGGCTTTATTATACACTTTTATATTATTTTTGGGACTAACCTACTAACCGGAGGCCCAGCCCAGAATTGCAGTTTTTCCTATTTCAGAGTTTCGCAGAAAAAGAATATCAAACGGAGTCCAAACGGAATGAAACCTTCGGGAATTTGATTTTTGGAACGAACGTGATCCAGAGGACTTGGATCCTATGTTAAGAAAGCAACCGGGAAGGCACGAGGTAGGAGGCGCGCCTACCCCCCCCCCCCAGGCGCGCCCTCCCCCCTCGTGGGGCCCACATTGCTCCACCGACGTACTCCTTCCTCCTATATATACCTACGTACCCCAAACTACCAGATACGGAGCCAAAAACCTAATTCCACCGCCGCAACCTTCTGTACCCGTGAGATCCCATCTTGGGGCCTTTTCTAGAGCTCCGCCGGAGGGTGCATCGATCACGGAGGGATTCTACATCAACACCATAGCCTCCCTAATGATGTGTGAGTAGTTTATTTCAGACCTTCGGGTCCATAGTTATTAGCTAGATGGCTTCTTCTCTCTTTTTGGATCTCAATACAATGTTCTCCCCCTCTCTTGTGGAGATCTATTCGATGTAATCTTCTTTTGCGGTGTGTTTGTTGAGACCGATGAATTGTGGGTTTATGATCAAGTTTATATATGAACAATATTTGAATCTTCTCTGAATTCTTTTATCTATGATTGGTTATCTTTGCAAGTCTCTTAAAATTATCAGTTTGGTTTGGCCTACTCGATTGATCTTTCTTGCAATGGGAGAAGTGCTTAGCTTTGGGTTCAATCTTGCGGTGTACTTTCCCAGTGACAGTAGGGGCAGCAAGACATGTATTGTATTGTTGCCATCGAGGATAACAAGATTGGGTTTATATCATATTGCATGAGTTTATCCCTCTACATCATGTCATCTTACTTAAGGCGTTTCTTTGTTCTTTTGAACTTAATACTCTAGATGCATGCTGGATAGCGGTCGATGTGTGGAGTAATAGTAGTAGATGCAGGCAGGAGTCGGTCTACTTGTCTCGGATGTGATGCCTATATACATGATCATACCTAGATATTCTCATAACTATGCTCAATTCTATCAATTGCTCAACAGTAATTTGTTTACCCACCATAATACTTATGCTCTCGAGAGAAGCCACTAGTGAAACCTATGGCCCCCGGGTCTATTTTCCACCATATTAATCTTCCGTCAACAAGCTATTTCTTTTGCCGTTTTTATTTTGCTTTATTTACTTTGCATCTTGATCATAAAAATACCAAAAACACTATCTTATCATATCTATCAGATCTCACTTTCATAAGTGACCGTGAAGGGATTGACAACCCCTTTATTGCGTTGGTTGCGAGGATTTTATTTGTTTGTGTAGGTGCGAGGGACTCATGCGTGGCCTCCTACTAGATTGATACCTTGGTTCTCAAAAACCGAGGGAAATACTTACGCTACTTTGCTGCATCGCCCTTTCCTCTTCAAGGGAAAACCAAGGCAGTGCTCAAGAGGTAGCATCGCCTGGTAAGGCTCGGCGGACGCGGATGCATGTAGTTCGGAACCAGTGTCCGGAGATGAATCCGGGGGTTTGGTGATGCAGACCCAGCTCAAAGTTGAGTCTGTGTGCGGCTCCAACGCCGATGAGTCTGCGACTTCCGTGGCGGTGTTAAGCTTCCCGTCTTCGGATGGCACATGCTACTCCGGATCTAGGGCCAGAGCGCTTACAGGCGCAATCTCCTGGGTATGGTCCAATGACAGATTTAGGTCATGTTCATCGCAGTGGCAGGGAGCGGCTGCCATGGGCTCAAATCCGTCGAAGATCAAGTCTCCACGGATATCACCGACGTAGTTCAAGCTTCCAAACCTGACCTGACGGCCAGGGGCGTAGCTGTCGATCTTCTCTAGATGGCCAAGCAAGTTGGCCCGCAGTGCGAAGCCGCCGAATACGAAGATCTGGCCAGGGAGAAAGACATCCCCCTAGGCAGCGTTGTTGTATATGATAGATGGAGCCATCGAACCTTCTGATGACGACACAGCAGAACTCTCAATGAAAGCACCAATGTCGGTGTCAAAACCGGCGGATCTCGGGTAGGGGGTCCCTAACTGTGCATCTAAGGTTGATGGTAACAGGAGACAGGGGACACGATGTTTACCCAGGTTTGGGCCCTCTCTATGGAGGTAATACCCTACTTCCTGCTTGATTGATCTTGATGAATATGAGTATTACAAGAGTTGATCTACCATGAGATCGTAATGGCTAAAACCCTAGAAGTCTAGCCTATATCATTATGATCATCTCTGCCTCTACGGACTAAACCCTCTGGTTTATATATACACCGAAGGGGACTAGGGTAATACAAAGTCGGTTACAGAGAAAGAAATCTTCATATCCGAACGCCAAACTTGCCATCCACGCCGAGGAGAATCCCATCCGAACAAGGGTGAGCGTCTTCGGTCTTGTATCTTTATTGCCCATCAATCCGGCCCATGTCCAACAGGCCAGACGCCCGAGGACCCCTTAGTCCAGGACTCCCTCAGTCACCGAGCTGAACGTGTGCTGATCGCGGTGGTGACGTACGTTCGGTACTTAGATCGGTTGGATCGCGAAGACATTCGACTACATTAACCGCGTTACTAAACGCTTCCGCTTTCGGTCTACGAGGGTGCGTAGACACACTCTCCCCTCTCGTTGCTATGCATCTCCTAGATAGATCTTTCATGATCGTAGGTAAATTTTTTGAAATACTGCATTCCCCAACAGTGGCATCCGAGCCAGGTGATAACCCACAAGTATAGGGGATCGCAACAGTTTTCGAGGGTAGAGTATTCAACCCAAATTTATTGATTCGGCACAAGGGGAGCCAAAGAATATTCTCAAGTATTAGCAGCTGAGTTGTCAATTCAACCACACCTGGAAACTTAATATCTGCAGCAAGGTATTTAGTAGCAAAGTAATATGATAGTAGTGATAACGGTAGCAAAAGTAATATTTTTGGTTTTATAGTGATTGTAACAGTAGCATCGGAAAAGTAAATAAGCGAAGAACAATATATGAAAAGCTCGTAGGCAATGGATCAGTGATGGATAATTATGTCGGATGCGATCGATCATGCAACAGTTATAACATAGGGTGACACAGAACTAGCTCCAGTTCATCAATGTAATGTAGGCATGTATTCCGAATATAGTCATACGTGCTTATGGAAAATAATTTGCATGACATCTTTTGTCCTACCCTCCTGTGGCAGCGGGGTCCTATTGGAAACTAAGGGATATTAAGGCCTCCTTTTAATAGAGTATCAGACCAAAGCATTAACACATAGTGAATACATGAGCTCCTCAAACTATGGTCATCACCGGTAATGGTCCCGATTATTGTCACTTCGGGGTTAACGAATCATAAAACATAATAGGTGACTATAGACTTGCAAGATAGGATCAAGAACTCACATATATTCATGAAACCATAATAGGTTCAGATCTGAAATCATGGCACTCGGGCCCTAGTGACAAGCATTAAGCATAGCAAAGTCATAGCAACATCAATCTCAGAACATAGTGGATACTAGGGATCAAACCCTAACAAAACTAACTCGATTACATGATAAATCTCATCCAACCGATCATCGTCCAGCAAGCCTACGATGGAATTACTCACGCATGGCGGTGAGCATCATGAAATTGGTGATGGAGGAAGGTTGATGATGATGATGGCGACGGATTCCCCTCTCCGAAGCCCCGAACAGACTCCAGATCAGCCCTCCCGAGAGAGTTTAGGGCTTGGCGGCGGCTTCGTATCTTAAAACGCGATGAATCCTTCTCTCTGATTTTTTTTCTCCCCAGAAGTGAATATATGGAGTTGGAATTGAGGTCGGTGGAGCGTCAGGTGGCCCACGAGGCAGGGGGCGCACCCAGGGGTAGGCACGCCCGACCCTCGTGGACAGGGTGTGGGCCCCCTGACGTGGATTCTTCTTCCAGTATTTTTTTATATATTCCAAAAATAATCTCTGTTGATTTTCAGGTCATTCCGAGAACTTATATTTCTGCACAAAAATAACACAATGGCAATTCTGCTGAAAACAGCGTCAGTCGGGGTTAGTTCCATTCAAATCACGCAAGTTAGAGTCCAAAACAAGGGAAAAAGTGTTTGGAAAAGTAGATACGACGGAGACATATCAACTCCCCCAAGCTTAAACCTTTGCTTGTCCTCAAGCAATTCAGTTGATAAACTTAAAGTGATAAAGAAAAACTTTTACAAACTCTGTTTGCTCTTCTTGTTGTAAATATGTAAAGCCAGCATTTAAGTTTTCAACAAAGATTATGAACTAACCATATTCACAATAACATTTAGGTCTCATGTTTACTCATATCAATGGCATAATCAGCTAGCGAGCAATAATAACAAATCTCGGATGACAACACTTTCTCAAAACAATCATGATATGATATAAAAAGATGGTATCTCGCTAGCCCTTTCTGACACCGCAAAACATAAATGCAGAGCACCTTTAAAGATCAAGGACTGACTAGACATTGTAATTCATGGTAAAAGAGATCCAGTCATAGTCACACTCAATGTAAACTAACAGTAATGGATGCAAATGACAGCGGTGCTCTCCAACTGGTGATTTTTAATAAGAGGATGATGACTCAACATAAAAGTAAATGGATAAGCCCTTCGTAGAGGGAAGCAGGGATTTGTAGAGGTGCCAGAGCTCGGTTTTTGAACTAGAGATGAATAATATTTTGAGCGGTATACTTTCATTGTCAACATAACAACCGAGAGATCTCGATATCTTCCATGCTACACACATTATAGGCGGTTCCCAAGCATAATGGTAAAGTTTATACAACCCCACCACCAACAAGCATCAATCCATGGCTTGCCCGAAACAACGGGTGCCTCCAACTAACAACAATCCTGGGGGAGTTTTGTTTGCAATTAATTTGATTTGATTTGAGCATGGGACTGGGCATCCCGGTGACCAGCCATTTTCTCATGAATGAGGAGTGAACTCCACTCCTCTTGAGAATAACCCGCCTAGCATGGAGGATACAGACAGCCCTAGTTCATACATGAGCTATTCGAGCATACAAAACAGAATGTTTATTTGAAGGTTTAGAGTTTGGCACATACAAATTTACTTGGAACGGCGGGTAGATACCGTATATAGGTAGGTATTGTGGACTCATATGGAATAACTTTGGGATTTATGGAATTGGATGCACAAGCAGTATTCCCGCTTAGTACAAGTGAAGGCTAGAAAAAGACTGGGAAGCGACCAGCTAGAGAGCGACAACAGTCATGAACATGCATTAAAATTAATCAACACCGAATGCAAGCATTAGTAGGATATAATTCACCATGAACATAAATATCGTAGAGGCAATGTTGATTTTGTTTCAACTACATGTGTGAACATGTGCCAAGTCAAGCCACTCAAATCGTTCAAGGGAGGATACCACCCTATCATACCACATCACAACCATTTTAATAGCATGTTGGTCCACAAGGTAAACCATTATAGACTCCTAGCTAATTAAGCATGGCATAAGCAACTACAATCTCTAATTGTCATTGCAAACACGTTTCTTTCATAATAGACTGAATCAGGAATGATGAACTAATCATATTTACAAAAACAACAGAGGTCGAGTTCATACCAGCTTTTCTCATCTCAATCAGCTCATCATATAATCATCATTATTGCCTTTCACTTGCACGACCGAACGGTGGGGGTAATAATAATAGTGCACGTGCATTGGACTAAGATGGAATCTGCAAGCATTCAATTCATGGGAGAAGACAAGGTAATATGTCTCTTTGTTAGATCAACAATAATGCATATAAGAGCTGCTCAACATTTTCATCATGGTCTTCTCCTCTCGACCCCCAAAGGAAAGAAAAGAAACAAAACTATTTACATGGGAAAGCTCCCAACAAGCAAAAGAAGAACGAGAAATCTTTTTGGGTTTTCTTTTTAGTTACTACTACTACATGCATGGAAAGTAAACTAGCTAAAAGCTACAACTATTTTTTTTAATTTTTCTTAAGATTTTTCAAACACACAAGAAAAAAGTGAGAAAATGAAAATAAACTAGCATGGATGATACAATGAAGAAGTATGAGCACCGACAACTGGCATGAGTGTGTGAACATAAATGTAATGTCGGTGAGAAATACGTACTCCCCAAGCTTAGGCTTTTAGCCTAAGTTGGTCTATGCCCATGGATCAAAGTTGTATCTGGGGTCGCACTGAGAAGGTTCCTCAGATTGCCACTGGCTGGCGATCTCCTCCGAATTCCACTCATAAACAGACTGGCGGTGAGGGTCAGATGGTGGCTTCGGCTCTATAGCTGACATCTGGCTTCGGTAGGCATGAATGTCCTCCGGCGAAACAAGGTACTTGCCTAAAAATATGTCATACAAAGAGGGCACAAGCAAGGTAATAAACTCGCAATATTTTTTGTTAAATATCAATATATATTTGAGTGTCTTATTTCTATCCTTAACAATAAACTCATGTGCTACCATACTTTTATAATCTAGAGCAATAGGAGGCAGCAACTTTTCCTCTTTCTCATAATGCCTGATAGGTATGTTAAAGTGTGCAGCAAGGCGCGAGGCAAAGATGCCCCCGAGGACGGGGCCTTAGTATGGTTCAGATTTAACCGTCTAGCAACAATAGCGCCTAAGCTGAAAGTAGTATCATGAAACAAGGCATGGCGCAAAATAGCAATATCAGGAGCACTAAGGTTCCCACAGTTCCCGCGACCAATTAAGCATCTACTAGCAAATATTGCGAAGTAACGTAAAACAGGAAAATGTATGCTAGTGATTCTCGCATCGGAAACTTTCCTCGTTTTCCCTATAGCAATCATATCAATAAATCCCTCCACATCATTACAATGTGGCTCCTCTATGCTGCCCTCAAAGGGTATCAAACAGACCTGGCAAAAATCATAAAGTGACATCTCCTTATGCTCATCATATAAATAAAATTCCACCGAAGGTGTTGATCTCCTAGCATGAAAATGAAATTTTTGCACAAAGATATTGGTGAGTAAGAGGTACTATTCATGCTAGTCGTGGAGGAAGGCGGTGAGGCCTGCATTCTCAGCCAAATGATAAAAATCTTCATGAATCCCGACCTCTTTCAAGAACTCCTCACAAGGCCATTCACATGGCCGAACCTCCGCAGTATGAGGGAGATTATACTTGGGCTTCTTGTTCTCTTCACTTTGCTTATCCTTCGAGCTTCGGCTTGATGAGCCCCTCAAAAATCTCTTCATCTTTTTCTGAAAATTTCTGAAATTTTTAGTAACTTAAAATAAAAGTGAACTAAACTCAACAAGATTGATAACAACTACTCCTACAAGTGCCTAGAGGCCATATCATGCATTAAAACTACTTTTGACCACATAAATTTGACATGCAAGCTCAAGAATAGGGTCATCTAAGCAGCAAAAATTTACAATGAATAAAGCACTAGAACAAAAACTAATTGGACCATTGGAGGAGTCACATACCAAAGAACAATCCCCCAAAAGAAGTTTTGTGAGAGGAGCTTTGAGCAAGGAGATCGAAAATGGCAGCAAGATGAGCAAGAACTCGGGTTTGAGTTGGCTAGTGATTTTTTGGGAGGAAGAAGGAGTGTGTGGTGGCTGGAATAAGTGGAGGGGACCCACGTGGGGCCCATGAGGCAGGGGGCGCGCCCAGGGGGTGGGCGCGCCCTCCACCCTCGTGGGCACGTAGTTGCTCCCCCTGTTGTGTTCTTAGTGCCAGGTATTCTCAAATATTCTAGAAAAAATCATATTTAATTTTCAGGGCATTTGGAGAACTTTTATTTTTGGGGTATTTTTTATTGCATGGATAATTCAGAAAACAGATAGAAAATACTATTTGTGCTTTATTTAGTATAAATAACAAAAAGTAGAAAGAGTGTACAGAGAGTTGTGTTTTCTAACTTCATCCATCTCATGCTCATCAAAAGGAATCCACTAACAAGGTTGACCAGGTCCTGTTAACAAACTCATTCTGAATCGCATGAAACTGGAGAAATTTCGAATGACACTAGATTACCTCAACAGGGATATGCACACCCCCAACAATAAGAATATCATATTTCTTCTTGACAGTAGGAAGAGGAAATTCAAAACCTCCAATAGTGATTGTTGAAATTTTTCCAATAGAATTTATATTGTGGACTTGAGGTTGTTTCCTCGGAAAGTGTACCGTATGCTCATTATCATTAACATGAAAAGTGGCATTGCCTTTGGTGCAATCAATAACAACCCCTGCAGTATTCAAAAAGGGTCTTCCAAGAATAATATACATACTATCATCCTCGGGAATATCAAGAATAAAAAAAGTCCGCTAAAATAGTAACGTTTGCAACCACAACAGGCACATCCTCACAAATACCGATAGGTATAGCAGTTGATTTGTCAGCCATTTGCAAAGATATTTCAGTAGGTGTCAACTTATTCAAATCAAGTCAACGATATAAAGAGAGAGGCATAACACTAACACCGGCTCCAAGATCACATAAAGCAGTTTTAACATAGTTTCTTTTAGTGGAGCATGGTATAGTTGGTACTCCTGGATCTCCAAGTTGATTTGCTATTCCACCTTTAAAAGAATAATTAGCAAGCATGGTGTAAATTTTAGCCTCCGGTATCTTTCTTTTATTAGTAACAATATCTTTTATGTACTTAGCATAAGGGTTCATTTTAAGCTTATCAGTCAAACGCATACACAAAAAGATATGTCTAATCATTTCAGCAAAGCGCTCAAAATCCTCATCATCCTTTTTCTTGGATGGTTTAGGAGGAAAGGGCATGGGTTTCTGAACCCATGGTTCTCTTTCTTTACCGTGCTTCCTAGCAACAAAGTCTCTGTCGGAGTAATGGGCCATGGGTAGGCTAACCCAGGCCCAGAACCTTTCAAGACATCGGGGCATGCTGCGCCCCTCGAGACCCCAGGACGAAGAGCCGCCTTCTGAGAGTCGGCGGCGAGGCGGCCGACTACCCACTCGCGGCCGAGTCCCAGGGACGACTTTAGGATGAGCCGACTCCTGACTGGCGACTTCCAGAGAAGCCGGCCTTGGGGAGTCGGCCCGGGACGCCAACCACCCCCATGCCCTCATAAAGAGGGACGGGATAGGGAGTGGCCATAGTAAGGTCCACTCCCACCCTTTTCCAAGGGCAGGCGTGGCCACAGTACGCTGTACTCGCGGAGATCTCCACCCGGCGCGATACTGTTGCCATGCCGGCCCTAACGTCAGCCCCAGTGGGCGGAGTCCTGTGCCCACGACGGCCTGCCGGTACGACCCAGGGACGACGGGTCCCACCAGTCAGCGGGCGTACGGAAGACGGCGAGAGCGCCACCAGTCGGCCCAGTTGGGAGTCGGCCCCCAGGAGTCGGCCGGCCCCTCCCACGGGCCCCACGCGCCAGTAACCAGACGCGGCAGGGAGTGGCCACAGTGATCGCCCGCCAGACGGCGGAGCTGTCGCCACGACCCCATGACCGAGCCCGCGTCATTAGAGGCATGGCTACAGTAATCTACAGCCGGCAAGACCCGCCCGCGGCGGACGCGGCCTGTCGGCTCCGTACCGAGCCAGTCGGCGGGCCCCAGGAGTCGGCGGATAAGACGACAGCCAGAGAGACTGACGGCTAGGCCCGCGTCTAGCCGAATTACCATTGTACCCCTGGGGGGTAGGCCTATATAAACCCCCCAGGGAACCCATGCAAAGGGTTGGAATCCATTAGCACTAGACCAGATCATATAGGAAGGAGAGAGCTAGCCTTGCCTTCTCCTACCTCCAGGAAACAGCTCAAGGAGCAACCGTGTACACACTTTGCCATAGTGATCATGCGAAGAACCCGCAGAGCAGCAGTAGGGGTATTATCTCCACGGAGAGCCCCGAAGCTGGGTAAGATTCGCCGGCGTGCATGCCTTCTCCTTATCCCGTTTCCAGGCACCGGCAACGTTCTACTCGCCCCCACCATGATAAGACATCCTTTGGCATATGTCGCACCCAACCCCCGACATTTGGCGCCCACCGTGGGGCCTAGTGCATCTTCGTCGGGAAACCTGCTCTGGACATGAACCCTTTTTCTCCCTGGCGAGCGCAGCCAGCCCGGCACGCTAGACGGAGTTTGCACCGACGCACTGCACAGCGCTGAGATCACCTGTGCAGCCAGCTGCCTCGCCGATCTTGTCGGCGAGGTTCGCCTCTCCGACGAGCCTGCATCCGACGCAGGCACGGGCGGCCCCGAGAGCCTCCTCACGGGCCTCCTTGACCAACTCCATGTCGCCGGCGAGCCTGCCGTGGAGTTGGAGTCTGTAGGCTCCACTGACCCGATGTTGGTTGACTCCGATACCGCATCACTCGACGCGTTCCCCACCAATGTGGTGGTCTACGACGAGCCTCTCCCTCGTGCAGAGAGCGACGGAAGCACCATCACAGAGGTGCTCGTCATCAGTCATGACGAGCATCCCGGCGGAGGAGCGCATGACCCACTTGGCGCGGCACTGCAAGACCTGACTGCGCCCATTCCGGAAGACGCTGACGCGGAGACCTTGGAGGCGCGCCGCCTTCAGCTCGTCGAAGGCGCGAAGAAGCTGGCCAGCATGAGACGCTTGTCAGAAGCCTACCAGCGTGAGATGGATCGCGCTGTAGGTGGCTCGCCAGCCCCAACTGGGCCCAGCCGCCTAGGCGCGGTCCAGCAGCGCGGCGTGGCCATCGCCAACCTATTCAGGGCAAATCGCCCTGTGTACGCCACGCCTGCGGAGAACATTTGAGCCGCCCAGGCGGCGGCGGACGAGCTGGACAACTTCGAGGGCGAAGAGCGCCGCCTGATGGCGGAGCGAGTCCAGCGGCTCCTCGACGCGGCTGCCGCGCAGAACGAGGCCGGCTGCTGCACAGAGGCGCCGCGGCGACAAAACGACGACCCGCCTCCACGCCGAGACCAAGGCGCGACGTCTCGGACGCCAACTGGCGGCGCCTGCGGAAGAAAAGACAAGGATCTGGTTGTCAGTTGCAGTCGGACTCGCGTTACCATAGAGCGCGACCAAGACGGCCACCCGAGAGCAGTGGAACGACGGGACGACTGTCCGCCTCCTCCTCCTTGCAAGGAAAGGCGAGTCTCCCTGCCGCCTGTTGACCATCTGACTCTCGGTGACCGCCTTGGCCGCCGAGAGGGAGTCGGAGAAAACGACGCCCACCACCGGATCAACCGACTTCACCGATCCCTGACGCTGGAAGAAGAAGACGAGTTGGGTCTGCCTTGTTTTGGGTCCCGCATTCGAGACGAGCCCTTTCCCAAAGGGTTCACGCTCCCAAGAGACACGCCCAAGTACACCGGCTCCATGAAGCCAGAGGACTGGCTGGTTGACTACTCCACGGCCGTCAACATAGAGAACGGCAACAAGCGTGTTGCCGTAAAATACGTTCCGCTCATGCTCCAGGGCACGGCCCGGACATGGTTGAACAACTTGAAGCCCCGCAGCATCAACAGCTGGGTCGACTTCACTGATGCATTCGTCCGCAACTTCACAAGCACGTACAAGCGTCCTCCCAAACCTCGCCAGCTTTCCTTGTGCGTGCAAGGCCCCAACGAGTCGACTCGCGACTACCTCACGTGTTGGGCCGAGCTCCGGAACTCTTGTGAGGGCGTGCACGAGGTGCAGGCTATCGAGTACTTCACCGCCGGATGCAGAGAAGGCACCCTCCTCAAGCACAAGCTCCTTTGCGACGAGCCAAAAACCCTCGATGAGCTGCTGATCATAGCAGACAAGTATGCCACGGCCGACTCCTCCATGAAGGCGGAGATTCAAGTTAGTGCGACTGGCAAAGTGGCCCCTCAGGCTCCTAGAACTCCGGCTGGAGACGCCAGTCGGCGACAACAGCAGAGCGACCACAAGCGCAAGGCCCCACAGCCGGCTTCCAGCAGCCGACAGGTGGCGACAGTCGAAGACCAGTAGCCGGAAGGGCAGCCTCCACCCAAGCAACAGAAAGGCGGCAAGCCCAACTGATTGTCGGCTTTCTCATACGAGCAGACTCTGGATGGTCCTTGCAAGTTCCACGGCGGCGCGAAGCCATCGAATCACACCACCCGGAAGTGCCACTGGCTCACCAGGATAGCCAAAGGAGACGGCCTCCTACCTCCCCCGCCTGCTGGGCAGCAGCCTCCACCTCCGCCCCAGCAGCCGGCTGTCAGGCCAGTCGGCGCAGTACAAGACGAGTATCCCGAAGAGCACAGAGCCTACGTGGTATTTACTAGTGTGGCTGATGATCGACGCAGCAGGCGGCTGCAGCAGC
The DNA here is from genome assembly GCF_002162155.2 of Triticum dicoccoides. Taxonomy (NCBI): domain Eukaryota; kingdom Viridiplantae; phylum Streptophyta; class Magnoliopsida; order Poales; family Poaceae; genus Triticum; species Triticum dicoccoides. Next base: position 536,452,283 of record NC_041382.1, on the reverse strand, counting down.
AAGAGGTGAATGCAGTAGCATCAGAGACACCAGAATTCATGCACTGGTCCGAGAAGCCTATCAGCTGGAGCAGAGCTGATCACCAGAGGTGATGCCGAGCCCGGGATCCTATGCCTTGGTCTTGGATGCCACCTTTGCCACAGAAAGACGAGTTGCTCGTTTCTCGTGAGTTCTGATAGATGGAGGCAGCAGCATCAACATCCTGTACAAGGACACCATGGAGAAGTTAGGAATCAAGCAAAGATAGCTTCAGAACAGCCGGACTGTATTCCACGACATTGTTCCTGGCCTTTCTAGCTCACCAATCGGCAAGATCCTGATGGACGTCCTCTTTGGAGACAAAGATCACTTCCGCCGAGAGTCAGTTTGGTTTGAGGTGGTGGATCTCGAGAGCCCATACCATGCATTACTTGGCCGACCCACCCTGGCCAAGTTCATGGCAGTCCCCCACTACGCCTACCTCAAGATGAAGATGCCTAGTTCCAAGGGGATTCTGACCGTAGCCGGCGACTACCGGAAGTCGTCTGCCTCCGCGGCTGAAAGTAGTCGGTTGGCCGAGTCCCTAGTGATCGCGGCCGAGAAGTGGCTCCTTGACTGGGTTGTGGCGATGGCCGGCAAGCAGCTAGAGGTGTCACCTAACCCCAAGGAGTCGGAGGCTGAGGGTTCGTTCAAGCCAGCCAAAGAGACAAAGAAGATACCCTTGGATCCGGAGCATCCAGAGAGGTACGCTGTCGTAGGCGCAAACCTCGACAGCAAATAGGAAGGCGAGCTCGTCGATTTCCTCCGTGAGAATCGGGACATCTTCGCATGGTCCCCCAAAGACATGCCAGGTGTACCGATGGAATTCGCCTAGCACAAGTTACATGTTCGATCTGATGCGAAGCCAGTCAGGCAGCCCTTACGCCGCCTATCAGAAGAAAAGAGAAGAGTTGTCGGAGAAGAGATAGCCCGACTCCTAGCAGCCGGCTTCATTATGGAAGTATTCTTTCCAGAGTGGCTAGCCAACCCGGTCCTGGTATTGAAGAAGAACAAGCAGTGGCGAATGTGTATTGACTACACAAGCCTCAACAAGGCTTACCCCAAGGACCCGTTTGCTTTGCCAAGAATTGATCAGGTGATAGACTCCACAGCCGGATGCGAGCTGTTGAGCTTCTTGGATGCATATTCAGGATATCACCAGATCAAGCTGAACCCAGCCAACAGACTAAAGACCGCCTTCATCACACTGTTTGGAGCCTTCTGCTACCTGATCATGACGTTCGGCTTGAGGAATGCCGGCGCCGCCTTTCAGTGTTGCATGCAGAAGTGCCTCCTCCAGCAACTCGGCAGAAATACCCACGTCTACATGGACGATGTGGTGGTGAAGACGGAGAAGTGTGGAACACTACTGGAAGACCTCAAGGAGACCTTTGAGAACCTGCGCCGATTCCAGATCAAGCTCAACCCTGAGAAGTGCGTCTTCGGAGTACCAGCCAACCAACTCCTTGGCTTCCTGGTCTCTGAACGTGGCATAGAGTGCAACCCTGTAAAGATCAAGGCCATTGAGAGGATGGAGGTACCCAGCCGACTACTGGACGTGCAAAAGTTCACTGGCTGCTTGGCGTCCATCAGCTGGTTCATCAGTCGGCTGGGCGAGAAAGCTCTCCCCTTATACCAGCTCATGAAGAAGACCACTTTTTTCGAGTGGAACCACAAGGCGGACGAAGCCTTTCTCCAGTTGAAGAAGATGTTGACTACTCTACCCATTTTGGCGGCTCCGACTCCTAAGGAGCCCATGCTCCTATACATCGCCGCCACCAGCCGGGTAGTCAGCACAGTCATTGTAGTGGAACGCAAGGAGGAAGGCAAGGCACTACCTGTCCAAAGACTGGTTTATTACCTGAGCGAAGTGCTGTCGACCTCCAAGCAGAACTACCCCCACTACCAGAAGATGTGCTATGGCATGCACTTTGCCGCTAAGAAGTTGAAGCCTTGCTTTCAAGAGCATCCAATTACTGTGGTCTGCACGGCCCCACTTGCCGAGATCATCGGAAGCCGAGATGCTTCTGGCTGAGTGGCCAAATGGGCCATAGAGCTGGCTCTCTACACCATCTACTACCAGCCCCGCACCGCCATCAAGTCAGAAGCACTGGCCGACTTCCTCGTCGACTGGGCCGAGACCCAGTACCTACCACCAGCGCCCGACTCCACCCATTGGCGGATGCATTTCGACGGCTCCAAGATGCGCACCGGCTTGGGAGCCGGCGTTGTCCTCACTTCTCCTAAAGGCGACAAGCTCAAATACGCACTGCAAATCCACTTTGCTGCCTCCAACAATGTCGCCGAATACGAGGCGCTCATTCACGGGCTCCGGCTTGCCAAAGAACTTGGCATTCACTCGATCCTGTGTTATGGCGACTCGGACTTAGTGATCCAGCAGTCGTCTGGCGACTGGGACGCCAAAGATGCAAACATGGCGAGTTACCGTTTCCTCGTGCAGCAACTCAGTGGATATTTCGAGGGGTGCGAGTTCCTCCATGTACCAAGAAACGACAATGACCAAGCAGACGCCCTGGCACGAATCGGCTCTACCCGCCAAGCAATACCATCCGGCGTCGCCCTTCAGCGCCTCCTCAAGCCGTCTGTCAAGCCTTCACCAGAATCAGACTCCATCTTTGTGCCGGCTCCTCCCGAAGAAGTCGGATCTGACTCCAGAGCTCCGGCAGACGGTACGAGGATTTTGGCAGATGGCTCCAAAGCCGCCACAGTCGAAGCCGGCCCAAGGACTATAGAACCCGGCCCGAGGACTGCGGCGGCCAGCCCAAAGACTCCAGAACTCGGCCGGAGAGCTGCACCAGTCGGCCCGGGGACTTCATTAATCCAGCAAGCGGTTGCCAACTCCAACCCGCCGCCTCACAGCCCAGCCGCCCTCGTCCAAGTCGCAGTTCTGGCAGTCGAAGAAATAGCGGCACCCTCATGGGCCCAACCCATCCTCAAATACCTAGTGAGCAAAGAGTTGCCGACTAATGAGATCTTAGCTCGGCAAGTACAATGCCGAGCGGCAGCCTATACCATAGTCAACAGAGAGCTGGTCAGGCGCAGCGTCACTGGTGTCTACCAGCGTTGTGTAGAGCCAGAGCAAGGCCAAGCAATTCTCAAAGACATCCATCAAGGCGAGTGCAGCCACCATGCGGCTTCAAAAGCACTCGTCGCCAAAGCCTTCCGACATGGTTTCTTTTGGCCAACGGCCTTAGAAGAGGCCAAGGAATTGGTCCAAAAATGCAAAGGGTGCCAGAAGTTCCGCTCCAAGCCGCATCAACCGGCTTCTGCACTCAAGACCATCCCCATTGCCTGGCCCTTCGCGGTTTGGGGCCTAGACATGGTGGGACCATTCAAGACGGCACGAGGTGGCTTAACTCACTTACTTGTCGCGGTGGACAAGTTCACCAAGTGGATAGAAGCGAAGCCAATCAAGAAACTGAATGGTCCGACTGTCGTGACTTTCATCGCTGACATCACAATTCGGTACGGCGTACCACACAGCATCATCATCGACAACGGCACGAATTTTACCAAAATTTTGCCAAAGGCGCCTTGGCCCGTTTCTGCGCGACACAGGGCATCCGACTGGACCTAGCGTCCATCGCCCATCCACAGTCAAACGGCCAGGTGGAGCGAGCAAACGGCCTCATCCTGTCCGGCATCAAGCCCCGACTGGTCGAGCCTCTGGAGCACTCGGCTGGCTGCTGGCTCGATGAGTTGCCAGCCGTCCTCTGGAGTCTGTGCACGACTCCAAACAAGTCAACCGGCTTCACGCCTTTCTTCCTCGTCTACGGTGCTGATGCCGTCATCCCAACGGACATAGAGTTCGATTCCCCGTGAGTCACCATGTACACCGAGGAAGAAGCAGAAGAAGCACGTCAAGACGGCGTCGATCTGCTGGAAGAGGGTCGGCTGTCGGCACTCAGCTGGTCCAGCATCTACCAGTAGAGCCTGCGCAGATACTACAACAGGAAGGTCAGGCCGAGATCTTTCCAAGAGGGCGACCTTGTGCTCCGACTGATCCAGCGAACAGCCGGCCAGCACAAGCTGTCGGCGCCTTGGGAAGGCCCCTTCATCATCAGCAAAGTGCTGGGCAATGACTCCTACTACCTGATCGATGCTCAGAAGCCCCGAGCACGCAAGAGGGACGACTCCGGCAAAGAGACAGAGCGGCCATGGAATGCAAATCTCCTCCAAAAATTTTACAGTTAAACGCAGTATGTATCACGCTCCTTTTGTATTAAAAGTACCAAGACTTCGGGCCCCCCGAGAAGTGCTCGGGGACTGCCCTCTTTTATCTATATGATAAGAATTATGCCTTCGAGTATATTACTCTTTGTTATGCCGCTTGGCACCGGGTTTGACTAGTCGGCCCGGGGAATTGCCGCCCTGCGCTATGAAATGCTTCCTGCAGCCGGACAAGTAGTGTGTGGCGCCTAAGCCGTCTCCTGTCAGAAGCCGCAGCTCGCAGAGCGACTATCTGGTGGGCAGGAGTAAGGAAGAATGGGCGTCCACATGAAAAATGGCTAAGGACTCAAAGCATAAACATAGCTTAAAGCCGGCTTCCAGCCTTTTTTCGCAAACCGACTCTTGAACAGTCGGCTTGTCGCCTTCTATCCGACTTGCAAAACAACTCTAAAACGGCTAAGTACCTGCCTTCCCAAAGTGACCAAGAATTTGATCCAGCAGCAGTCCGCAGAGCGGCTGTCCGACTGACAAAGACGGCAACTGAGGGAAGGCGGCAAAGGAAAAAGCCAAAAGAGCAATGAGCAAGAAAAGATAGAAGTCGGATGAATATTTACATAACAAAGGCCCTTGGCCGAACCTTGCAAGCAATGTGACTAATGAGTTAGTTGTGGGATTATGCATTATGGAACGAGTAAAGAGACTTGCTGGTAACGAGATTGAACTAGGTATGATGATACCAACGATCGAATCTCGGGCAAGTAACATACCGATGACAAAGGGAATAACGTATGTTGTTATGCGGTTTGAACGATAAAGATCTTCGTAGAATATGTAGGAGCCAATATGAGCATCCAGGTTCCGCTATTGGTTATTGACCGGAGATGTGTCTCGGTCATGTCTACATAGTTCTCGAACCCGTAGGGTCCGCACGCTTAATGTTCGATGACGATTTGTATTATGAGTATCGTGTTTTGATGAACCGAAGTTTGTTTGGAGTCCCGGATGAGATCACGGACATGACGAGGAGTCTCAAAATGGTCGAGACATAAAGATTGATATATTGGAAGGTTTCATTTGGACATCGGAATGGTTCCGAGTGATTCGGGCATTTTTCCGGAGTACCGGAAGGTTACCGGAACCCCCGGGAGAAGTATTGGGCCTAGGGGGCCTTATCGGAGGAGAGGAGAAAGAGCCACAAGAGAGGGGCGCGCCCTCCCCTTTCCCAAACCGAATTGGACTAGGGGGAGGGGCCGGCCCCCCTCTTTCCTTCCCCCTCTCTCTCCCTTCCCTTTCCCTCCGGTGGAAGAAAGGAAGGGGGTGAATCCTACTTGGACTAGGAGTCCAAGTACGACTCCCCCCTTGGCGCGCCCAACCTGGCCGGCCTCCTCTCTCCCTCCCTCCTTTATATACGTGGCCAGGGGGCACCCCAATAGCACAACAGACAATCTCTTAGCCGTATGTGGTGCCCTCCTCCACAGTTACACACCTCGGTCATATTTCCATAGTGCTTAGGTGAAGCCCTGCGCCGGTAACTTCATCATCACCGTCACCATGCCATCGTGCTGACGTAACTCTCCCTCGGCCTCAACTGGATCAAGAGTTCGAGGGGCGTCACCGAGCTGAACGTGCGCTGATCGCGGAGGTGTCGTACGTTCGGTACTTGGATAGGTTGGATCGCGAAGATGTTCGACTACATCAACCGCGTTACTAAACGCTTCCGCTTTCGGTCTATGAGGGTATGTAGACACACTCTCCCCTCTCGTTGCTATGCATCTCCTAGATAGATCTTACGTGATCATAGGGTTTTTTTTGAAATACTGCGTTCCCCAACACCTTGTGTGCTATCAAATGTCACAACATAACTGGATTATTATAAAGATGCTCTACAGGTGTCTCCGAAGGTGTTTGTTGGGTTGGCATAGATCAAGATTTGGATTTGTCACTCCGAATATCGGAGAGGTATCTCTGGGCCCTCTCAGTAGTGCACATCACTATAAGTCTTGCAAGCAATGTGACTAATGAGTTAGTCGCGGGATGATGCATTATGGAACGAGTAAACAAACTTGCCAGTAACGAGATTGAACTAGGTATGATGATACCGACGATCGAATCTCAGGAAAGTAACATACCGATGACAAAGGGAATAACGTATGTTGTTATTGTGGTTTGGCCGAGAAATATATTCGTAGAATATGTAGGAACCAATATGAGCATCCAGGTTCCGCTATTGGTTATTGACCGGAGGTGTGTCTCGGTCATGTCTACATAGTTCTCGAACCCGTAGGGTCCGCACGCTTAACGTTCGATGATGATTTGTATTATGAGTTATGTGTTTTGGTGGCCGAAGTTTGTTCGGAGTCCCGGATGAGATCACGGACATGACGAGGAGTCTCGAAATGATCGAGAGGTAAAGATTGATATATTGGAAGGTAGTATTTGGACACTGAAAGGGGTTCCGGAGTGTATCGGGTACATACCGGAGTACCGGAGGGGTTACCGGAACCCCCCGAGGAAAGATATGGGCCATATGGGCCATAGGAAGGAGGCTAACCAGCCCACAAGGGCTGGTGTGCCCCCCACAAGGGAGGAGGCTGAATTGGATTAGGGAAGGGGCGCCACCCCCCTTTCCTTCTCCTACTCCCTCTCCTTTCCCCCTTTCCCCCTCCATGAGAAGGAAAAGAAGGGGGGTCGAATCCTACTAGGACTAGGAGTCCTAGTAGGTCTCCCCCTTATGGCGCGCCCCCTAGGGCCAGCCTCCTCCCTCTCCCTCCTTTATATACGTGGGCAGGGCACCCCTTGGAGACACACCAATTGTTCCAAGCCCTGCGCTGATCACATCACCATCACCGTCACCACACCGTCGTGCTGACGGAACTCTCCCTCAACACTTTGCTGGATCAAGAGTTCGAGGAACGTCATCGAGCTGAACGTGTGCAGAACTCGGAGGTGTCGTACGTTCGGTACTTGATCGGTTGGATCGCGAAGACGTTCGACTACATCAACCGTGTTAACCTAACGCTTTCGCTTTTGGTCTACGAGGGTACGTGGACACACTCTCCCCTCTCATTTTGCTATGCATCTCCTAGATAGATCTTGTGTGAGCGTAGGATTTTTTTTGAAATTGCATGCTACATTTCACAACAAGTTTAAACATAAAGTTAATATGACATCACCAAATTAATAGTTTTCGGTGTAAATGCACATATGCTTTTCAAGATCAAATAGTAGTTGCACATGCAATTATAATCTTGAAGTTGTCAACACTGGCCCAAGGATTTGTCAACATGTGATGCATCTTGTTTCGAGAGTCGGACGTGTACTCCGGGCCTCTCAAAATCAGAAGTAGTGGACGCCCTATCGTCATCATCCTTCACAATCATATTGTGCAAGATCACACAAACAAGTCATCACATCACACAATGTCTTTGGATCCCGCATATTTGCAACTCCACGAACAATACCGCAATGAGTTTAGAGCACTCCAAATGCCCTCTCCACGTCATCCACCATACGCAAGAACAACATCTGCTCATCTGTAATCGACGCCCAAAAAAGCCTCATGGATTATTGGGTTGGCTTGAAAGTAGTTGGCATGGAGACCCTTTGGCCCTTTTATCCTATCCCGGGCAACAACTGTCCTACCCTGAATCAAACCCTTAAAGTTGAGAACATGTTCCTGTTTCTTCACCGTTTCTCCAAGGACGTTGACGATGTCGTCACCCTAGGTATACCAACAGGCCGGGATTCGGCCCACTAGGTCACACGGCGGACTAGGCCCGTAAATCGGCCAACGACGTACACCAGGGGAGCATCAACAACTTGACATACAAGGCTACCGTAAGTGCATCCAGTGCCTCCTGAAAGGTTTCGATGATTCAATGACAAAGCAATTGAGTGACTATTGTGTTTGTGAGTATACACATGTGAAAGTCCATCAAGAATTGCTTTAACCGAATAGTATGACCCCTTAAAATTGTGTGGAAAATAAAAACTTTGGTGTACCTTTGCAAGGAATATGAAGGAGTGTACACTTTTTTTAGTAGTTTCATTTACTTATACAGAGTCAATGGAGCAACCGTCCTATTAAGGGGGTTCACGGTGAAAGTTAGATCGAAGCATAGTTGTGCATGCTCAATCATAAACCTATTTGTTCAGAGAGTGGAGACTTTGGAATCTCCTTTGAGACATGATTGTGGTTGTTTTTGGCGATTTAGAGCCAGTTTGGTTCGCGTCCTAGGCGTTTGGCATCTGCCTTGGGTTGTCCTTGGGAGCTACCCGACTCATGTTTGGTTGAAGTCTAGGCCAGGAGGAAGTTAGCCTAGCCGGAGAACTAGAAAACATAATTAGCTTGGACCAAAGAACAAGATAACTTGGTTTGCCTGGCCCAGACAACCATTTTTGGATACCTGGAGCAGCAGCAGGATGAAGCATTAATCACACATATAGTTCAGAAAATGAGGCGATTGGACTGGAGCATCAACAACTGTAAAGCACGCACCAGCCAAGTCGAGAATCAAACAGATATTACATGTGCTATCCTGACCAGGCAAAAAACTTGGAGTTCCTAGGCCCATATCAGACATTGAAATTTTCAGGCATGTTGTCCAGGACATGAACCAAACTGGCCCTTAATCTCTCATTTTACCTAGTGTTTTTATTATTTTACTTGTTTTTCGTTGACTTGTTGATCATGACTATTGGCTTGGACTTGCTTGTATTTCGCTTGATTTTCGGTTATGTGGATGCATTCATGCATATGATAGAATGAGATTCTCCCGTGAATTTTAGTCATCTCATGTCCCCGTAAAAAAAAGTTCTTCACAACAGGTAAGTTCTTCTGTGTGCCAGATCATTGCCGACTCATGAGGACTGGCGGGTGATAAAATCATTATGTAATTTTTTCTCGAATCGCGTGAGATAGGCATACACTAATGGTATCTTACGCTTGCTTAAACATCCGACTGGCCCTGCCAGTAGTTTTCCTGTCGATGCTTACAAACTAGAGTACATTGACTAGAACTAGAATATCAGCGCTGGCGCGGACAGTTCACGCAGAGTGCACGACATGCACACTAAGAGCCATTATCCATATAGGAGTATATAATATCCTCTGAGTTGTTACCTTTTTCCCTTTCTTGATTTGCATAGATATCACCGAGCATCCAGCCAATTATTCGATCCCTTAATTCAACAAGGGTCCAGGAAACAATAGTAAAACATTGAAGCAGAAGATATGATGCGCAGTTCGATCTCCTTGTCATGTTCCACAAGGAGAGGGAGAGGGAGAGGGAGGAGAAAACAATGAAGTCCAGTACCTAATTAGTCTTATATGCACTGCCTTCTCATGACTAGCTCTGGGGTATAATTTTTGGATTCATTGTACATATAGCAAGTCTGGATTTTTATACTGGCAGTGGCAGCCTTATGTTAAGTGCAAAATGTTGTGGTTTACGCCTGGCTCTGTCGGCGTTGTGGATATTACGATCTGATTTAATGATCTATAACTTGCAATAAGTTGACCAGAAAAGGCACACCATATATGTTTATCGTCCTTCCAGTCTACATCCGGTCCCTTAAAATATTTCCGGTTATATTTGGTCCCTCAAGTTCCAAAACCTGGTTTTCTTAACACATTACAGACGCAAGCGTTCATACATACGCGCATATGCTTACCCCTATGAACGCACACACGCTTTTCCTACCTCCTATGAGCACCTTCAAGAGACTCAGCCGACATATTATCTCAAGGTTTACGAAGTCATCGTAGACGCCTCGTCGTTGATGAGAACGTCTCCTCCCATCAAAAGCGCATCGACAGAAATACTGAAATAAATCCAGAAATACTGCGGGCATCAGGACTTGAACCCTAGTGAGGTGGGGATATCATTGGCCTTCTAACCATCCAAACACAGATTGGTTCGCTGCCCAAAACCTGGGTTTGGACTAATTTTGTCTGGCCATATTTGGCCCCTCAAGAAAACAACTTCCACATGGCCAGTTTTCTACCCAAATCTGGTTTTAGACTAATTTTGTCTCATTTTGAAATTTGAGGGACCAAATGTCGTTGGAAAAATCCTGAAGGGACCAGATGTAGACTTCTGAGAAACTTGATGAACGAAAAACATACTTTCTCTCTTCTTTTTTTACAACGAGTGTAGCTTCCGCTCAACTTCTGAAACTTTCATGGAAAGAGATCAGATCCTAGAGCCTAAACAGACCCTCACAAACCTAACGGAAGTCCGAAACCCGCTACCGCTAATACGCAAGTTGTGATTATGCTAATCCGCAAGCTTTTGATTACACTATAAACACAGAATCAAGGAGGAATAAAACGGAATCTTGGCCCTTGGCCACTGCCAGGAGATAGCCGGCAGTAGAATAATCTATGTTCTCGGCAGGGATTAAGTAACATACATTTGTTGATTAGTGGAGCATGGTATTGGTACGATACGACGCTTGCGGCACAATCTGCCAATGGTCGAGCCGGCAGGCACAGGGGTTGCTTGCTCGGTCTCTCTCTGCAATACTAATACTAAATTTCCGTCCGTTTTGTGCCCCCTTTTCCTCTGCCGTGCTCCCCTAGCTTCCCCACCAGCAACCACGCAGATGGGGTAGGGTGTCCACTGGAGGAATAGATTAGTCGGGCAATAATGCGGCACAGATGATTGATTAATCCTCGGTGCTGCCTTTGATCATCGAGTCATGAGAAGGCAGGGTTAGAATACTATAGCTAGTCGTACATGGCCTGGTTTAGTTTAGCTCTCGCCTAACTTGACTTCTGACCAGGATTCACGTTCTCCGACTGAAACATCCATGTAAAGTGTGAACCTCCTTCACATCACAATTTGGCAAGGAAAATAATTGCTCGATTAAGGAAGGTAGGCTTGGTTTGTGACCGAGGCTCCATTAGCGATCTAGCGCTAAGGCAGTAAGGCCATCTCCAAGGACGTCCTCCACTTCTTCCCTATTTATGCGGGCTGTGACGAAATCCCTACTCCAGTGTCAAATACTAGAAGTGTGGGTGTCCGGATTATTCGTCACTTAGGCGCGGACACTCCGTCCCAGCCCGTCAAATAGACAGGAAAAAAATTATATTGTGCCGTGAATAGAAGTGTAGAGCACTATTTACAACATTGTTTTCTTTTCATTCTTCTTTGTGAGCTTAAGTTGTACGGACAAGATATCACTACCGTTGGTCCTAAGGTGATACAAGAAATTATAATCAACTCTTGTTTTTGCGCCAAGAAATTAGATCGACTCTCATATACATGTTATACTTTTTTAGCTAGCAAATTATGGTAGTTAACTTCACAAGGCATGCCTACAGAGTAACAAAGATGGGGATCCATGCATAAGTTTTAAAAATTTGAAAAGGGAGAACACCTCTCACCTATGCATCGATTGATATATGCAATCCTTTCATTATAAAGTACAATTCAAACAAAAAATATATAAAATACACCTCAAATGTCAGAGTAATCATAAACAGAGATTGCATGTTGCACTCGTGCACCGCCCAATCCTATTGCTAGTTTTTCATGCAAAATGGTCCGATATAAACAGGGTTGTCATGTCCAAGTAGTTACACCCATACCCTATGCCGTCCCACGCTAAGTAGCCAAGTGTATAACCAGCGGAGCATTAAAAAAAAATTCTATGTTGGCAACATAAAGCATACACCCCTTTCCCCACATATTGAACCTTAAGTTGTGTAGTAACCTCTGGCAGCCAATTCACAAACATATTTATGATGTGAAAGGTTGAAGAGCAAAAACACATTCTTCCCTTGTAATAGCAACATGAGAGAAAAATACATTTGATGGCTTCGTCCTCATTGTAATAGCAACATTTATTACCATCATTTCACTTTCAACAACTAATTTATCTTTTGTTAGTACCACTATTTACAAAAGATATTGTCATTTAATTTTTTTTATAGTGGACACTGATTTTCTAAATAATGTTCCTCGGAAGATGATGATTACTGTTTTTTTTAGAGGAAAGCCATACGTTCAACTTTATAAATAAAGCCATGAGGCAGGTAGCAACCACACAACAGTTCGCAACACATCACCAGCCAGACCCCAACCACGGGTCAAACGAAAGAGTTAAACAACAAGTACATGGCTCCCTAGCCAGTACACGGCGCACAGGCCGGATAAGAGGAACCCAAATAAAACTAGTCGGTCGTACCCAAAACAACTAAGCTTCATGCTCTTGTCTGCATAGATGAGAAGCCGAAGCCCGAACTTTGGAGATCAAGATAGAAAGCGCTTCCTGGTCGTCCACCTTAGTCAATGATTTCCATTGCTGCAAGAGAGCACACGATTTAAATAAACAATCAGCAGGTTTAGCCGGAAACACATGCTCAATAGTAAATTTGTTCCTAGTCGACCAAAGGGACCAGCACAGAGCGCTCAGGCCCACCCAAAAGATACGCCTGGTAATGCCAGCCAAGTTACTTGCCAGGCACCGCAACTCTGCAAAGGAGGCAGGGCCCAGGGAATGAGAAGCCATTCTCTCACGCAGCTCCAAATGAGCCTAGCCAAGACATAGTTGAAAAAAATATGTTCTGTATTCTCCAGGACACCACACAAAGCACATAATTGGGAACCCGGCCCGTTTCTCTTATGAATCTGATCAGCCGAAGGCAGCCGGCCCCCTAAAGGCTTGCCACAGGAAAATCTTAATTTTACGAGGGATCCAGGCCTTCCAAATCTGAGATAAGCGGTTAGTAGGAGTGCCACCAACAAGCTTAGAGTAAAGCGACTTAACAGAAAAGCGACCAGAGGGAGAAAGCGGCCAAGACACCGAATCCGTGTTCGCCGAGAGCGTGGGGAAGAAGGCAGTAAGATGTTGCCAGTCTTCAAACTCTTCAGGCGACAAGGACCGACGAAAGGCCAAATTCCATCCATGGGAAGCCAACTCCGCTAAAGAAATATTCGGGTCCAGACAATAGGAAAATAAGTGGGGAAGGTCACCTAGAGGGGTGAATCTCCGCACCACCAGTCAAGCCAAAATATAATAGAGGAGCCATCCCCAACTACAAACTTAACAAAAGCTTGGAACACAGGTCTAACTTTAACCAAGGCCTTCCAAAACTGGGAACCACCACGAGAATTAGCAAACATCGGGCTAGAGGAAGGGAAATATTTAGCCTTAAGAATAGACAACCAAAGGGGCTGGTCCTCAGCACTCATAATCTTCCACCACCATTTGATCATCAAACATTGGTTCATGATGGAAGTATTAATAATCCCCAACCCTCCAAGGTTTTTGGGCCTACACATCAGCTTCCATTTAACAAAACGATATTTACAACGATTATCAGTAGCATTCCAATAGAAAGCCCCACGGTGTTTGTCAAAACTAGCATGGGTCCCGCCCCGATAGTAAGTAGAAGCCCATCAAGAACATGGGAAGGGAAGACAGACAAGCATTGATCAATGCCACTTTACCCGCGTTGGAATTGTACCTCTCACGCCAAGGGAGGACCCTGTTGCCCACCTTGGTTACCACCAGGGCAAAATCTCTCGCGTGAAGCACCTCCGGGGATATGGGTGATAGACCTTGCGGATCGAGTAGGTCAGATAATCGGTGGTCCTACCCTCTGCTTGTGGCTCGAGGAGCTCTCGGTGCCGGCCATGGTGCCGGTGATGGCAGAGAGTAGTGGTGGCAGTGCTTCCCGTCAGCACTGCACTAACCCTAGATCGGTAGGGGATTAGGTGGGGTGTACGGTGTTGAGACGAACCTCGTGTTGCGAGCCGCCGGCCCCCACCTCTTTATATAGTGCAGGTGACAGGGGCCCGTCACCTATAGTGGGTTGAGAGCCCCCGATCAGGGCACGGATCTAGGGGCCCGGTGGGCCCACACGGTAGAGATCATCTTAACATTCTCCCCCTTGATCTCAACTTTTACATTTGACCTAATACTTTTACTTTACTCGTTTCATAACAGATCAATACATAGAACATGTTTCATCGTTACAGCTCAATTGCCGATAGAATCAGACAGCCACTACGTACCTCTCTGTTTTGAAACAAATTCTTTAAACGTGGGCCCTTTTATTGTCCGGAAATTTTAGACTATACCATAAAACCCATGTCGACTGTGTGTTCTCCGAACACACTGGGCGGTAAGCCTTTAATAAGCAGATCTGCAAACACTTGTCTGTTGCTTTTATGCTTCAAGCATTCCTACATAATTCCGGACTTTCTCCTTTACAACGCATACCTCTGTGTCAGTGTGTTTGGCATCAACACTTGACTCGTTGTCATAGGAGCGAAAGACTTAAAATAGTTATCGCTGTTGTCAACCATTATCAACTCCGGGTACAGGTCTCCTTAACCATTTTGCCTGTCCCTCAGCCTCATATCAAGCTATAAAGTATCTTTGCATCACATTGATGATAATTGTTTCATTCTTTGGAGCTTTTCCACACAAAAACCTCCAAGTGTGAAAGTTAGCGACAATTGTGGATTTCGCTATACATTTCACAAGTCTTGTCTTTGTACTCACAATCTTTTTAGAGCACTTATTTCTTTCAGCATGAGGCCGATATCTTTGACTCCATTCCAGTGATCTATATATGGACTGGACATTGCCAAAACAACCCGGATATGTGAACTGTGTCAGGGCAATATATTGAGATTCCAACAACTGAAGCATATGGTACCATATCCGTTTTCAATCTTTTCTCATCAACTTTTGGAACACCATAGTTTCCAGTTCTATTACCCTTGACTATAAGAACAGGCGTAGGTTTTCTCGCATGCATACTTTAGAGACATTTCTTAGCATGTCCATGTGACATTCCTAATACCCCTTTTATTCTTTTCTTGGTGAATCTCGATAATTATAACAAGAGACACTCTACCGAGAACATTCTTTTGAACTTTGAGGACAAGAACTTCTTTTCTCCTCCTGCAGTAGGTTGACATCACCACTAGCAAGTAGAATGTCATCCACGTGCACGGGATTAGGAAATGAATTTCCCATTCTATAACTTTGCACGAATACAATTGTCCTCTCATTTTCTTTAACCCAAAACAACATTTGATTGCTTTAGTCCATAAAAGACTTCTTCAGGCAGTATCCCCTATGTTCTTTACTTTCATCTGATGTAACTCAGATCATAATATCTTTCATCTGATGTAACTCAGATCATGATGTGCTACCAACACTCATTGTAATCTATTCAGTGCAAAACGTGCAAAAACCTTTCGATTTAAGTCATGTTTTACACCTTTACATATTTCCTTTGGAGTCACATTGTCCTTGTAGACTCTTTACAGCCTACTGTTTTGGCTCCATTGGAAATTACTCATCAGTCCCAAACATCGTCGGGATTCACCAATTTCATTTCATCTCACATAGTCTCTTATCATTTAGATAAGCAGACATTTCTCAAAGCTCGAATGAGCGCTTTAAATGAGGTGGGATCAACCTCCATTTGAATTTCACTAACATAGACTTTATAGTAATCAGAAGTATCTGATTTTCTCATTCCTTGAGACCATTAGTGTCTCAGGCATATGGGGATGTTGTTGCTCTGTCATTGCAAGAGGCAAACTAATTCTATAGTCTTTCATTTCCAAGAGGCAATAGGTTTTACAGGGACCTGTATCACAAGATCCATGTTTACTCATTCATCCTTTATAGAGCTAAGAACATGTGTTGTATAGGTCATACAACATGCTCCCCCAGATTACTCCATCTTCACTAAAATTGGCGTATCTTTAAACTTTATAATTTGGGTTTATTCTGTTAAAACTTTCTTCTTTATGGCACTTTAAGCACCGTATTAGTATTCCTTACTCTGCTTTCGGAACTGTAAAAGATCCAGAAATACAACTATTTCTTTTCTTTAGGGGTATTAATATGACCGTCGTACTCCCCCAGACGATCACATTCTTCATCACATTATCTAAAGTATAGGGGAGTTTCATCATTCTTAATTTATCTCATATATCTTTCTCCCCCTCCAAATGTGGCAAGAACTTTTCTGCCACAATTTTGAAAACCATTGATAACTCTTATGAATTGAGGAAACTTCGATTATCTACTTCATTCATCAGATTACTTCATACGAAATGAAGTTATCTCTTCATACAAAATGAAGTTATCTTTTAACTAGTATGGGAGTACTTTTTCCTCATTTCATTTCAGAAACTCAACAGAGTTCTTTATCATTAGTACTTTTGCAAGTCACACTTGCATATCATTCTTATCTTTAGGTTCATCTATAACTTTTAATCTCTTTGGATTTATTGAGTGCTTAATGACCATTACACATAAGGTGTATGGTCGATACTAGGAAAGCATAATAGCTACTCCATACTTTTCTCCCAGAGTGGGACACATTAAAAGCACATGAGTCATCATATCTTTCTCCTGTCATACAGGATAAGTCCTTTGCCAGAATTTTTCCCGCCATACGAGATTTTTGACATAATAATATGTCCAATTTACCCCGTTAATTACGTAGGTATTTTCCCAGACTTTTCCCGCCATGCGGGTTTTATCATAATCATCTTCTCCCGCTATGCGGGCAATTCCCTGTAAGGGACATAAATGCAAGAATTGACTCTTTTGACTGCATTATTCAATCATTAAATTTAGGAATAAATCCTAATGCTCTTTGACACACATGCTTGATCCGACATTGGTCAAATTAAACACGCATGTTGCTTGTTTCATCTCAAATCATGTTGACTGATAAATCTTCTTCATATAGAATACATGAAAGACATTCGTCAACCAAGACTCTCAATGATCTATCTATTTTCTTCTCTTGGATTAATATCCAATAATTCTTTTCTTTTGAAGCTATTCTTTAGAGAGAACATACTCCCTCATGTTATGACCTTTCCTAGTCATCTTTTGGATCACAAGTACCCAACCATTCGCTTTCATGAATGAAAACATGGAAAACTTTTAGTCTGAGAAAACTTAGCCAATAATCAACAATAATGAGCATAAAAATAACCCTACGTTGGTCTGGTTAAAAAATATGCACATTAAACTTTTGTAAAACTTCCTTTTTATACTCTAAAACACCGTTGTGGTAGAATTAGAATAAAACTGATTCTTCTACATTAATTCCATATCACCGTTGGGCTGAAACGGAAATAATGCATATAACTCATAAACAATGTGATGATAATATTTCTATTAAACAACTTTGCTAAGAAAATAATCATCATTATCAACTTTATTGCAGCGGAAAACTAGCAATATACAGTTCTCAATCTTTATCAAATGCTCTGAAAATTGGTCACTTTGATACAAAAATTATCAGAGATTTGAACTTTTAACTATAAGACTTATTGAATTATAATATTGTCATCATCAACGTTGGTCAGAAAATAACAATAGCATAATTAAACTTTAATCAAATATCTTTCTACTGTCATAACAGAAGCTATCTAAATCTGATTTCACCCACAAGTGAAAAAACTTCTCTAAAAAACTGTTTATCCAATTAAATTTTCCCGTAGGTTCCAATTTAATTGGAGGATAATACTTTTTCTTTCTTTGTAAAAGAGTACTATTAATTATTTACGCAGCGGAAAAACATGAATAAAAAATCATGAACTTTTTACTTTTTACAGAAACTTTTCTTTCACCGAATAAAAAATCATGAACTTTTTAATTTTCTCTATAAAATTCATGAACTTTTCTTTTTCTGAAAAGCTATTTTTATTTTCAGAAACTTTTTCTGTTTACTTTTCAGAGCATTTCCTTTTAATTTTCTGTACTCTAAACAAAATTTCGTTGGATGAAATTTGAGTAGAAAAAACTATATGAAATTTGCCTAAAATCTGGACAAAACTATTAAAATGTGGAAAAACAGGCGACTCTAGCCGGCCTCGGCCTGGCGCGGGAGGTCCGCAGCGGCACAAGGCCTGTGCCTCCGCGCGCTCGCGCGAGCTGGCCCTGGTCCGCTGGCTCTGCCGGCCCAGCAGCCCGACTGGCTTGCTCTCGTTCTGGCCCAGCGGCCTGGGGTGGGGCTAGGGTTTCACGATGGTCGTCCGATCAGATCGACGGCCACGCACGCTTTGCGCTCGAACAAAAATGGGCGAGTCCCCCCCCCCCCGATCATGTTCCTTCCCTCTCGCGTCGCTCTCCTCTGCTCTCTCGCTCGGTCTCTCTCCCGACGGCGAGGCAGGTGGTTGCGCCCTGGCCGACCGCCCCGGCCACCGCTGCGTGCGCGCCTACTCTCCCTTCCCTTTCCCCTTCTTTCTTCGTTCCCCTGCTCGCACGAGAGTGAGAGATGCGGCGGGTAAAGGCCGCGCCGGCCGCCGGCGATGGCATCGCCACAGCGCCGTGCGAGCATCCATTTTCTTTTCCTTTCTTATTTCCACCTTCCACCCCCAACCTCCTGTACGTGAGAGTGAGAGCTGAGAGGTGCGGCGAAGACTCCGTGGCGGCAGAGCACCAGGCAGTGGCGTCCGTTGCCATCCCCTTCGCCAGTGGTGCGTTCCCCTTGTGGTGAGCGCGCCGCCGTCGAGCGGTTTGGCAAGCGGCGCCCTTTGCCCCTCTCGGGGTGGAGTTCTTCTTCCCAAATCCTCGGCATGCCGATGCAATTCGGGATCGAGAGGAACGGCGCGGCCGTGAAGGCGGCGCTACTTTCATCATTGAGAGGAATTTTTCTTTACCCTTTCAGTGGGGTTCTTTGGGGAAGGGAAGAACTTTTCCTTGATTCCTTTCTACCGAAAATCTGAGCCAAAATCTGGGTTGATACCATTGATAGACCTTGCCGATCGAGTAGGTCAGATAATTGATGGTCCTACCCTTTGCTTGTGGCTCGAGGAGCTCCCGGTGCCGGCCATGGTGCCGGTGATGGCAGAGAGTAGTGGTGGCGGTGCTTCCCGTCAGCACTGCACTAACCCTAGATCGGTAGGGGATTAGGTGGGGTGTACGGCGTTCAGACGAACCTCGTGTTGCGAGCCACCGGCCCCCATCTCTTTATATAGTGCAGGTGACAGGGGCCCGTCACCTATAGTGGGTTGAGCGCCCCCGATCAGGGCGCGGATCTAGGGGCCCGGTGGGCCGTCGGGCCCACACGGTGGAGATCATCCTAACAATGGGAAGGCCCAAGCATTTGAACGGAAAACACCCTAATTTACAATTGAGAAGATGTGCCACTCGCACAGCTTCAGTCTCCTCCACACCAGTAACAATAACTTCGCTCTTGGCAAAGTTAATCTTAAGACCCGACATAGCTTCGAAGCAGAGGAGAATGAATTTGAGATTGGCGAGGCAGGAGTCATTCAGCTCAACCATAATGATAGTGTCATCCGAATATTGAAGGTGAATAACTGAAGGAAATATGCCCTATAGGCAATAATAAAGTTATTATTTGTTTCCTTATTTCATGATAAATGTTTATTATTCATGCTAGAATTGTATTAACCGGAAACATAATACATGTGTGAATACATAAACAAACATAGTGTCACTAGTATGCCTCTACTTGACTAGCTCATTGATCAAAGATGGTTAAGTTTCCTAGCCATAGACATGAGTTGTTATTTGATCAACAGGGTCACATCATTAGGAGAATGATGTGATTGACTTGACCCATTTCGTTTGCTTAGCACTTGATCGTTTAAGTTTACTGCTATTGCTTTCTTCATGACTTATATATGTTCCTATGACTATGAGATTATGCAACTCCCGAATACCGGAGGAACACTTTGTGTGCTACCAAACGTCATAACGTAACTGGGTGATTATAAAGGTGCTCTACAGGTGTCTCCAATGGTGTTCATGGAGTTGGCATAGATCAAGAATAGGATTTGCCACTCCGATTGTCAGAGAGGTATCTTTGGGCCCTCTCGGTAATGCACATCACTATAAGCCTTGCAAGCAATGTGACTAATAAGTTATTTGCGGGATGTTGCATTACATAACGAGTAAAGAGACTTTCCGGTAGCGAGATTGAGCTAGGTATTGTGATACCAATGATCGAATCTCAGGCAAGTAACATACCGATGACAAAGGGAACAACATATATTGTTACGTAGTTTGACCGATAAAGATCTTCGTAGAATATGTAGGAGCCAATATGAGCATCTAGGTTCCACTATTGGTTATTGACTGGAGACATGTCTCGGTCATGTCTACATAGTTCTCGAACCCGTAGGGTCCGCACGCTTAAAGTTCTGTGACGATCGGTATTATGAGTTTATAAGTTTTGATGTACCGAAAGTAGTTCGGAGTCCCGGATATGATCACGGACATGACAAGGAGTCTCGAAATGGTCAAGACATAAAGATTGATATATTGGAAGCCTACATTTGGACATCGGAAGAGTTCCGGGTGAAATCGGGATTTTACCGGAGTGCCGGAGGGGTTACCGGAACCCCCCGGGGGTTAATGGGCCTTATTAGGCCCTAGTGGAGAGAGAGAGGGGACGGCCAGGGCAGGCCGCGCCCCCCTCCCCCTCTGCTCCGAATTGGACTAGGAGAGGGGGGCGGTGCCCCCCTTTCCTTCTCCTTCTCCCCCTTCCTTTCCCCCCTCCTAGTAGGAGTAGGAAAGAGGGGAATCCTACTCCTACTAGGAGGAGGATTCCTCCTCCTCGCGTGCCCTCTAGGGCCGGCTGGCCTCCCCCCTTGCTCCTTTATATACGGGGGCAGGGGGCACCTTTAGACACACAAGTTGATCATTGATCTCTCCCAGTCGTGTGCGGTGCCCCCCTCCACCATAATCCACCTCGGTCATACTGTAGCGGTGCTTAGGCGAAGCCCTACAACGGTAGCTTCATCAACATCATCACCACCCCGTCGTGTTGATGAAACTCTTCCCCAAGCTCTCGTGACCGAGCTGAACGTGTGCTGAACACAGAGGTGCCGTACGTTCGGTACTGAGGATCGGTCGATCGTGAAGACGTATGACTACATCAACCGCGTTGTCATAACGCTTCCACTTAACGGTCTACGAGGGTACGTGGACGACACTCTCCCCTCTCGTTTCTATGCATCACCATGATCTTGCGTGTGCGTAGGAATTTTTTTGAAATTACTACGTTCCTCAACAGTGGCATCCGAGCCAGGTTATTGCGTAGATGTTATATGCACGAATAGAACACAAGTGAGTTGTGGGCGATACAAGTCATAGTGCTTACCATCATGTCATACTTTGGTTCGACGGTATTGTTGGATGAAGCGGCCCGGTCCGACATTACGCGTACGCTTACGTGAGACTAGTTCTATCGACGTGCTTTGCACACAGGTGGCTGGCGGGTGTCAGTTTCTCCAACTTTAGTTGAACGGAGTGTGGCTACGCCCGATCCTTGAGAAGGTTAAAACATCACTAACTTGACGAACTATCATTGTGGTTTTGATGCGTAGGTAAGAACGATTCTTGCTCAGCCCGTAGCAGCCACGTAAAACTTGCAACAACAAAGTAAAGGACGTCTAACTTGTTT
Organism: Triticum dicoccoides; assembly: GCF_002162155.2. NCBI lineage: Eukaryota > Viridiplantae > Streptophyta > Magnoliopsida > Poales > Poaceae > Triticum > Triticum dicoccoides. The sequence continues at coordinate 536,430,640 of NC_041382.1, read as the reverse complement.
TTGAAGGGCATGCTGTGATGTGATATGGTCAAGACATGATGCTATATTTATTGTATGAGATGATCATGTTTTGTGACAAAGTTATCGGCAACTGACAGGAGCCATATGGTTGTCGCTTTATTGTATGCAATGCAATCACCCTGTAATTGCTTTACTTCATCACTAAGCGGTAGCTATAGTCGTAGAAGCAATAGTTGGCGAGATGACAACGATGCTATGGTGGAGATCAAGGTGTCGCGCCGGTGACGATGGTGATCATGACGGTGCTTTGGAGATGGAGATCAAAGGCACAAGATGATGATGGCCATATCATATCACTTAATATTGATTGCATGTGATGTTTATCCTTTATGCATCTTATTTTGCTTTGTTTAAGGTAGCATTATAAGATGATTTCTCACTAAATTTCAAGGTAAAAGTGTTCTCCCTGAGTATGCACCATTGCCAAAGTTCGTCATGCCGAGACACCACGTGATGATCGGGTGTGATAAGCTCAACATTCATCTACAACGGGTGTAAGACAGTTTTACACACGCAGAATACTCGGGTTAAACTTGACGAGCCTAGCATATGCAGATATGGCCTCGGAACACTGAGACCGAAAGGTCGAGCGTAAATCATATAGTAGATATGATCAACATAGTGATGTTCACCATTGAAAACTACTCCATTTCACGTGATGATCGGTTATGGTTTAGTTGATATGGATCACGTGGTCACTTAGATGATTAGAGGGATGTCTATCTAAGTGGGAGTTCTTAAGTAATATGATTAACTGAACTTAAATTTGTCATGAACTTAGTACCTGATAGTATTTTGCTTGTCTATGTTATTGTAGATAGATGGCTCGTGTTGTTGTTCCGTTGAATTTTAATGCGTTCCTTGAGAAAGCAAAGTTGAAAGATGATGGTAGCAATTACACAGACTGGGTCTGTAACTTGAGGATTATCCTCATTGATGTACAGAAGAATTACGTCCTGGAAGCACCGCTGGGTGCCAAACCCGCTGCAGGAGCAACGCCAGATGTTATGAACGTCTGGCAGAGCAAAGCTGATGACTACTCAATAGTTCAGTGTGCCATGCTTTACGGCTTAGAACCGGGACTTCAACATCGTTTTGAACGTCATGGAGCATATGAGATGTTCCAGGAGTTGAAGTTAATATTTCAAGCAAATGCCCGGATTGAAAAATATGAAGTCTCCAATAAGTTCTACAGCTGCAAGATGGAGGAGAATAGTTCTGTCAGTGAACATATACTTAGAATGTCTGGGTACCATAATCACTTGACTCAGTTGGGAGTTAATCTTCCAGTTGATAGTGTCAATGACAGAGTTCTTCAATCATTGCCACCAAGCTACAAGAGCTTCCTGATGAACTATAATATGCAAGGGATGGATAAGACGATTCCCGAGCTCTTCGCAATGATAAAGGGTGCGGAGGTAGAAATCAAGAAGGAGCATCAAGTGTTGATGGTCAACAAGACCACCAGTTTCAAGAAAAAGGGTAAAGGGAAGAAGAAAGGGAACTTCAAGAAGAATGGCAAACAAGTTGCTGATCAAGAGAAGAAACCCAAGTCTGGACCTAAGCCTGAGACTGATTGCTTCTACTGCAAAGGGACTGGTCACTGGAAGCGGAACTGTCCCAAGTATTTGGCGGATAAGAAAGATGGCAAGATGAACAAAGGTATATTTGATATACATGTTATTGATGTGTACCTTACTAGAGCTCGCAGTAGCACCTGGGTATTTGATACTAGTTCTGTTGCTAATATTTGCAACTCGAAATAGGGACTACGGATTAAGCGAAGACTGGCTAAGGACGAGGTGACGATGCGCGTGGGAAATGGTTCCAAAGTCAATGTGATCGCCGTCGGCACACTACCTCTACATCTACCTTCGGGGTTAGTTTTAGACCTGAATAATTGTTATTTGGTGCCAGCGTTAAGCATGAACATTATATTTGGATCTTGTTTGATGCGAGACAATTATTCATTTAAATCTGAGAATAATGGTATATCTTTTATGGTCATGCACCCTTGAAGAGTGGTTTATTTGTGTTGAATCTCGATAGTAGTGATACACATATTCATAATGTTGAAGCCAAAAGATGTAGAGTTGATAATGATAGTGCAACTTATTTGTGGCACTGCCGTTTGGGTCATATTGGTGTAAAGCGCATGAAGAAACTCCATACTGATGGACTTCTGGAATCACTTGATTATGAATCACTTGGTACTTACGAACGCATGCCTCATGGGCAAGATGACTAAAACGCCGTTCTCCGGAACAATGGAGCGAGCAACAGATTTGTTGTAAATCATACATACTGATGTATGTGGTCCTATGAATGTTGAGGCTCGTGGCGGGTATCGTTATTTTCTCATCTTCACAGATGATTTGAGCAGATATGGGTATATCTACTTAATGAAACATAAGTTTGAAACATTTAAAAACTTCAAAGAATTTCAGAGTGAAGTGGAAAATCATTGTAACAAGAAAATAAAGTTTCTACGATCTGATCATGGAGGAGAATATTTGAGTTACGAGTTTGGTTTACATTCGAAACAATGTGGAATAGTTTCGCAACTCACGCCACCCGGAACACCACAGCGTAATGGTGTGTCCGAACGTCGTAATCATACTTTACTAGATATCGTGCGATCTATGATGTCTCTTACTGATTCACCGCTATCGTTTTGGGGTTATGCTTTAGAGACAGCTGCATTCACATTAAATAGGGCACCATCAAAATCCGTTGAGATGACGCCTTATGAACTTTGGTTTGGCAAGAAACCAAAGTTGTCATTTCTTAAAGTTTGGGGTTGCGATGCTTATGTGAAAAAGCTTCAACCTGATAAGCTCGAACCCAAATCGGAGAAATGTGTCTTCATAGGATACCCAAAGCAAACTGTTGGGTACACCTTCTATCACAAATCCGAAGGCAAGACATTCGTTGCTAAGAATGGATCCTTTCTAGAGAAGGAGTTTCTCTCAAAAGAAGTGAGTGGGAGGAAAGTATAACTTGATGAGGTAATTGTACCTTATCCCTTATTAGAAAGTAGTTCATCACAGAAACCGGTTCCTGTGACACCTACACCAATTAGTGAGGAAGCTAATGGTGATGATCATGAAACTTCAGATCAAATTACTACTGAACCTCATAGGTCAATCAGAGCAAGATCCGCACCAGAGTGGTACGGTAATCCTGTTCTGGAGGTCATGTTACTTGACCATGAAGAACCTACGAACTATAAGGAAGCGATGATGAGCCCAGATTCCGCAGAATGGCTTGAGGCCACGAAATCTGAGATGGGATCCATGTATGAGAACAAAGTGTGGACTTTGGTTGACTTGCCCAATGATCGGCAAGCCATCGAGAATAAATGGATCTTCAAGAAGAAGACTGATGCTGACGGTAACGTTACTGTCTACAAAGCTCGACTTGTTGCGAAATGTTTTTGACAAGTTCAAGGAGTTGACTACGATGAGACCTTTTCACCCGTAGCGATGCTTAAGTCCGCCCGAATCATGTTAGCAATTGCCGCATTTTATGATTATGAAATTTGGCAAATAGATGTAAAGACTACATTCCTGAATGGTTTTCTGGAAGAAGAGTTGTATATGATGCAACCTGAAGGTTTTATCGATCCAAAGGGTACTAACAAAGTGTGCAAGCTCCAACCATCCATTTATGGACTGGTGCAAGCCTCTCAGAGTTGGAATAAACGTTTTGATAGTATGATCAAAGCATATGGTTTTATACAGACTTTTGGAGAAGCCTGTATTTACAAGAAAGTGAGTGGGAGCTCTGTAGCATTTCTAATATTATATGTAGATGACATAGTGTTGATTGGAAATGATATAGAATTTCTGGATAGCATAAAAGGATACTTGAATAAGAGTTTTTCAATGAAAGACCTCGGTGAAGCTGATAATATATTGGGCATCAAGATCTATAGAGATAGATCAAGACGCTTAATTGGACTTCCACAAATCACACACCTTGGTAAAGTTTTGAAGAAGTTTAAAATGGATCAAGCTAAGAAAGGGTTCTTGCATGTGTTACAAGGTGTGAAATTGAGTAAGACTCAATGCCCGACCACTGCAGAAGATGGAGAGAAAATGAAAAGTGTTCCCTATGCTTCAGCCATAGACTCTATCATGTATGCAATGCTGTGTACCAGACCTGATGAGTGCCTTGCTATTAGTTTAGCAGGGAGGTACCAAAGTAATCCAGGAGTGGGTCACTAGATAGCGGTCAAGAACATCCTAAAATACCTGAGAAGAACTAAGGATATGTTTCTCATTTATGGAGGTGACAAAGAGCTTGTTGTAAATGGTTACGTCGATGCAAGCTTTGACACTGATCCGGACGATTCTAAATCGCAAACCGGATACGTGTTTATATTGAACGGTGGAGCTGTCAGTTGGAGCAGTTCTAAACAAAGCATCGTGATGGGATCTACGTGTGAAGCGGAGTACATAGCTGCTTCGGAAGCAGCAAATGAAGGAGTCTGGATGAAGGAGTTCATATCCGATCTAGGTGTCTGATACGTCTCCGCCGTATCTATAATTTTTTATTGTTCCATGCCAATATTCTACAACTTTCATATACTTTTGGCAACTTTTTATATTATTTTTGGGACTAACATATTGATCCAGTGCCCAGTGCCAGTTCCTGTTTGTTGCATGTTTTATGTTTCGCAGAATATCCATATCAAACGTAATCCAAACGGGATAAAAATGGACGGAAAATATTTTTGGAATATTTGGAGAATTCTGGAAGAAAAATCCACGCGAGACGGTGCCCAAGGTGGCCACGAGGCAGGGGGCGCGCGTGCCCCCTGGGCGCGCCCCTGACCCTCGTGGGCCACCCGTAAGGCGGTTGATGCCCTTCTTCGGCCGCAAGAAAGCTAATTTTTGGTAAAAAAAATCACGGCGAAGGTTTTGGTCCAATCAGAGTTACGGATCTCCATATATATACGAAACAGTGAAAGGGCAGCAAACGAGAACGCAGAAACAGAGAGAGACAGAGAGGTAGATCCAATCTCGGAGGGGCTTTCGCCCCTCCCACACCATGGAGGCCACGGACCAGAGGGGAAACCCTTCTCCCATCTAGGGATGAGGTCAAGGAAGAAGAAGAAGGAAGGGGCCCCCTCTCCCCTTCTCTTCCGGTGGTGCCGGAACACTGTCGTGGCCATCATCATCACCACAATCTTCACCAACAACTTCACCGCCATCATCATAGACTCTTCCCCCCTCTATGCAGAGGTGTAACCTCTCTCTTACCCGCTGTAATCTCTACTTAAACATGGTGCTCAACGCTATATATTATTTCCCAATGATGTATGGCTATCCTATGATGTTTGAGTAGATCTGTTTTGTCCTATGGGCTATTTGATGATCGTGATTGGTTTGAGTTGCATGTTTTATTATTGATATTGTCCTATGGTGCTCTCCGTGTCGCGCAAGCGTGAGGGATTCCCGCTGTAGGGTGTTGCAATATGTTTATGATTCGCTTATAGTGGGTTGCGTGAGTGACTGAAACACAAACCCGAGTAAGGGGGTTGTTGCGTACGGGATAAAGAGGACTTGATGCTTTAATGCTATGGTTGGGTTTTACCTTAATGATCTTTAATAGTTGCGGATGCTTGCTAGAGTTCCAATCATAAGTGCATATGATCCAAGTAGAGAAAGTATGTTAGCTTATGCCTCTCCCTCATACAAAATTTGCAATAATGATTACCGGTCTAGTTATCGATTGCCTAGGGACGAATAACTTTCTCGTAACAAAAAGCTCTTTACTAAAACTAACTTAGTTGTGCCTTTACCTAAACAGCCCCTACTTTTTATTTACATAATCTTTATCATCTTGCAAACCTATCCAACAACACCTACAAAGTACTTCTAGTTTCATACTTGTTCTAGGTAAAGCGAACATCAAGCGTGTGTAGAGTTGTATCGGTGGGCGATAGAACTTGAGGGAATATTTATTCTGCCTTTAGCTCCTCATTGGGTTCGACACTCTTACTTGTCGAAAACTGTTGCGATCCCCTATACTTGTGGGTTATCAGTGTCATACCTAGTTCATCGGGTCCAATGAAAATATTTTGTGACAATACTGGTGCAATTGCCTTGGCAAAGGAATCCAGATTTCACAAGAGAACCAAGCACATCAAGAGGCGCTTCAATTCCATCCGGGATCAAGTCCAGGTGGGAGACATAGAGATATGCAAGATGCATACGGATCTGAATGTTGCAGACCCGCTGACTAAGCCTCTTCCACGAGCAAAACATGATCAGCACCAAGACTCCATGGGTGTTAGAATCATTACTGTGTAATCTAGATTATTGACTCTGGTGCAAGTGGGAGACTGAAGGAAATATGCCCTAGAGGCAATAATAAGGTTATTATTTATTTCCTTATTTCATGATAAATGTTTATTATTAATGCTATAATTGTATTAACCGGAAACATAATACATGTGTGAATACATAGACAAACATAGTGTCACTAGTATGCCTCTACTTGACTAGCTCATTGATCAAAGATGGTTAAGTTTCCTAGACATAGACATGAGTTGTTATTTGATCAACGGGATCACATCATTAGGAGAATGATGTGATTGACTTGACCCATTTCGTTTGCTTAGCACTTGATCGTTTAAGTTTACTGCTATTGCTTTCTTCATGACTTATATATGTTCCTATGACTATGAGATTATGCAACTCCCGAATACCGGAGGAACACTTTGTGTGCTACCAAACATCACAACGTAACTGGGTGATTATAAAGGTGCTCTACAGGTGTCTCCAATGGTGTTCGTGGAGTTGGCATAGATCAAGAATAGGATTTGTCACTCTGATTGTCAGAGAGGTATCTTTGGGCCCTCTCGGTAATGCACATCACTATAAGCCTTGCAAGCAATGTGACTAATAAGTTATTTGCGGGATGTTGCATTACATAACGAGTAAAGAGACTTTCCGGTAACGAGATTGAGCTAGGTATTGTGATACCAATGGTCGAATCTCAGGCAAGTAACATACCGATGACAAAGGGAACAACATATATTGTTACGCGGTTTGACCGATAAAGATCTTCGTAGAATATGTAGGAACCAATATGAGCATCTAGGTTCCGCTATTGGTTATTGACTGGAGACATGTCTCGGTCATGTCTACATAGTTCTCGAACCCGTAGGGTCCGCACGCTTAAAGTTCTGTGACGATCGGTATTATGAGTTTATAAGTTTTGATGTACCGAAAGTAGTTCGGAGTCCCGGATATGATCACGGACATGACGAGGAGTCTCGAAATGGTCAAGACATAAATATTGATATATTGGAAGCCTACATTTGGACATCGGAAGAGTTCCGGGTGAAATCGGGATTTTACCGGAGTGACGGAGGGGTTACCGGACCCCCCGGTGGTTAATGGGCCTTATTGGGCCCTAGTGGAGAGAGAGAGGGGCCGGCCAGGGCAGGCCGCGCGCCCCTCCCCCTCTGGTCCGAATTGTACTAGGAGAGGGGGGCGGCGCCCCCCTTTCCTTCTCCTTCTCCCCCTCCTACTAGGAGTTGGAAAGAGGGGAATCCAACTCCTACTAGGAGGAGGATTCCTCCTCCTGGCGCGCCCTCTAGGGCCGGCCAGCCTCCCCCTTGCTCCTTTATATACGGGGGCAGGGGGCACCTCTAGACACACAAGTTGATCGTTGATATCTCCTAGCCGTGTGCGGTGCCCCCCTCCACCATAATCCACCTTGGTCATACTGTAGCGGTGCTTAGGCGAAGCCCTGCAATGGTAGCTTCATCAACATCGTCACCATGTTGTCGTGCTGACGAAACTCTTCCCCGAGCTTTACTGGATCGTGAGTTCGCGGGACGTCACCGAGCTGAATGTGTGCTGAACGCGGAGGTGTCGTACGTTCGGTACTGAGGATCGGTCGATCGTGAAGACGTACGACTACATCAACCGTGTTTTCATAACGCTTCCGCTTAACGGTCTACGAGGGTATGTGGACGACACTCTCCCCTCTCGTTGCTATGCATCACCATGATCTTGCATGTGCATAGGATTTTTTTTGAAATTACTACGTTCCCCAACAGTAACCCCTTCGGGGAGAAGATTAGAGCTGACCGGAGAGATGTGCCCATGCGTGCCTGCCCTGGAAAGCAGACGGGACAAGGCATCCGCTACGAAGTTGAACAAGATGGGAGAAGCAGGATTACCTTGCCGTAGGCCCCTACCATTGGCAAAAAAACTTACTAACCTGGCCATTAACTGAGATGGCAGTATGGCCTCCCGAGACCAGCTACATGATTCTATGAACAAAGTGCCCCTCAAACCCTTTAGCCAACAGAACCCTTCGCAAAAAAGGCCAGCTCACCGAGTCGTAAGCCTTCTCAAAATCAAGCTTAAGAATCAGGGCTTTAGACTTACGAATCTTGAGGTCATGCATAATTTCATGTAAGCAAAGAATCCCATCCAAAATGAAATGACCTTTAATAAAGGCCGATTGAAAAGGGTTGATGGTACGGTGAACAATGGGGGAAAGGCGCGTAGCGAACCCTTTGGCAGGAAATTTGGCGAAATTATTGATGAGAGCAATAGGCCGGAACTGCGAGATCAAGACAGCTCCTTTGACTTTAGGAATGAGAGAAATGACAGCATAATTAAGACGAGAAATATCCACCGTTCCCAACCAGAAACCTTGGATGATCTTACAGACGAGCGCCCGCAACTGCGGCCAGAATTTCTTAAAAAAGGGAAGCGAAAAACCATTTGGCCCAGAGGCAGCGTTCAGATTAGCCGAGCTAATCACCTTCCAGATTTCCTCGTCAGATAAAGGTACCATTAAGTCCATGTTTTCATCAGGAGATATCTTACTACCCGCGTCCCAGAAATTTGAGGAGAAGGAAAGACCAGAATCCGGCTTGGAACCAAGAAGATTGGAGTAGAACCCAACAATGTGATACATAATGAGAGATTGGTCCAAAGTCCTGACACCATCGATAATAAGACTATCAATGAAGCATCTCCGACGCCTACCATTGGCGATCGCAAAGAAGTAAGCCGTCATAGCATCACCCTTCAAGGTCCAGTTAAGGGAGCCTCGCTGTCGCCAATATATTTCCGACTGTTGATGCAACAACATCAATGCATCTTCCAGGGAGTAACGGGTGGCCCATTGAGAAGCAGAGAGCCCAGAAAGGTCCGCAGAGTGGTTCAAATCCCGGAGTTGGGATTCAAGGGCCTCTTTTTCCCTACGCTGGTCGGCCGCCCTATTACGAGACCAGCCCCTTAAGAATTTGTGTAACTCATATGAAACCTTACGCCAGTCATCCATGGGACCAAAGGAACAGTGAGGGGAGTTGAAAAGGTTAGCAATCTTGGAAGCCAGCATTTCACAAAATCCATCCACTATAAGCCAAGAGGCATCAAATTGGAAGCGGGAAGGAGACAGAGAAGAGATAAGGCCCGCATCCACGACGAGGGGAACATGATCGGAGCCAACAATAGGCCTGGCTTTCAACGCCGCGCGAGGGAAGAGCGACTCCCACCTATCGCAGACAAAGACCCGATCCAACACTGACCGGACAGGAATTGACTGATGATTAGACCAAGTGAACCGTGCCCCCACCCTAGGGAGCTCACGGATCGCGCAATTACTAATGAACCCATTAAATGCATTGGCAAGGGCCAAGAGAAGTTAGGGCTATTTTTATCCGTCGGGGAACGGAACAGATTGAAATCACCACCAATTAATAAAGGAATATTACAGGATTCAATCTTATTAGAAAGCTCATCAAGAAACAAAGGAGCGAGGGAGTGGTCGGCGGGGCCATAGACCACCAAACACTCCCATAACGTGTTTAGCTGACGATGATGAACCACAATGCTAGCCCAAAAGATGCCATGATCAAAAGTAATGAAATCAAACACATCCCGCTTAGACCCTATCAAGATGCCCCTAGAGTGACCCGAGGCGGGAAGGTAGTGCCAGTCAAACCTATCCATGCCTGTAACCGCAGACAGTTCAAAGGAGGAAAAAGATTCCTTAAACGTTTCAACAAGCCCTAAAATGTCAATGTGCTCACCGCAAACCAAGTCATGAATCTGGTCTCGACGCCCCCTAGCGGCGAAACCTCTAACATTCCAAAAAAGAGATTTCATTTATAGGAAAGGTTTTTAATATGGAGACTAGATCTGCACGGGGCCAGACATGATTTAGACCGCTTGGACTGACCTCTCTTCACTTGGGAGGGAGGTGGAGGCGACTGGCCACAACCAATTGTCGCTCCAGCCTCCCCAGGCTGACCCTTGGCCGCAACAGGCCCCATAGCATCTGCGACCTCCATGGCCTTGGTAATAGCTGCCTGGGCAACCTCATTTGCCCTAATGACAGATAGAAGACGAGAAGGAGAACCCATCCCCGGGTCAACAGACACACCAACATCTGACATAATATGTAGCAAATGACCATCCGAAAGAGCAGGTAAAACGAGACGAATAGGGGAGGCAGGGAGAGGGGTATGGACAGGCGTACCTGAAGAAGGAAGATCCCTGGCCGCAGCGCGCCTCTCAGCCCTCACCGCCACAGACTCGCCAGAGTCACGCACGCGCCGGCCCTTGCGCTCCGTGGGCGCAGGCGAGCGCAGCAACGGAGAACACACAGGCGACGCCGGACCCAGACCAGATCCTGAAGTAGAACCCATGTCCTTATCTAGACGACGAGCCAGACCCGCCATAGATTGCTCGAAGCCAGATGAAACCCTACTCTTAGCAAAAAACTTCCGGACCGAGGACTTCTTCTTCTTCTTAGACGGAGGCCCAGTGGATAGAGGGGGGGGGGGAAGCAGGAAGATCTTCGATCCCAAAGAAGGAAGGGGATTGCGGACGAGCAGACAAATTGGAGCAGACACCAGAGAAGGGCGTGCCTTTGCTAGTAGCATTCACACAAGAGGCCAAATCATCCTTCTAAGCATTAGCAACCGGGGCATTGGCCTTAAACAACTCTTGTTCCTCAGGCTCCATTCCATCCCATTCGGATTGAGTAAAACGGGGGTCAGTGCCACCACTCGGATTTTGCCCACCAGCCGAACCATCCCCCTGCTTGTCATGATGATTACTGTTTACCGTATCGCCAGGCATAGATTTGACTTAAAATACCTTACAACGTAGAGGAAAGTTGGAAAACACAATTTTTAAATACAAGTGACAAACATTACCCAGTTAACCGAGTGAGCCATGTCGTCCATTTTGTCACAAATAAGCACTGTTCGAAAACTAACATCAGCATCATGTTTTCTATAGGCATTATAGATAGTGTTCACTAAGTGGGCTATCTCCAACAAATACGTCTTTTGAGATCTGCTTGTTGTTGACATTTTCATCCCTAAAGCCGCCTCCGCGTAAGAATTCATGTTTGACTGACATTGTTCCTCTCAAAAAGAGAATCAGTGGGCTATGCATCCACTTCCGATCGTCGTCGAAAGTTCAAAGATTCACGCCTAGGAGGAAAAAACAATTAGAGTGACATGTGCTCTTGAACATCCATATAATTAAAAACTACTCTATATGAATTCCGAATATGTAGTGTTTGACAACACAGAAAAAACAAAGAAATTCTACCAATAATTTTGTAGTGGATGAATAATTTTCCCTTTGAGGCTTCGAATGAAGTGCAAATGAATGGTAAGGAAAATTCCATGAGGATTTCAATCCTATGAATCAAACGGACACCAAATAATAAATTCCAAGGATTCAAAAACCCTATGAAACTCCAAAAAGTTACACTCAACCAAGATCATCATTGTTCATATCGACGTTTGTCCAAAGAAACATGTGTTACACTCAACCAAGATCATCATTGTTCATATCGATGTTTGTCCAAAGAAACATGCGTTGTGTTTATTCGTGGCATCGTCGGTCTGTCCGCTCACGCGATCAACGTGGCCGATCGGCTCATAAGTCACATCATGCCGTCTTAAATAGCCCGGCGAGCGGTCAAATGGACTCACTAAGCTACTCCTAGAAAAGAATGTATTCGGAGTTTTCGGGAACTAGGCCCCTATGCCATTGCCATTGCCATGTATGGTCCGGCAGGGGGGCAGCTACCAAACCAAAGGTCGCTCTCGCTTTTGATTTTTCATTCAAAACCCCGATCGATGAATGAGAATCGACGGGACGAGACGTACACAAAACACCGAGAGACAGACCGTGCGTGGGATTCGACGGACAGCGACGCGCCCACTACCCTTGCCTCCGTCGTCCTCTCTTCTTCCCTTGCTGGCGTCTCTTTGGCCCTGTTTGGTTCAGCTTTTATCGACAGATTTCGCTACCGCGCAGCAGAATCTGAACCAAAGGGCGAACCCGGCAGAATCCGATTTCAGAAATCCGCTGTCAAAATCTGAACCAAAAGCAGAAGCAGCCCAGAACGTGCTTTCCAAAATCTGATTCCGCTGCGGGCCAAAATCTGAAAAAGCTATATCAGCTGGTTTGCCAAATGGCCTACATCTTTTTCACATCAGATTTTTCACAGCTGTTTTTCTACAGCAGATTTTTCACAGCTACTTTTAGAAATCCACAGCTGAACCAAATAGGGCCCTTGTCGCTTGTTTTTCCACATGCATCTTCTCCTCCAT
>NC_041382.1:536410515-536417807 GCF_002162155.2 Triticum dicoccoides | reverse complement strand
TAGAGTAGCTGGGGAAATTACCACAACGCACCTCATTTTCCAACATAGGGAAGGGAAGTTGCTTGCAGCAGTCCACGCCACCAACTTGGCACTGTGCTGCACTGAATTTGGCAGCACACCAGACCACACTAGTACCAATACCTGTATCAGTAGCAGTGTGAAATGGAATTAAATCACATGAAAACATCCATTCATTTCTCTTGAATTATCCACTGATGGTGTCCACGTGTCAACGGATGTGCTACTCCCGTGTATGGATGGATGGATGGAGTCGAGCGAGCAGTGCACCGCACTGGTCCAGCCGCGTTGCTGGACTTCGCAACTGCAGCCGCTCGCTGGCGTCACATGCGCCATCCATCACATGGCTGGCTAGCTGGCCGTGGCTGTACAGCAAGCACGCACGCGCGCGCGCCCGTTGCTGTGACAGCTTGCTTGGGGCTACGTCGTACAGGTACAGAAAAGAAGGAAGCGTACGTAAGGTGGTCGCCTCGGCCTCTCTCTGCTTTAGTTGCCGCGACATGACTGGCTCCGTGGTGGGTGCGGTTGCATGCCGGGTCGGTGAGGGACATGCTATTGGGCTATAGGCAGCAGCTACTCTACTACGCCGGAGAGAGATCTCACGTCGGTGGTTGCACCGCCGGCCGGCTATGCTAGCCGGCCAGGCGAGCCAACAAAAAAAAAAGGTGCTGCTGGAGAGGAAAGTGTCGGCGTGGAGCAGGGATGGGCCCGCGTCCGTAGAGCAGAGGATCCCCGGGCCGGGCCGGGCCGTGCGGGCGGCAGCGAGCGAGCGAGCGTGACGACTCGGCGCGGCGGAGTACGCTGCACCCATCACGAAAGATTCGCGCGGCCGGGGCGGAGCAGCGTACGCGCGCGCCAGAGATCTCGACTGTTTTACTATGAATGGCGGGTGGGCCCTATGGATCCGCTGCCACTGTGGGTCGGATCCGCGCCATGCCTCCTCCAACAGGGCGGGCGTGTTCCTCGTGTGGTGTGGGTACCGTACCGTAACGGGAAAGCCGTGCGAGCCGGCTACTCCAACAAACAGCCCTGTTCCGAAGCAGCAGCAGCGCCAGCCACCGACCCGTCGCCGTCAAGATGGATCCAAGACCATACATACACAGGAAAACACGGGCAAAACAGGGTGAAACTAAAGCACGGGCACCCAAATGCGATGCAAATCCTATCCGCCCCGACCCACCCACTGCCGACCCACCCACACCCGTACCGCGCGGCGCGCCCATCCACCGCCCGTGATCCATCCGATCCGGCTGTCTCCCCGCCCACTCTGCCTCCTCGGCCTCGTGCAGCTCCCCCCTCCCCTCCCCTCCCCTCCCTCCTCCTTCGACCGCGACCGCGACCGCCGCTCGCTGTCAAAACCCAGCCCAGCAGACCAGTCGACTCAGTCACGAGCATCCAAATCCCAAGCCAACGCACACCTCACCCGCCTCCTCCTCCCCCCTCCTCCTCACCGCACACGCTACACGCCACCTCCTCCTCCCGGGCTCCCCTCCCCCGCCGCCCCGATCCCCTTCCCCGAGAGCAGCCTCCCACGTGACCCGGATCCGACCGCTCCGTCCCCCGTCCACGGCCGCCCGCCCAATTCGCGGGAATTCCTCGAGGCCCGGCCGCAAGCAACCAGGGCCTGTGAGGCAGATCCATGGAGCGGGGCCGGCCGCGGCGTCGACGCTAGCACATCGCGAGGAGCTCCTGGTTTCGTCGCTCACAGAGAATTCTCTTGCCGTTTGGCTCGGCAAGCGTGGCTGCCGCGATGGCGATGGCGAATCCCTCCGCGGCCGGTGCCCCAGGTTCGATTTGCAGCCCTCTGTTGTCGCAGTTTCCGTCTACGCGATTTTTGCCTTTCGGGGAACTGCTTTGGTTAAAAGTTGGTCCGGTTTCTCTCTCATGGTAAGCTAGGCTTCGCCTAAACTGAGTCGGTAGTTGATTAAGTAAGTGGACTCGGCTAGTTGACTGCTTGTGCAGAAAAATTAGCGAAACTTCATCTAACTTGAGTCGATGCCAGCCTGTCCATTTTGTTTCCAGTATTTGGGTTGCAATCGCTCTTATTGATCCGAGTAAATCGCCCTCTATTCAAAGTAATCACCATGTTTGCCCAATTTTCTCTAGTAATAGTATTTAGTACCGCACCTTATGGAGTGATGGGTTGCTCTCTCGTACCGATGCCTGTGATGTGAATTGCGATTCACTTAATGGAGTGATGTGAATTGTGATTCACTTCCTTTTTTTTCTTCCGATTCCGAAGCGTGATCCAGTCAATTGAAAAAGTATGGATATTCGTGTGACTTAGTATTTTCTATTTTTGTTAATATGCTTGATCTGTGTTGAATCCGTATGGTGGCAAATTTAGCACATGGCAGTATTTTATTGATGCGCTAATGATAAATAGGAGTAACGGACACTTCAGTTGGGTAGAGTTTTGTGCTTGAACTTTTCTAATCATGATTAAATTTCATGATAAATGAGCAACAATCTGAAATTTAGAAAGCAAATAGTGTCGTACTCCCATGTATCCTTGGCCTCTGCTGTTCCTGTTCTAAAGCGTCTGATCACCTAATTAATATTGTAAATCAATTGCTTCCATGTAGGAATCTGTAGCGACGCACTGTTCCGGGAGCTATGGCATGCTTGTGCCGGTCCGTTGATCACAGTACCCAGACAAGGCGAACGAGTCTATTACTTTCCCCAGGGTCATATGGAACAGGTACTCACCGGTTTATATATCTTCTCTGCCTGCCTGTCTCATTTGATCAATTCTTCTTGCTAGATATAATATTTTTCTCAAACTGATCATGATTTACTGTATAGCTTGAGGCATCTACAAACCAGCAGCTTGACCAGTACCTGCCGATGTTCAACCTACCATCCAAAATCCTATGCAGCGTGGTCAACGTAGAGCTCCGGGTCAGTGTCTTTTTACCTGCCTGCTGCAACCTCTTTGCTTGGAGTGTCTGGGAAATGGTTGGTCTAGCTATGCAGCTAGAAATGTTATCCTTTGCTAACCGGCTGAACTCTGTAATGCAGACGGAAGCTGATTCAGATGAAGTTTACGCTCAAATTATGCTGCAACCAGAGGCTAATGTGAGTCTTCCTGTTTTAACCATTGCTAACATGCAAATGGCTCATTTTACTTTCCAATGTACTCCCTCCGTTCCGAATTACTTGTCTTGGATTTGTCTAGATACGGAGGTATCTAGCATTAAAATGAGTCTAGATACATCCGTATCTAGACAAATCCAAGACAAGTAATTCGGAACGGAGGGAGTACAATCTTATGCCCTTTTCATGTTGCAGTCTACAGTACTTTGTTAGTTCAGTTTCATGTCCCTGTTTACATGTACATTCATTAATTTCCCTGTTTGAACCCCCTTTATTAGCAAGGTGAGCTCACAAGCTTGGGTCCTGAGCCAAAAGAACTCGAAAAAGGCACCATACATTCCTTTTGCAAGACACTGACAGCTTCGGATACGAGTACCCATGGTGGTTTCTCTGTTCTTAGGAGGCATGCTGAAGAGTGTCTTCCTCCGCTGGTTAGCATTGAAAGCATTTTTTTACTCCAGTTGATGTCTACACTATTTCTGGCTTATTGAATGGTAGGGTTGCTTCACAGGACATGTCTCAGAATCCACCATGTCAAGAACTGGTAGCCAAAGATCTCCATGGAACTGACTGGCATTTTCGTCACATATTTCGGGGTGAGTTTACAATTTGAGCATTCAGCTTGAAGCCCCTTTAAGCTTCTCGTCGCTGTGTTCTTATTGTTTAATTGTTTCGGTGTAGCACTTCATGTCACAATTGAATGCTGAACTCTTACTACTGCAGAAACATGCAGCATATACTGATTCATTACTTCATGACTATGTGTGAACTCTCTCTCCCTCTGTCTGGTTCTATCTCATACCTTACGGCGTTTTGTGTTTCAGGACAGCCTAGGCGACATCTACTTACAACTGGCTGGAGTGTCTTTGTTAGCTCAAAAAGATTGGTTGCTGGTGATGCATTTATCTTTCTGAGGTACACAACACAATACTGTAATCCTGTCACGTGGAGGCAGTTTTTATGCATTTTCACCTCTCTCCTGTCTCGGCTTAATTCTGGTGAATAGTAATAAGTAATATTTGTATCATTTGCAGAGGTGAAAATGGTGAGTTGCGGGTTGGAGTAAGGAGGCATATGAGGCAAGTAAATAACATGCCATCATCTGTGATATCAAGCCACAGCATGCATCTTGGAGTCCTTGCAACAGCCTCCCATGCAATCTCCACTGGGACCCTCTTTTCTGTTTTCTATAAACCCAGGTAAGGTTCAACCAGTTTTCGTCTTTGTTATGCCCGTTGCTGCATGGTAATGGTTATTTCTGGCAACCAAGCAGTAATGCAAGATAATAAAGATTTTTTCGCAGTTTTTACTTGATTGCTATGGCAATTCCTTATGTATGTTGTACATTCTGCTTAGGTGTGAGATACAACTCTTGCTCATTTGGTCTATTATACCTGTTATGCATTTATGTCCGAGAATTCACCCAACTAATGTTTCTTTTTGCTTAACTGGGATGGCATCATGGTTGTCGTAATGAGTATTAACAATTGGTGATTTTTTTATCCATACAATCTGGTGTATAAGGCTTACCAGGCCTCTCTGATTTTGTTTCCAGAACAAGTCAATCTGAGTTTGTGGTGAGTGTTAACAAGTACCTTGAAGCGAAGAAGCAGAACATTTCTGTTGGAATGAGATTTAAGATGAAATTTGAAGGCGATGAAGCTCTTGAAAGAAGGTAACCTGGGGTTGCTTTTGACAAGAGATGTTGGCTTTATTCCAACCATCTAGGTGGATATGACAAACATTTCCCTGGTTACAGGTTCAGTGGAACAATAATTGGTATTGGGAGCACGCCGACGGTGTCAACATCTCTATGGGCAGATTCTGATTGGAAATCTCTGAAGGTACTAAGATTCTGTATTTTTGAGGGTTCAACTAGAACTACAGTTTCTCTGGAGTGCTTTTAGTGGTGCATTATCATGTTTCCATGTTTGCTTTCTCATATCTGATACTTTCCTGTAATTATTGCCAGGTCCAATGGGATGAGCCTTCATCCATTCTTCGTCCAGATAGAGTTTCACCATGGGAATTGGAGCCACTGGATGCAGCTAATCCACAACCCCCTCAACCTCCACTGAGAAATAAGCGTCCCCGACTTCCAGCTTCACCTTCTGTGGTTCCAGAACTTGCTCCAAAATTTGGTAAGATATATGAACTCCTTAGCACCTGTTACGATTAATATATGTGGTTTATGGATGCAATGCTCAGCTCTCAGTCATGAATATCATATTTTTATGTAGTCTAGTCCATTATCCTTGAGTTTTACATATCTAAGCTGGTGCTATTTGTATCAGGACTATGGAAGTCCCCGGCTGAACCAAGCCAAACCCTCTCATTTTCGGAGCCACAACAGGCTCGAGGGTTATTTACTAATTCACGCTTCTCATCATCATCAAACGTTGCATTCAATCAGTTCTACTGGCCAGCAAGAGAATCAAGAGAAGACTCTTATGCTGGAAGTACTAACAAAGTCACTGTTGAAAGAAAGCTTGAACCAGCTGCTGGTGGTTGCAGATTATTTGGAATTGAGATAAGATCTGCTGTGGAAGAAACACAACCCGTGCTAACTGTCTCAGGTGATGGTTATGACCAAACGGCTGCATCTGTAGACGTGGACTCTGGCGAGCTCTCGCAGCCATCCAATATGAACAACTCTGGTGCCCAAGCAGCAAGCAGTGAGCGTGCTCTTCTTGAGACCCAAAGTCGCCAAGTTAGAAGCTGCACAAAGGTGATAGTTGTCACATTTTGAAGATGCTCAATTTTCAATTCTTGTAGGGTTCAGGGTAATTTAGTACTGATCCTCATTATGATTCCTCCTCTAGGTAATTATGACAGGAATGGCAGTTGGAAGAGCAGTGGACTTGACAAAGCTATATGGGTATGTTGATCTTCACCGCAAGTTGGAGGAGATGTTTGATATACAGGGGGAGCTATGTTCCACACTCAAGAAATGGCAGGTTGTTTATGCGGATGAAGAGGATGATATGATGCTCGTTGGGGACGATCCTTGGGAGTAAGTACCCTTATCACTGTCTGTGAATGGATGCAGCTTTCCTATATCCAAGTCCTAATTCCAATCTACTTCATGTTGTTGCAGCGAGTTTTGCAACATGGCGAAAAGAATTTACATTTATACATATGAGGAGGCCAAGCAGTTGGCACCAAAGGCCGCCAAGCTCAGCCGTGTGAACTCATCACATGAATCGGCCACTCCGCAGAGTGGCTCAGACTACCCAGCCTCGTTTGCCAATGCAGATTGCTGAATGCTAAGTTGCTAACTTTGCTCTAATTACGCTCTTTCTTCCTTTGATCATTCGGGGAAATTGCCCATGATCATCCACTCTACTCGGGAGAGCCACGTATGATTCGTTCACGGACAAAAGACATTGTGTGCGTTGCTGTGGTGGGTTTGGTTCTGTGTCAGCAAGGAATGCCTGGAAGAGGCATTCTGGCATTTCATGACGTTTTGTCGCCAGTTGGTTTTATGCGAGAACTGGCGGTGAGCCGCAGTATGCATATTGCCGTAGACCTTGCCCTCGTTGCTTGCTACAGTAGTAAATAGGCGTATGTATATATTGATGATGTTTGGGTACCTGTACGAATTGATGCAGTTCAGCAATTGTTACTTTTAGCAGCAGCAACCTTTTCGCTAGTGGTGGCGGTGGTTAGTATGTTTCCTTGTATCATGTATACCTTTCTCCCTCGTGGAAGCCATCTGTATATATCTAAGAAGTAAAGTTGTGTTTTATGGTCTTTGGCATCTGTGCCTTTTTGTTCTTTAGAGATTGGGCATCTGTGCCTTTCGTTTCCTGAGGTCCAGCGTGAGGTATGTCGGCATGATCGCCCCCCACTGAGCCTGCCTTTAAACCATACTTAGAGCATTACTAGTAGTACCCCTAAACCCTCAAACCCTCGTAAATAACCGCTTTTTTGCGGGTTGCAACAAAAAAACGCAAAGACTAGAATCCTTAAATCCTCAAACCCTCAAAAAAGAGTAAGGGTCCAACCCTCAAACCCAATTTCGAACCGTAGAAGTGAGGGCTGGAGGGGGGCGCTCGACCCCAGCCCGCACTCCCTTCCCTCGTCGCGCGGGAGAGAAGTTTCCCTTCCCAACCTCCCGCCTCCCGGCCTCCCGCGCCGCCGGCCGTCGCCCGCCGCCAATCCGGCCGGCCCCCCGC
>NC_041382.1:536280784-536410218 GCF_002162155.2 Triticum dicoccoides | reverse complement strand
TCCTCGAGCCGCCGCGCCAGACGCCCCCGCCTCCCCTCGACGTCGGCCGTCGCCCGCCCCCAACCCGCAGGTATGCTTCCTGTTCTTCCTTTTTGTTTTATTTTTTTCCTTTTTGATTCATTGTTGGCACTCACAATTTATTGTTTGTTGTATTGTGTAGATGGAGGTGAACAACAACGACATGGACTCGTTGTCCGATTCGTCGGGTTGGTCGTCATCCGACGATTCGGACATCGACGAGTTGTTGCAAGACGACGACGTCGAGATGATGAGCCTCCTCATCGACGCGCAATCCTTTGAAAACCGCGTGAGGCTGATGGATCAGAGGAGAGGGTCGAAGATGGGGCGAGTCACCATCTACCGGAACCGCGCTCTCGGACACGAGCATTTGATGGAAGACTACTTCGCAGAGGTACCTACATACCCTCCTCGTCTCTTCCGCAGAAGGTACTGAATGCGGCGTAGTTTGTTTGTGAAGATTGTCAACGATTGTGAGGCCGCCTCCTATTACTTTAAACGTCGTAGATCCGCCGCCGGTATCATGGGGTTTAGTGCATATCAAAATATATCGGCGGCAATGCGGGTACTCACTTATGGCATACCCGCGGATTATACCGACGAGTATCTTCGCATTGGGCAAGATACAACCATGGAGTCAGTCCGTAGGTTTGCCAAGTTGGTCATTCGGCTGTACGGTGAGCAGTATCTTCGGGCACCAAACGAGGAAGATACAAAGAGATTAATGGAAATGAATGAAAAAAGGGGATGGCCGGGGATGCTAGCTAGTCTTGACTGCATGCATTAGAGGTGGAAAAATTGCCCAAAGGCATGTCACGGAATGTTTTGCGGTAAAAGCCGTGATGCTACCATTGTTCTTGAGGCCGTAGCATCTCAGGACACATGGATTTGGCATGCATTCTTTGGGTTGCCGGGAACACTCAATGATATCAATATCCTCAATAGATCTCCTTTGTTCAAAAGATTAATTTCTGGGGATGCTCCAGCTTGCAACTACAAAATCATGGACAATGAGTACTCAATGGGATACTATCTCACCGATGGCATCTATCCCGAATGGGTAACTCTTGTGAAGTCCATCAAGGAGAAAAATGGGGTGCCCTTAACAAGAAAAGAGGCTCATTTCACCAAGGCACAAGAGGCAGCCCGTAAGGATATTGAGAGAGCTTTCGGTGTTTTGCAAGCAAGGTTTGCCATAGTTCATGGTCCAGCTCGGTTTTGGGACAAAAAAACCTTGATGAACATCATGAAATGTTGTGTGATTCTACACAACATGATCCTAGAGGATGAAAGAGGGTTAAACCTCCCTTGTTTCTATGACAATGTTGGTACCCGTGTGCAACCGGAAAGAAATCCTTCTCGCATACGCGCTTTTCTTCAAGCACATCGTGAGATTGAGGATGCAACCACTCATGGTCGGCTCCGAGATGATCTAATAGAGCACCACTGGCAGTTGGATGGGCGGCGCATTGGCCCATGATGTATCTTTGTTTTACTTTTCTATGTCCTATTTGATTCGAACAATTAGTGTAATTTGCTCAAACATTTTTGTAATAATTTGAATGATTATTGTTTTATTCGGTGTTGTAATAATAACTAGAATGATTATTGTTTTATGTCAAATGTGATGGAATTTGTGATATGTCATATGATGAAATGTGTGATATATGAAATGACAGTTTTAAAGGTTGGGGTTGACGCAAAGACTAGAACCCTCAAATCCAACCCTTAAAGCAGTTTAAGGGTTGGGTTTGAGGGTTCTAGTCTTTGCCCTTGTTTTTCAACCATTAAAAGTGTCAAAAAGTGGCACTTCTCAACCCTTAAAACTGCTACAAGGGTTTGAGGGTTTAGGGGTTCTACTAGTAATGCTCTTAGGCCACCTAGGGAGGCAAAATTTTGTGTTTTGACCCTTTTTTGAAAGTTACTCGAGATCTGACCCTAGTTTGTAAAAATTTCGGGATCTGTCTCTAAGTGGCCTAACTTTCAAATCTTGACCAACTTTCAGAAAAGGTCAAAACACGAAATTTAGCCACCTAGGCAAGGCAGGAAATGTCTCTTTCATGAAGGGCCTCTTTTGGGTTGTAGGAACTTTGGCGGATCTGAAATTTAAGGATTTTTCTCCTACGAAAGCCATTTGGATCATAGGATTGCGATACCAAATTACTATGGAATCCTTTCCTGTGCCTCCCATTTCATATGAATCTTCTTAACATAAGCTGAAACCGTATTTTACCCTTTTTTTTAGAAGTCCAATGCTCTTTGACCCTCTCTTTACCTTCTCTTGTCGATACTTGAAATTTTCTATGTTTGCAATCTGTGCATTGTTCAAAGGCACTTGTTGCATAATTCTTGTATTATCAGTTCTAGTAGGATTTCACGGATCTTATGCCTATGTTTCAAGATTTTTTTAACGGTCATTTGGAACTGTTCCATCTTAACTTTGGCATGATTGCGTTGTTGCCAAAGAAAGAAGAGGTAGTTCGGATCGAGCAGTTCAGGCTAATATGTCTTCTTAACGTGAGTTTCAAAATATTCACGAAAGTGGGCACCAATAGATTGACACGGATTGCACATTCGTGGTGGAACTGAGCCAGACAACTTTCATGCCTGGGAGACACATTCTTGAAGGGGTCGTCGTCCTGCATGAGACGCTGCATGAAATTCACTTGAAGAAGCTAGATGGGGTTATCTTCAAAGTGGATTTCGAGAAGGTATATGATAAAGTTAAATGGCCTTCCCTTCAGCACGCAATGCGCATGAAAGGCTTTAATGAGGCTTGGCGGAACCAAGTGGGTTCTCTAGTCCAAAAAGGTAGTGTCGGAATCAAGGTTAACGACGATATCGGTCGCTACTTTCAGACACACAAGGGATTGAGACAAAGGGATTCAATGTCTCCTCTCCTATTTAATATAGTGACTGATATGTTGACCATTCTTATAGACCGGGCCAAGGAAAACTGTCAAGTGGATGGACTTGCCCCTCATCTGGTCAATGAGGGGGTCTCCATTTTATAGTACGCCGACAACACTATCCTGTTCATGGAACATGACATTGCAAAAGCGCGGAATATGAAACTCGTATTATGTCTTCGAACAATTGTCTGGATTAAAAATAAACTTTCACAAGAGCGAGTTGTTCTGCTTTGGTAAGGCCAAAGAAGAGCAAGACACATATAGACAATTGTTTGGGTGTGAATTAGGTTCTTTGTCCTTCAGTTATTTGGGCATACCGATTCATCACCGTAAGCTATATAATAAAGAATGGAAGTGCATCGAAGATTGAATTGAAAAAAAGCTTAGTTGCTGAAAGGGCAAGCTAATGTCTTATGGAGGTTGGCTAGTGCTGATCAACTTAGTACTTACTAGTATGCCGATATTCCTACTATCTTTTTTCGAGGTACCGAAAGGGGTGCAGAAGAGACTTGATTTCTTTTGATCTCGATTCTTCTGGCAGTCAGATGAGGTCAAGAAGAAATACCGTCTCGCACGATGGGATATTTTATGCCGACCCAAAGACCACGGAGGTCTCGGTATTGAAAACCTGGAAATTAAGAATTAATATTTCAAGCAAATGCTCGGATTGAGAGATATGAAGTCTCCAATAAGTTCTACAGCTGCAAAATGGAGGAGAATAGTTCTGTCAGTGAACATATACTCAGAATGTCTGGGTACTACAACCACTTGACTCAGTTGGGAGTTAATTTTCCTGATGATAGTGTCATTGATAGAGTTCTTTAATCAGTGCCACCAAGCTACAAGAGCTTCGTGATGAACTATAATATGCAAGGGATGGATAAGACAATTCCCGAGCTCTTCGCAATGCTAAAGGCTGTGGAGGTAGAAATCAAAAAGGAGCATCAAGTGTTGATGATCAACAAGACCACCATTTTCAAGAAAAAGGGTAAAGGGAAGAAGGGGAACTTCAAGAAGAATGGCAAGCAAGTTGCTGCTCAAGTGAAGAAGCCCAAGTCTGGACCTAAGCCTGAGACTGAGTGCTTCTACTGCAAAGGGACTGGTCACTAGAAGCGGAACTGCCCCAAGTATTTGGCGAAGAAAAAGAATGGCAAATTGAAAGGTATATTTGATATACATGTTATTGATGTGTACCTTACTAATGCTCGTAGTAGCGTCTGGGTATTTGATACTGGTTTTGTTGCTAATATTTGCAACTCAAAACAGGGGCTACGGATTAAGCGAAGATTGGCTAAGGACGAGGTGACAATGCGCGTGGGAAATGGTTCCAAAGTCGATGTGATCGCCGTCGGCACGCTACCTCTACATCTATCTTCGGGATTAGTTTTAGACCTAAATAATTGTTATTTGGTGCCAGCGTTGAGCATGAACATTATATCTGGATCTTGTTTGATGTGAGACGGTTATTCATTTAAATCAGAGAATAATGGTTGTTCTATTTATATGAGTAATATCTTTTATGGTCATGCACCCTTGATGAATGGTCTATTTTTACTAAATCTTGATATTAGTGATACACCTGTTCATAGTATTGAAGCCAAAAGATATAAGTTTAATAATGATAGTGCAACTTATTTGTGGCACTGCCGTTTAGGTCATATTGGTGTAAAGCGCATGAAGAAACTCCATGCTGATGGACTTTTGGAATCACTTGATTATGAATCACTTGATGCTTGCGAACCATGCCTCATGGGCAAGATGACTAAGACTCCATTCTCTGGAACAATGGAACAAGCAACAGACTTGGTATTCCCTACGCTTCAGCCATAGGTTCTATCATGTATGCAATGTTGTGTACCAGACCTGATGTGTGCCTTGCTATCAGTTTAGCAGGGAGGTACCAAAGTAATCCAGGAGTGGATCACTGGACCGCAGTCAAGAACATCCTAAAATACCTGAAAAGGATTAAGAATATGTTTATCGTTTATGCAGGTGACAAAGAGCTCGTCGTAAACGGTTACGTCGATGCTAGCTTTGACACTAATACAGATGACTCTAAGTCACAAACCGGATACGTATTTTTATTAAATGGTGGAGCTATCAGTTGGTGCAGTTCCAAGCAGAGCGTCGTGGTGGGATCTATGTGTGAAGCGGTGTACATAGCTGCTTCGGAAGCAGCAAATGAAGGAGTCTGGATGAAGGAGTTCATATCCGATCTAGGTGTCATACCTAGTGCATTGGGTCCAGTGAAAATATTTTGTGACAATACTGGTGTAATTGCCTTGGCAAAGGAATCCAGATTTCACAAGAGAACCAAGCACATAAAGAGACGCTTCAATTCCATCTGCGATCAAGTCAAGGAGGTATACATAGAGATTTGCAAGATACATATGGATCTGAATGTTGCAGACCCATTGACTAAGCCTATCTCACGAGCAAAACACGATCAGCACCAAGACTCCATGGGTGTTAGAATCATTACAATGTAATCTAGATTATTGACTCTAGTGCAAGTGGGAGACTGAAGGAAATATGCCCTAGAGGCAATAATAAAGTTGTTATTTATATTTCCTTATATCATGATAAATGTTTATTATTCATGCTAGAATTGTATTAACTGGAAACTTAGTACATGTGTGAATACATAGACAAACAGAGTGTCACTAGTATGCCTCTACCTGACTACATCGTTGATCAAAGATGGTTAAGTTTCCTAGCCATGGATTTGATAAACGGGATCACATAATTAGAGAATGATGTGATTGACTTGACCCATCCGTTAGCTTAGCACTTTGATTGTTTAGTTTACTGCTATTGCTTTCTCTATAACTTATACATGTTCCTATGACTATGAGATTATGAAACTCCCGAATATCAGAGGAACACACCTATAGAGCATCTTTATAGTCACCTAGTTATGTTGTGATGTTTGATAGCACACTTAGTGTGCTATCAAACATCACAATGTAACTAGGTGACTATAAAGATGCTCTACAGGTGTCTCCGATGGTGTTTGTTGAGTTGGCATAGATCGAGATTAGGATTTGTCACTCTGTGTATCGGAGAGGTGTCTCTGGGCCCTCTCGGTAATGCACATCACTATAAGCCTTGAAAGCAATGTGACTAATGAGTTAGTTATGGGATGTTGAATTACGGAACGAGTAAAGAGACTTGCTGGTAACGAGATTGAACTAAGTATTGAGATACCGACGATCGAATCTCGGGCAAGTAACATACCGATGACAAAGGGAACAACGTATGTTGTTATGCGGTTTGACTGATAAAGATCTTCGTAGAATATGTAGGAACCAATATGAGCAACCAGGTTCCTCTATTTGTTATTGACCAGCAATGAGTCTCGGTCATGTCTACATAGTTCTCTAACCCGTAGGGTCTGCATGCTTAACGTTCGGTGACGATTGGTATTATGAGTTTATGTGTTTTGATGTACCGAAGGTATTTTGGAGTCCCGGATATGAACACGGACATGACGAGGAGTCTCGGAATGGTCGATACATAAAGATCGATATATTAGAAGCCTATGTTTGGACATCGGAATGGTTCCAGGTGAGTTCGGGCATATACCGGAGTACCGGGAGGTTACCGGAACCCCTGGGAAGTATATGGGCCTTATTGGGCCATTGTGGGAGAGAGGAGAAGGGAGCCTAGGAGCCCCCCCACCAAGCACAATCTGAATTGGGTGCCCCCCTTTCCTTCCCCCTCTCTCCCCCTTCCTTCCTCTCCTAATCCAAATAGGGAAGGGGGGATCCTACTCCCGGTAGGAGTAGGACTCCCCTTGGGCGCTCCATAGAGGGGCCGACCCTCCCCCTCCTCCACTCCTTTATATACGGGGGAGGGGCACCCCATAGACACACAAGTTGATTGTTTAGCCGTGTGCGGTGCCCCCCTCCACAGATTTCCACATTGGTCATATCGTTGCAGTGCTTAGGCGAAGCCCTCGCCGGTAGCTTCATCATCACCGTAATCACGCCATCGTGCTGACAAAACTCTCCCTCGACACTCAGCTGGATCTAGAGTTCGCGGGACGTCACCGAGCTGAACGTGCGCAGATCACGGAGGTGTCGTACCTTTGGTGCTAGGATCGGTCGGATCGTGAAGACGTACGACTACATCAACCGCTTTGTCATAACGCTTCCGCTTACGGTCTACGAGGGTACGTGGACAACAATCTTCCCCTCTCGTTGCTATGCATCACCTAGATGGATCTTGAGTGTGCGTAGAAAATATTTTGAAATTACTGTGTTCCCCAACACAACTGACTCGCCATTCTGGAAGGGACTCATGCGAACGAAAGATATGTTCTTTCGTACGGTCAAATTCTTGGTTGGCAATTGGATGTCAACAAGATTTTGGGAGGATACGTGGTTAGGGGAGACGCCACTAGCCATACAATACCCCATCCTATATAACATTGTGCAACGTAAGGAGGATTACGTATGCACAGTATTTCAATCGACTCCCTTGAATATTCAGTTTAGACGTGGGTTAGTTGGTGAGCGATGGAATGCCTGGATGCACTTGGTTCAGAGATTGATTGATATTCAATTATTCGACCAACTCGATTCGATGCACTGGAAGTTAGCTAGAAATGGGATGTTTACGGTGAATCCTTTTACATGGATCTAATTAATCCTGGCCCAATCTCGAGATCATTACATATTTGAAAGGTTAAGGTTCCCTTGCGTATTAAAATCTTTATGTGGTTCGCACACAAGCAAGTGATCCTCACCAAAGATAACTTAGTAAAGAGATGGTGGGTAGGTAATTCACGTTGTTGTTCTTGTGATCATGACGAAACAATACAACACTTGTTCATAGAGTTCCCACTCGTGAAATTGCTTTGGAGAACGATCCATATAACCTTTAACATTACTCCTCCAATTAACATTGAATCGTTATTTGGGACGTGCTTAGATGGCGTTGATCATATTACTGCGGCTCGTATTCGGATTGGAATATGTGCGCTTATACGTGCTATATGGAATTGCAGGAATGATATGATTTTTAACAGGCAACATACTTTAACTTTATTGCAGGTCATCTTTGTTGGGGATCGTAGCAGAAAGTTAAAATTTTCTACGCATCACCAAGATCAATCTATGGAGTAATCTAGCAACGAGGGGAAGGAGAGTGCATCTACATACCCTTGTAGATCGCTAAGCGGAAGCTTTCAAGTGAACGGGGTTGATGGAGTCGTACTCGTCGTGATCCAAATCACCGATGATCCTAGCGCCGAACGGACGGCACCTCCGCGTTCAACACACGTACGGAACAGAGACGTCTCCCACGCCTTGATCCAGCAAGGAGGAGGGAGAGGTTGAGGAAGAGAGTCCAACAGCAGCACGACGGCGTGGTGGTGATGGAGTGGCAGTTCTCCGGCAGGGCTTCGCCAAGCTCACGCGGAGGAGGAGAGGTATTGGAGGGGAGGGGCTGCGCCAGGTTCAAGGGTGTGGCCGCCCTCCCACCCCTCCACTATTTATAGGTGGGGAGAGAGGGGGGCCGGCCCCCCTAGATCCCATCTAGGGTTGGGGGCGGCGGCCAAGGGGGGGGGGGAGGAGTGCCTCCCAAGTCAAGTGGAGGCCCTCCCCCTTAGGGTCTCCCCTCTCCCATGCGCATGGGCCTTGGGGGGGCTGGTGCCCTTGGCCCATTAAGGTTAGGGCGCCCCCTTACAGCCCATGATGCTATATTGGACGTGGTGGAACATTTTCTGGACCTCCGGAATCCTCCGGAACCTTCCGGAAGCTTCCCGGTACAATACCGGAAAAAACCGAATTTTTCCCGGAACCCGAACAACAACTTTCCATATATAAATCTTTACCTCCGGACCATTCCGGAACTTCTCGTGACGTCCGGGATCTCATCCGGGACCCCGAACAACATTCGGTAATCACATACAAGTCTTCCTAATAACCCTAGCGTCATCGAACCTTAAGTGTGTAGACCCTACGGGTTCGGGAACCATGCAGACATGACCGAGACAACTCTCCGGCCAATAACCAACAGCGGGATCTGGATACCCATGTTGGCTCCCACATGTTCCACGATGATCTCATCGGATGAACCACGATGTCGAGGATTCAATCAATCCCGTATTCAATTCCCTTTGTCTATCAGTACGATACTTGCCCGAGATTCGATCGTCGGTATCCCGATACCTTGTTCAATCTCGTTACCGGCAAGTCTCTTTACTCGTTCCGTAACACATCATCCCGTGATCAACTCCTTGATCACATTGTGCACATTATGATGATGTCCTACCGAGTGGGCCTAGAGATACCTCTCCGTTTACACGGAGTGACAAATCCCAGTCTCGATTCGTGCCAACCCAATAGACACTTTCAGAGATACCTGTAGTGTACCTTTATAGCCACCCAGTTACGTTGTGACGTTTGGCACACCCAAAGCACTCCTACGGTATCCGGGAGTTGCACAATCTCATGGTCTAAGGAAATGATACTTGACATTAGAAAAGCTTTAGCATACGAACTACACGATCTTTCTGCTAGGCTTAGGATTGGGTCTTGTCCATCACATCATTCTCTTAATGATGTGATCCCGTTATCAACGACATCCAATGTCCATGGTCAGGAAACTCTAACCATCTATTGATCAACGAGCTAGTCAACTAGAGACTTACTAGGGACATGGTGTTGTCTATGTATCCACACATGTATCTGAGTTTCCTATCAATAAAATTCTAGCATGGATAATAAACGATTATCATGAACAATGAAATATGATATAATAATAACTAATTTATTATTGCCTCTAGGGCATATTTCCAACAGTCTCCCACTTGCACTAGAGTCAATAATCTAGTTCACATCGCCATGTGATTAACACTCACAGAGTTCTGGGTTTGATCATGTTATGCTTGTGAGAGAGGTTGTAGTCAACGGGTCTGCCATATTCAGATCCCTATGTATTTCGCAAAACTTTATGTCATATCGTAGATGCTGCTACCACGTTCCACTTGGAGCTATTCCAAATTGTTGCTCCATTATACGTATCCGGTATCTCTACTCAGAGCTATCCGGATAGGTGTCAAGCTTGCATCGACGTAACTCTTTACATCGAACTCTTTATCACCTCCATAACCGAGAAACATTTCCTTATTCCTCTAAGGATAATTTTGACCGCTATCTAGCGATCCACTCCTAGATCACCTCTGTACCCTTTTGCCAGACATGTGGCGAGGCACACATCAGGTGCGACACTCAGCATGGCATACTGTACAGAGCCTATGACAAAAGCATAGGGGACGACCTTCGTCCTTCCTCTTTCTTCTGCCGTGGTCAATCTTCGAGTCTTACTCAACTTCACACCTTACAACTCAGGTAAGAACCCCTTCTTTGACTGGTCTATTTTGAACTCCTTCAAAAACATGTCAAGGTGTGCGTTCTTTGAAAGTATCATCAGGCGTCTTGATCTATCTCTATAGATCTTGATGCCCAATATGTAAGCAGCTTTATCCAGGTGTTCCTTTGAAAAACACTCTTCAAACAACCGTTTATGCTTTCCAAAAATTCTACATTATTTCGGATCTACAATATGTCATCCACATATACTTATTAGAAATTTTGTAGTGCTCCCACTCACTTTCTTGTAAATACAAGTTTCTAGCAAACATTGTATAAACCTAAAAGCTTTGATCACTCTATCAAAGCATATATTCTGACTCTAAGATGCTTGCTCTAGTCCATAGAAGGATCGCTGGAGCCAGCATACCTTTTAGCATCCTCATGATCGACAAAACTTTGATTGTATCACATACAACTCTTTCTTACGAAAACTGGTAAGAAAACTTGTTTTTGACATCCATCTGTCAGATTTCATAATCGAAAAATACATCTAATGCTAACATGATTCCGACGGACTTAAGCATCATTACGGGTGAGAAATTCTCATCGTAGTCAACTCCTTTAACTTGTGAAAAGACTCTTCCCCACAAGTCGAGCTTCATAGACGGTAACATTACCGCCCACGTCCGTCTTCTTCTTAAAGATCCATTTATCTCAATGGCTTGCCGATCATCGGGCAAGTCCACCAAAGTCCATACTTTGTTCTGATACATGGATCCTATCTCGGATTTCATGGCTTCTAACCATTTGTCGGAATACGGGCCCACCATCACTTCTCCATAGCTCGTAGGTTCATTGTTGTCCAACAACATGATATCTGAGACAGGATTACCGTACCACTCAGGAGTAGTACATATCCTTGTCGACCTACAAGGTTTGATAGCAACTTGATCCGAAGCTTCATGATCACTATCATTAACTTCCTATTCAATAGACGTAGGCGCCACAGAAAACATCTTTCTGTGTTGCATCACTCTCTGGTTGAAGTAAAGGTTCGACAACCTCATCAAGTTCTATCTTCCTTCCACTCAATTCTTTCGTGAGAAACTCCTTCTCGAGAAAGGACTCATTCTTAGAGGCAAACAATTTGCCCTCGGATCTAAGATAGAAGGTATAACCAACTGTCACCTTTGGGTATCATATGAAGATGTGTTTGTCCGCTTTTGGGTTCGAGCTTCTCCGGCTGAAGCCTTAAGCATCGCAGCCCCAAACATTAAGAAACGACAATTTTGGTTTCTTGCCAAACCAATGTTCATACGGCGTCGTCTCAACAGACTTATATGGTGTCCTATCTAAAGTGAATGCAGCTGTCTCTAATGCATAACCTCAAAATAATAGCGGTAAATCGGTAAGAGACATCATAGATCGCACCATATTTCATAAGGTTCGATTACGACGTCCGGACACACCATTACCATGTGGTGTTCCAGGTGGCTTCAATTGTGAAACAATTCCACAATGTCTTACGTGTTTGCCAAACTCATAACTCAGAAATTCTCATTGATCAGATCGTAGGAATTTGATCTTCTTGTTATGATGATTCTTGACTTCACTCTGAAATTGCTTGAACTTTTCAAACGTTTCAGACTTGTGCTTCATTAAGTAAATATACCTATATCTACTCAAATCGTTAGTGAAGATGAGAAAATAGCGATATCCACCGCACGCTTCAATTCTCATTGGATCACACGCATCAGCATGTATGATTTCCAACAAGTCACTTGCCCTTTTCATTGTACCTAAAAACGGGGTCTTAGTCATCCTGCCCATGAGGCATGGCTTGCATGCGTCAAGCGATTCAAAATCAAGTGACTCCAAACATCCATCGACATGGAGTTTCTTCATGCATCTTACGCCAATATGACCTAAGCGGCAGTGCCACAAGAAAGCGGTACTATCATTATTAACTCTACATCTTTTGGCGTGAACATGTGTATTACCACGACCGAGATTCAATGAACCATTGTAAGTGCATCTAGTGCCACCCCTAGTTGGTTTTGGAGTATTGACGACAAACCTAGTTGAGGGATTTGCTTCTCAAGCATGCTAGTAACTTTCTCAACAGGAAAGACCTACCTTGGGTGTCCTTAATTTGGGACTCATATTATCATGATGGCATGCCGCAGGGAACAACTTCTTGTGGCTCTTTTTGGTGGAAGGATATTTGTAAGGTCTTGCAGAATTTTAGGGACTGCTCCTGGGTGCAGGTCAATGCTGGGGACACTGCTCTCTTTTGGTCTGATAACTGGAATCTTGGCAATGAGGTTTCTAGCTTACAGTCTAGATTCCCAAGATTATTCTCTTTTGCCAAGGATCCATGGATTTCTGTTAAGGCCATCTTCAATTCAATAGACTTGTACCAACACTTTCACCTACCTTTGTCTGCTCAAGCCTTTGATGAACTAAACTTGATAAGAAATATGTTGGTCTCCCATACAAGAGATGACACTTGTAAGGATCTATGGTTCTGGCAGGGCTCTTCAAAGGTTTACAAACCTAAGCTGTTTTATGGTCATGTTTTTCAGAAGGAAACATTCAACCACTTGCTGTGCTGGATCTGGAAATCCTCTTGCACTATCAAGATCAAGGTTTTTGCATGGATGCTCATCATGGATAGACTCAACACTAAAGATATGGTTGATAGAAGGCACTGGCACATGGATGATGGTGATACTTGTAGGCTATGCCCCCTCCAAGTGAGAGAAACCAGAGACCATCTCTTCTTCAACTGCAATTTCAGTGTCAGAGTTTGGAATTATTTGCAGATTGATTGGTCGGCTGGAACTTCAATGTCTGACCTAGTGATCCAGGCAAGGAGAAGTTTTGATAAGCCCTTTTTCAATGAAGTAGTATTTATTGCCTGCTGGAACATCTGGATCATCAGAAATGCCAAAGTGTTCAGAGGTGAGAGGGCAAGTTTCAACAAATGGAGAGGAGCTTTCAGGCATGATATTACTCTGATGCAGCATCGAATCAAATCTGGATACAAGGATGAGTTACTCAAGTGGATTTCCTTCTTGCCACCTTAAGTTTTAGCCTTTTCTTTATTTTTATTTTGTTTTTCTCCTCTCCTTTCGGTTACCTCTTGTAATCTGGTTGTTGTAACTGTTGTCTGGCTCTAATAAAGTTTTGATATGTTGTGGGGGTTTTCCCCACAGTCCACAGTAAAAAAAAACCTAGTTGAGGGACTAATGTGTTTGTGAGAATTGCAGGATAACACAGGCAGAAGTCCCTCATTGATTCGGTTTTCCTACCAGAGATGACCCCTAAAAATGTATGAAGACATTGATGTCAAAGGTGGTATATGAAGATATTCTCATTGAAGACTATGACAAGAGAAGACACTGCATGAAGCCTATGGAGCTCGAAGACTCAGATCTTTCGTAGTTCCTTTTCTTCTTTATTGAGTCATAGGAACCACCGTACTGTTAAGTGGGGTCCAAGAGAACCAGTCAGAATGACTGAAGTGATGCTTAACCAAAACCTATGTCTTCGAGTGAAGACTATGAGAGCGAATCTTGTCCAGAGTCGGACAAGTCAGCTTTGCTTGTAGCCCAAGTAAAGTTGCCGTGTGTGTTTGAAATCTGACCATTGGAACACGTGTCAGTTCCTTAGTGACCCAGGGCCATTTCGGACAAATCAGGTCGGGTTTCCTAGTGGCTATAAATAGCCCACCCCCTACAACCATAAACGGTTGGCTGCTCAGAGTTAGAGTACGGCTTTTGTCGTTTGAGAGCAACCCACCTCGAAGCCTTTGAGAGAGAATTCCTTGCGAGGATAAAGCCCTAACCACCCAGAGCCAAAGAGTGTTAGGCATCACTTAAGTCTTCTTGTCTGTGTGATCTGAAGACTTATTACACTTGAGGACTGTGAATCCTCCAGTCGGTTAGGCGTCGCGTTCTGAGCATCCAAGAGACATTGTGGATCGCCGGTGAACGAAGTCTGTGAAGGTTTGGGAGTCTACCTTGAAGACTTACCAGAGTGATTGGGCGAGGTCTGTGTGACCTTAGCTCAAGGGGAATACGGTGAGGACTGGGTGTCCTGAGCTGCATGTTCAGGACTGGGTGTCCGGGACTGTGTGTCCTCAGGTTTAAATACCTAGCCGCCCTAACCAGACGTACAGTTGTCACAGCAACTGGAACTGGTCCAACAAATCATTGTCTTCAACGAGTCACTAGTTTCATCCTTCCCTTCCCTTTACTTACTGTTGGTCCTTGTGAAGTCATTGTATGATTGCACTATCTTCTGTCTTCACTGAGTGACTGCTTGTTCTGATCGGCTTCATAATATCTTCCTACCTGATCCTTACTACCTAGCTGCTATTAGTTATTGTGCTTTCACTTCATTGAATACTTGACTATGGTTTGCCTAGTGTAGTCTACCTTCCGCTGCATGGTAATAGGTTTATTTCTATCGTTTGTCTTCGAAACTTCCATGTTTTGAAGACTTTCATAAAAATCGCCTATTCACCCCCCTCTAGTCGATATACCGCACTTTCAACCATTCACATAGGGTGCATGACCATGAAATGCATTATTCATGTAAACAGAATAACCATTATTCTCTAACTTAAATGAATAACCGTATTGCAATGAACATGATCTAATCATATTCATGCTCAACGTAGACACCTGATAACATTTATCTAGGTTCAATACTAATCCCGAAGGAAGATGGAGCGTGAGATGGTGATCTCATCAACTTTGGAAACATCTAAGCTAGTCTGGGACTGGCTCTCCAAGGTCAACGAAGGCGTCTCAACCCAGAGAGATCAGAGAATCAGTGTCCTTCGCAACCTCTTCAACCGCTTCAAGAGAAATGACAATGAGAATGTCCAGCTCACGTTTGATCGACTCACTGACATCGCAAATGAGCTTCAAGCCCTCGGCGCTACTGAGATCACCAAGCATGAAGTCGTCAAGACACTCCTGAGATCACTTGACAGTTTGTTTGACACCCTAGCCCTGATGATTCAAGAACGTCCTGATTTCAAGACACTCGATCCGTCTGACATACTTGAGTGGCTCAACACACATGAGTTTCAGCTTTCTGAGAAAAGAGATATCTACGGTCCCAACTATGGGCGAACTCGTGCCTTGAAGGCAAAAGCTGTCTCCTCATCTGAAGAAGAATCTGACAGTAGTTCTGATGATCCTGAAGACATTGGAAAAGAACTTGCTATGCTTGTGAAGAAGTTCCAAAAATTCACCAAGAAGAAAGGCTTCAGAAAGTCTTCACGATGAAACTCAAGGAATGATGAAGCTTCTGCTCATGACTACAAGAGGAAAACATGCCACAAGTGCAAGAAACCTGGCCACTACATCTCTGAGTGTCCGCAGTGGGACATTGAGAACAAGAAGAAAAAGAAGAGCAAGGAGTATGATTCTGATGACAAGAAGAAGAAGAAATACTCAAAGTCTTCTTCCAAGTCCTCCTCAAAGTCTTCATCACACAAGAAGAGCTCATCTGGCAAGGCACGTGCGTTTGTTGGCAAGGAAATGGATTCAGAGGAGGAGTCCGCTTCTGAGGAGGCGGAGGTGGAGTCTGAGGAGGAGTCCGATTCTGGCATTGCGAGTCTGGCTACAGCATACGTTGCCAAGTCCATCTTCAACATTAAAGACAATGACTCCATCACCGACACCTATGCAAATGACAAAGACTACTCCACTCCTACCTACTGCTTCATGGCACGTGGTGCCAAGGTAAACACACGCACTACTCACTATCAAACATCTAGTGATGATGACTCTGATTGTGGTTCCAAACCCAGCTACAAACACTCGCTAAAATTGCAACTGAACAACAGAAAACCATGGAACACATTCAAAAACTGTTAGACAAAAGCGATGATCTGTTATACGCTGAAATGACTCGATCTTAGTCCTTAATTGAAGACATAAAAAATCTTCACGTTAAGTATGAGGAACTTGAAAGTCGTCATGAAACACTCTCAATAGCTCATGAAAGGCTTTCCTATGATTATCTTCAAAAGAAGCAAGATCTTGAGAAATTGAGAGCGGCTCATGAAGATCTTCAGAAAGAAAAAGAGTCGCTTCACGCTGAACAGATCAGTTCAGCTCAGGAAAGATTTGAACCACCATGTCTTAAATGCATTGAGCATGATAATGCTACCTCTGTTGCTGAATGTTCTACTGCTGCTACTGTTGCAATATCTTCAACTGTTGATGTGGGAACTAACCCCTCTGCTGAGGATACCACTACTATTGCTGATGAGAATGCTAGGTTAAAGACATTGCTTGAAACAGGGATGTACAAAAGTCTTAAAGGGCATCAGACACTATGTGATGTCCTCAAAAGGCAGATCTTGAACCGAAACCCGAGGAAAGAGGGTGTTGGGTTCGTAAGGAAAATGAATGCTGATGGCTCTTACTGGAAACCTGAGCAGTACCCCAAAACCACATGGGTTGCTGCAAAGGAACCTTCAGCAGATCCATCCACTCTATCTAGTTTCACTTGTGCTAACCCCATTGTCATTGATGAATCCTTTGATGCAAACTATAAACTGTTTAAGAATCAGAATGGTGAAGTGTTTGCCAGGTATATTGGTACTAACTGCAGGAATGGGCCGCCTATGAAGAAGATCTAGGTGCCGAAAAAGTGTTTGGAGAATCTTCATGTGAATGTCATCATGACACCACAGGTGAAGAAGACAAACCCCAGACCACAGGCTTCATACGGTCCAAATGCTTCATACAGACAGAGGACTCACCTGAGTCGCACTAACGCAAATGTTTTGCAGGGAAACCATACTCAGGCCTATGAATATGAGCGTGGTTCATCAAACAGCCATGTTCATAAGACCAAGAACTATTCTGCTTATTCTTATGAGTACTATTGTCCGCCTGCAAGACTTTTTGCTAGGGCTCCAAAGCCAAAGTTCTCAGATGCTGCACTTAGACTTATTGCTTCTAAGCCACCCTTGAAGATGTGGGTGGCTAAGAAAGCTTAACTCTCTTTTGCAGGGAAGGGTCTCCAGCAGAAAACCAAAATCGTCTGACGCTATTGCTGGGGACCTTAAACATCTTGTAGGGCGCAAGATCAAATGCCCGAATGGTCTTATTATGTACTTCATTCCTAAATCGCTTGCTACTCTCCCTATCAGTCCAAATCTCAATCTAAGCTTTCATAACCCACTGGTTCGTCAAATGTTTTTGCTTCACAATTCTCTTCGTGAAGCCTATCCCCCTAACTGCACTGTAGGGTACGACACCAGCGACTTCAGAATGGATTATTGATAGTGGGTGTACCAATCACATGGCTGGCAAGAGAAGCCTTCTTATGGACTCAACCTTACGTCCATCCGACAAGAGTCACATCACATTTGCTGACACTGGTAAAAGTAAGGTATTGGGTCTAAGTAGAGTTGCAATCTCAAAGGATCAACACATGGATAAAGTCATGCTTGTTGAATCCCTTGGCTTCAAATTAATGTCTGTCTCAATGCTTTGCGATTTAAATATGATCGTAATGTTTGGAAAATATCGTTGCCTTGTCTAATGGAATCTGACAAGTCTCTAGTGTTTGAAGGGTATAGGAAGGACGATTTGTACGTGGTATATTTCTCAGCAGGACCACAACTTGCCGTATGTCTTCTGGCAAAAGCTTCAGAATGCTAGCTCTGGCATCGGAGGCTAGGGCATGCTGGCATGAGGAACCTCCACACCCTTACAAAGAAGAAGCATGTCATAGGCATCGAGGGCGTCAAGTTCAAGAAAGATCACTTATGCGGTGCCTGTGAAGCAGGAAAGATGACGAGGGCCAAACATCCCTCGAAGACAATCATGACAACAACTCGACCCTTCGAACTGCTCCACATGGATCTTTTCGGTCCCACTCATTACTCAACTCTTACTACTACTGCTTGTCTCTATGGCTTTGTCATTGTTGATGATTATTCTAGATATACTTGGGTGCACATAATCCTCTACAAGACTGAAGTGCAGGATGTCTTCAGACGCTTCGCTAATCGAGCAATGAACAACTATGGCGCCAAGATAAAGCACATCAGAAGTGACAATGGCACTGAATTCAAGAACACTGTCCTTGATACATATCTTGATGCTTTGGGCATCACACATGAATTCTCAGCTCCGTACATGCCACAGCAGAATGGCGTCGTCGAACGCAAGAACAGAACACTCATTGAGATGGTCCGAACGATGCTTGATGAATACAAGACTCCAAGAAAATTCTGGCCTGAAGCCATTGATACTGCATGCCATACAATCAATCGTGTTTATCTTCACAAGCTTCTGAACAAGACATCTTATGAGCTCCTTACTGGCAAGAAGCCAAATGTCAGTTACTTCAGAGTATTTGGCGCCAGGTGCTGGATCAAGGATCCACATCACACTTCAAAATTTGCACCAAAAGCACATGAGGGTTTTATGCTTGGATATGGAAAGGATTTGCACTCCTACAGAGTCTTCAATCTCTTTCATTATAAAGTGGTTGAAACAGTGGATGTGCGGTTCGATGAGACTAACGGTTCACAAAGAGAGCACCTGCCAAATGTGCTAGATGAAGTTCCATCCAGTGAATCAATCAAACTAATGGGAACTGGAGAAATCATACCCTCTGAAGCTCAACCTAAAGAGGAACCTATCATCTCCGCACCTGATCAACCTGAAGACAATGCTCAGCCTGAAGACAATCCCTCTAACAATGACAATGATCAAGAAGAGCAAAATCTTCGCCCTGTACATCCTCGTGTTGCTAATGAAGTGCAGATTGAGAGAATAATTGATAGCATCAATGCAGCCGGTCCGCTCACTCGTTCAAGGGCAACACAGCTAGCAAATTTCTGTGGGCACTTCGCATTCGTCTCAATAACAGAACCCAAGAAAGTTGAAGAAGCCTTCATGGAACCTGAATGGATTCAAGCTATGCAAGAAGAGCTTCAACAGTTTGAGCTGAATAATGTATGGGAACTGGTTAAGCGTCCTGATCCTCGGAAGCACAATATAATAGGCACCAAATGGATATACCGCAACAAGCAAGAGGAGCATGGTCAAGTTGTCAGAAACAAAGCTCGTCTCGTTGCTCAAGGATATACTCAAGTGGAAGGGATTGACTTCGATGAAACATTTGCTCCCGTGGCTCGACTTGAAGCCATACACATACTGCTGGCCTATGCAAATCATCATAACATACTTCTATATCAAATGGATGTGAAGAGCGCTTTTCTCAATGGCAAGACTGAAGAAGAAGTGTATGTTGCACAACCGCCTGGCTTTGAAGATCCAAAACATCCTGACATGGTATACAAGCTCAACAAGGCACTGTATGGCCTCAAACAAGCCCCTCGGGCTTGGTATGACACACTCAAATACTTCCTGAAGAGCAAAGGCTTCATACCTGGTTCCCTCGACCCCACTCTCTTCACGAAGACATATGATGGTGAACTGTTTGTGTGCCAAATATATGTGGATGACATTATCTTCGGCTGCACCAATCAGAAGTACAGTGAAGAGTTTGGATATATGATGCAAGAGCAATATCAGATGTCCATGATGGGAGAGCTGAAGTTCTTCCTCGGTCTTCAAATACGACAGCAACACAACGGCATCTTCATATCTCAAGAGAAGTATCTCAAAGATTGCCTGAAGAAGTTCGGTATGCAAGACTGCAAAGGCTTCACGACGCCAATGCCAGCCAAACATCATCTGGGTCCCGACGACAATGGTAAAGAGTTCGATCAAAAGGTATACCGCTCCATGATTGGTTCTTTACTTTATCTATGTGCATCTAGGCCAGATATTATGCTTAGTGTTTGCATGTGTTCTCGATTCCAAGCGGCACCAAAGGAATCGCATCACTTAGCTGTGAAGCGAATTCTTCGATATTTGGCTCACACCCCAACTCTAGGATTATGGTATCCAAAGGGCTCAGAGTTTGATCTGGTTGGATTCTTGGATGCTGATTATGCTGGTGACAAGGTGGATCGCAAGTCTACATTAGGCACATGCCATTTTCTGGGACGATCACTTGTATGTTAGTCTTCAAAGAAGCAGAACTGTGTATCTCTCTCCACTGCTGAATCTGAATACAGTGCTGCTGGATCTTGCTGCGCTCAACTTCTATGGATGAAGCAAACACTCAAAGACTATGGCATTCATCTGAAGCAAGTGCCACTCTACTGCGACAACGAAAGCGCCATCAAGATTGCCAACAACCCAGTTCAGCACTTGAAGACAAAGCAGATTGAGATTCGTCATCACTTTCTCATAGATCATGTTGTGAAGGAAGACATTGATATCATACACGTCAACACTGAAGAACAATTGGCAGATATCTTCACCAAGCCCTTGGATGAGAAGAGATTTTGCAAGTTA
This sequence comes from Triticum dicoccoides, assembly GCF_002162155.2. NCBI lineage: Eukaryota > Viridiplantae > Streptophyta > Magnoliopsida > Poales > Poaceae > Triticum > Triticum dicoccoides. The sequence continues at coordinate 536,389,551 of NC_041382.1, read as the reverse complement.
CGGTGTGAGCTAAATATCTTGGAATCCTCAAATGTCCTGTGATCAGGCACACATCCTAACACTTATGCATATTGATGACTTAGATGTGCAACACACGAAGTAAAGTATATCTTCAATCAATGAAGACATGCATTCTAAGTGTGAATATATTAACGAGGAATTTGACTCCGGAGCGCCACGATAATTGTGCGCCGTGTCTGGGTCTAATACTTCCTATACGGTGGGTAACGCCACCACCAAATGTTCTGTTTGAAGTGTTTCACTCATGGTGTTACATTTGCTATGTCTTCACATTTGGTTTGACTTCAATCTCAACATGTCTTCGTGATTATCTTCACTATGTTGATTATATATATATACTAGTGTTCTGTCCTCTACAACATTCACTTATAGCTATGTCTTCTTGTTGAATCTTTTGAACTAAGTGAATGTGATCGGACCCTAACCTATCTATGCTTTCTATCTGAAACTCTATCTCTCCAAATCATATGCATTCTTTTGCAACTGTCAAATGTTTTCTCTGCGTCCTTGTCAGCAGAAGATACAGAGACAAACACTAAGTCCGCTTTCAATGCTAATTCCTTCACCTGAAACCCGAAGAAGTGGGAACGACCACCCGACAATCCAGGCATCCGTGGGACGTGGAACAACCTCCGACATGCTGCATGATGGCCACGTGTTCCTCAGATGTGAATCGCCAGGGGCACCTGTGTAATAACACTGAGCCGCCCCTGTCCCTATAAATACACGCCTCACCACAGTCATTATCTCTTTCCACTCTCGCACGAACCCTAGCGCCACCGCTAGCCCTCGACGATGCCGGCGACGAAGCGCTTAGCTGTCGCAACCTCTCCGACGCCGTCTTCACGCCGACTGCGGACATCGTCTTCTCCGCCGTCGCCGTAGGTGTCCTCCGTCGCCAAGTTAGGACACGGACGATCGGACTGCTCGGCCTCCTTTTCCACTCCGTCTAGCAGTTCTTCGTGTGGTAAATAAAACTTCCTTTTACGGCCCCTTTGATCCTATAGATTCGTCACTTTCTACCACAAGCAGTTTCTGTTCACACAAGTTGGATCTATTTCATACTGCATCTCATAATATGCCTAGTATATTCACTTATGCTTCACAAAGTAGTTAGATTCCTCACTTGTACTGATCTATGGATTCGTACAAATCTGGAACCAACTCCTTATCTATGAGTGAATGTCTTCGCACGATGAGGTCAATGTCTTCTAAACTAATTTATCTTCAAAATCTTCTGAGAATGCATATGACCTCTTCCCCTTCCTCGCACCTTAAGGCTGTCACAGGTACATGTAAGTGGGAGAATCCCTTGGTTCTCATAGTCTGCATTCATTTGCAAAATTCTTACAGTATCACATAAATTCTCCCGAAGCCAATTCCTGTTTGTCCAGCAAGCGAAAGCCTTTGAAGCCTTTGAACGTATTGAAGCCATTCAGTTTAAAGTTCATGGCTGCAGAGAAATCAGCAAGGAAGGGTGGCAGAAAGCGTCGAGGAGAAACATCAAGAGATCTGCCCGATGACCTCTCAGAGCTGTACAAGACAGATCTTGAAGAGGATTACAATCAGCGCAAGACACGAATCCAATGGATTCGACGCTATTGGGAAGAACAGTGGTTCAAGTACAGATTTGTGACAAAGGAATATGCTGAAAAGAATGCCATCAAGCATCTATGGGGAGACATCCTCTACAAAAATCTTCAACCCAGGTCCAAAGATGAAGCCATTGAACAAGGCTTCTTTCCCTGCATGGTCCGTGGACCACAGCCTGCGGATGCTGACCCATCATCACTGCTATGGTGTCGTGATGACAATCTGTTCAAGCGCAACTTCCAGTTTGCCCAGAACTCAGCGAAGCAGAACAAGAAGTCTTTGGGATTAGACTTCAACCCTGGTCCCTCTGCTCCCCGTGCCGATGGAACTCGCAAAGCTGAACCCAATCTTCTTGGGCCCTTCTACAACTTGGAAGGTCTCATCACTCATATCGTGGTTCAAGGGACAACCGTGAATGAGCCTGCAGATGACGCTGAATCAGATGAAGCGCCTGCAGTGCCAAAGCCAAAGAAGTTGAAGCAGCCTAAAGCTTCAAAGCCTGCCTCTGCACCAAAAATCTCACGGGCAAAGCCACTGGCTACTGCACCTCCTGAAGACAGTGTGCAGTCTGAAGATTTGTCATGTATCTCCAAGCCCCAGAAAGTCAAGATGCCTCTGCCACACACCGGCCAAGAACTGACAGCTGCTGCTATTCTGCACAACGATGCCATCGATCTGTCCAGTGATGAAGATCTTGCAGATGACGCTCTTGAGCAATTGATCAAGAGCAAAGAAGAAGCAGAAATCTTCAATGATCTGCCTCTCTTTGACGTGGCAATCATCCACAACTTCATTGATGAGTGGTTTGACACGCCCAACCTCAGCTTCGAAGATCTGCAACTTCCAATTGGCCTCAGTGTCGCCTTCCATGGCGCCATTGCTTCAGAATTAGCTATCGCCCAGCGCATTGTTGAACTGAAGCAAAAGATTGACTTTGAGAAAGCTCAGTTCAAGAAGCATATGGCCAAGCTCAGCGTGCAAGAGGTGAAAAACTTCAAGATTATGTTGCACGAGCTCAAAGAAGTCTTTCTCAAGAAACATGCAGAAGCTCAGGGTTCTCGTGAGCGCATGAAGAGCCTGGCTGACAAGTGTGTGCAGGGCTACAACGAGGCTGAGAAGCGCAAGGCCCTTGGGCGTCCGGGCATTGATCCCAGATGGCTGCTAAGCAGAAGAAGAAGCCCACTGTGGCCGAACCCAATGCACCAAGGAAGGAAGCAGATCCCATTGTCTTCCCACCTAGCATGACTGGCTCGAAGCCAAAGGCCAGGTCAACCGCTTCAGAACTGAAGAAGACGAGGACTGCTGAGGCTGAAGCCAGAAAGAGGAAACATCCTGAAGCCTCAGCTACTGCTCCCTCCAAGAAGAAGCGGAAGACCAAGAAGGAACGGGCTGCTCCCACAGAGCCCTTAATTGTTGAACCCATCTCCATGGTTCGCCCAACCACTGAACATCAAGAGCGCCAACTGACTGTCCATGAGCCTGCTTTCACAGAGGCTCATGAAGCTGAAGACTTTCCAGCAGCTGATCCCACCGCTGCTGAAGACATTGGTCACCATGACCATGTTGAAGATGATGCAGTTCTTCCTCAGATCGAGCACCAACAGGTATCATCACCTGTGCTAATGCACAGCAAACTCATCAGCATTGGTTGTCCTCTGACGCCAATTGCTCAGGATGCATCATGGGCTGATCACCCACAAGCACAAGAGGAAGATGACTTTGAGGCCCAACCAACTCCAACTCCATAGGCATCGCCAGCATTACGCAGGCTTCGCAAAGGACCAAAGCCTCCAGTCTCCGAGTCTGAAGCTAAAGCTGCTGAAGACATTTCGGCTGCATCAGCCGATGAAGAAGAAACCCCAAGAGTTACTACACCCTCATCTCACCAAGAAGCTATTCTCGAGGAGAACGTGACTGTGACCGACCCTCCAGCTCATCAAGTGGAGGTTGAGAATCTTGAGGCTGCCACCAACGCCACTGACGCTGTCATGGCTGAAGCCAATGTGGAGCCTACACCAACCCAAGCACCAGAAGTCAGTGAAGCCAATGATGCTACTGCTTCTGTTCCTGCACCTGCTGCTGGTCCTCAGTTTGACTATCATGTTGAGCACAGGCCTCAGGTACAGAAGCCAATCCCAAGATTGCCCAGGTTTCCAGGTCCTGCATCAGCACCTGGATCCTTCAATGTCAACGGCTTCAAAGCAGACAACACTTTCTTCAATAGCTCCAAGAACCCCTACTCAAGGGAAAGAATATCTTCTGATCGGTTCTGGAGCTATCCGCAGCGAAGCTATTACTCCTACATTCTGTACAATCAAGGTCGCATCTTCCCACATAAGCGTCTTGACATCGAAGCAATAGCTGGTCTGCCCTGTCTGGAAGAAGCTCTGGATTGCTTCAAAGAGGTTGGATTGTTGCCGTTTGTCACCGACCAAGAGCACTGGAATGAAGAGTTGCTGCTCCAATTCTATGCCACACTTCACATCCGTAGGTACAACAGAGATCCGAAGACTTGGGTCCTGGAGTGGATGACAGGAAATGTTCATCACGAAGCCAAAGCCTTTGATATCATTGAGCTCACTGGTCTGCCCACTCCTGGCGATCTCTATGAACCTGGCTGTCAGCGCTATGGAGAGCATGTTTCAGAAGCCTGAACCAAACATGAGTCAGATGCTCAGTATGATGAAGCCATTGCCACAAGATGCTGCATATCCTAAGGAGTTCTTTGTTGAAGACCTTGAGTATCTGCCAAGGACTATTTATCACATCATAAGGCGAACTCTCTGGCCCATCAAAGGACATTCTCCACATGCCAAGCTGGAAGGTGCAATGAAGACTTTGGTCTTCTATATTCTTCATGGCAAATGCTTCAATGCACAAGACTTCTTCATCCGCCAACTTGCTGCATCAGGCTCTGATCTTTTTGGCTTGAAGTTCTATGCTCCATGGATAATGCGGCTGATTAAACTCCACTCCGCTATCTCATATCAGCCATCTGTTCGCAATCATCGGATCTTTCTGCTTGATGTGGATATGTCCGTTGAAGCCATTTATCCTGAGCCTGACAAGGAGCCTCTTAGTCTTCAGAATGCGGAGCATCAAAGTTTCTCTCAGAACATTGAAGGAGTTGAAGCAGTCACTCGTGTTTATCCTCTGGCTGGAACTACATGTGCACCTCATCGTGCCCTTACTGAAGCCACCGAAAGCACTATTGCCCAACGACCCAAGAAGCGATCTCGTGTTCTCAATGACCGAGAGCTTCTGGTGGCTCTTCATCAGAAACAGGATAGGCATCATGACTGGCTGAAGCGCGAAATGCAAAGCCTCTTGGTGGATGTTAACCGCATTCACAATCTTGCCACCAAGAATGCCTTTGTTGCCCATGAAACCTCTCGACGCACATGGAAAGGGCTAACGCTTATGTGCTCTGAAGATGATCTTCACGAGGATGGTTTCTCTAAACGCTTCAAGTTTGACTCCACACCTCCTCAAAGGGCAGTGCTGCGACGAACTCCATATCTTGAAGACTCCGAGTTCTCTTCCTCTGCGGCAACTGTGAATGCCAGAGTGATCGAGGACGAAGACGATGCTACTTCACCGCCCCCTCCTTCAGCATGCTTCGACACTGCTCCAAGTTCTTCTGCACCACCGAACACCACCGACGACCCTGCTGTTTCACCTACTCTTCATGGGAACGAGTAGATGCTCTATGTCTTCAAACCTTTTTGGTCCTTACTGACAAAAGGGGGAGAAGCATATGAGTTTGATAGTCTTCAAGCGGGTCCACATGGGCGGTTGCTTTATATTTTTCCTAGTGTTTACAACTCTCGTTTTGATTCATTTGGTTCTTTGAGTTGTAACACTTAAACTCGATGGTCGTCTGCTACTTATTTGCCACTCTGTGATGCAATGATAAATTCCGCATGTGTGACGATAAATTCCGCACTTAGATCATTTTGCAGACGTCCATTTTCCATTATGCATGTCATTATCTTCACATACCTTCACATGCATAATGAATTGTTATCATAAGTTGAAGAGGATCTCCACGAGTACAACCTGCCATGTGCATTTGCATTCCAAAAGCAAATTACTTATATGCACATCTTCAGGGGGAGCCCTTGCAACTAATGAAGACAATTCCTTATCCTTTACAATTTCACATATTATATTCCCCGTTGAAAACTTCAACTAGTTTGTCATCAATCACCAAAAAGGGGGAGATTGTAAGTGCATCTAGTGCCACCCCTAGTTGGTTTTGGAGTATTGACGACAAACCTAGTTGAGGGACTAATGTGTTTGTGAGAATTGCAGGATAACACAAGTAGAAGTCCCTCATTGATTCAGTTTTCCTACCAGAGATGACCCCTAAAAATGTATGAAGACATTGATGTCAAAGGTGGTATATGAAGATATTCTCATTGAAGACTATGACAAGAGAAGACATCGCATGAAGCCTATGGAGCTCGAAGACTCAGATCTTTCGTAGTTCCTTTTCTTCTTTATTGAGTCATAGGAACCACCGTACTGTTAAGTGGGGTCCAAGAGAACCAGTCAGAATGACTGAAGTGATGCTTAACCAAAACCTATGTCTTCGACTGAAGACTATGAGTGTGAATCTTGTCCAGAGTCGGACAAGTCAGCTTTGCTTGTAGCCCAAGTAAAGTTGCCGTGTGTGTTTGAAATCTGACCGTTGGAACACGTGTCAGTTCCTTAGTGACCCAAGGTCATTTCGGACAAATCAGGTCGGGTTGCCTAGTGGCTATAAATAGCCCACCCCCTACAACCATAAACAGTTGGCTGCTCAGAGTTAGAGTACGGCTTTTGTCGTTTGAGAGCAACCCACCTCGAAGCCTTTGAGAGAGAATTCCTTGCGAGATAAATCCCTAACCACCCAGAGCCAAAGAGTGTTAGGCATCACTTAAGTCTTCTTGTCTGTGTGATCTAAAGACTTATTACACTTGAGGACTGTGAATCCTCCAGCCGGTTAGGCGTCGCGTTCTGAGCATCTAAGAGACATTGTGGATCGCCGGTGAACGAAGTCTGTGAAGGTTTGGGAGTCTACCTTGAAGACTTACCAGAGTGATTGGGCGAGGTCTGTGTGACCTTAGCTCAAGGGGAATACGGTGAGGACTGGGTGTCCTGAGCTGCGTGTTCAGGACTGGGTGTCCGGGACTGTGTGTCCTCAGGTTTAAATACCTAGCCGCCCTAACCAGACGTACAGTTGTCATAGCAACTGGAACTGGTCCAACAAATCATTGTCTTCAACGAGTCACTGGTTTCATCCTTCCCTTCCCTTTACTTACTGTTGGTCCTTGTGAAGTCATTGTATGATTGCACTATCTTCTGTCTTCACTGAGTGACTGCTTGTTCTGATCGGCTTCATAATATCTTCCTACCTGATCCTTACTACCTAGCTGCTATTAGTTATTGTGCTTTCACTTCATTGAATACTTGACTATGGTTTGCCTAGTGTAGTCTACCTTCCGCTGCATGGTAATAGGTTTATTTCTATCGTTTGTCTTCGAAACTTCCACGTTTTGAAGACTTTCATAAAAATCGCCTATTCACCCCCCCTCTAGTCGATATACCGCACTTTCAACCATTCACATAGGGTGCATGACCATGAAATGTATTATTCATGTAAACAGAATAACCATTATTCTCTAACTTAAATGAATAACCGTATTGCAATGAACATGATCTAATCATATTCATGCTCAACGTAGACACCTGATAACATTTATCTAGGTTCAATACTAATCCCGAAGGCAGATGGAGCGTGAGATGGTGATCTCATCAACTTTGGAAACACTTCCAACACACATCATCACCTCGCCCTTAGCCAGTCTCCGTTTAGTCCGTAGCTTTTGCTTCAAGTCACCAATAATAGCAACTGAACCGGTATCCAATACCCATGTGCTACCAGGAGTACTAGTGAGGTACACATTAATAACACGTATATACTTTGTTGAAGTTGCCAGCCTTCTTATCTAGCATGCATTTGGGGTAGTTCCGCTACCAGTGACCGTTCCCCTTACAATACAAGCACTTAGTCTCGGGTTTGGGTTCAACCTTGGGTTCCTTCACTGGAGCGGCAACTGGTTTGCCATCCATAAAGTTTCCCTTCTAGCCCTTGCCCTTCTTGAAACCAGTGGTCTTGTTAAACCATCAACACTTGATGCTCCTTCTTGATTTCTACCTTTTGCGGTCTTAAGCACCGCGAACAGCTCCAGGATCAATTCCATCCCTTGCATGTCATAGTTCATCATGAAGATCTAGTAGCTTAGTGATAGTGGCTAGAGAACTCTATCAATCACTATCTTATCTGGAAGTTTAACTCCCACTTAATTTAAGTGATTGTAGCACCCAGACATTCTGAGCACATGCTCACTAGCTGAGCTATTCTCCTCCATCTTGTTGGCAAAAGAACTTGTCAGAGGTCTCACACCTCTCAACACGGGCATGTGCCTGAAATCCCAATTTTAGCTCTTGGAACATCTCATATGTTCTATGGCGTTCAAAACGTCATTGGAATCCTGATTCTAAGCCGTAAAGTATGGTGCACTAAACTATCAAGTAGTCATCAGGATGTGTCTGTCAGGTGTTCACAACATCCACAGACGACGTTGTAGGGGTTTGCACATCGAGCGGTGCATCAAAGACGTAAGCCTTCTGTGTAGCAGTGAGGACACTCCTCGGACTACGGACCTAGGCCGCATCATTGCTTACAATATCTTTCAACTTAATCTTTCTCTAGGAACGTATTGAAACAGGGAGCTACAACGTGAGCTATTTATCTACAACATATTTGCAAAGACAATTTAGACTATGTTCATGATAATTGAGTTCATCTTAATCAAATTATTTAATGAACTCCCACTCAGATAGACATCCCTCTAGTCATCTAAGTGAAACATGATCCGAATCGACTAGGCCGTGTCCGATCATCACATGAGATGGACTAGTCATCAACGGTGAACATCTCATGTTGATCGTATCTTCTATACGACTCATGTCTTTCGGTCTTCCATGTTCCGACGCCATGTCTGTACATGCTAGGCTCGTCAAGTCAACCTAAGTGTTTCGCATGTGCCCCGAGGCCATGTCTATACATGCTAGGCTCGTCAACACCCGTTGTATTCGAACGTTAGAATCTATCACACCCGATCATCACGTGGTGCTTCGAAATAACGAACCTTCGCAACGGTGCACAGTTAGGGGGGACACTTTTCTTGAAATTTTAGTGAGGGATCATCTTATTTAAGCTACCGCCGTTCTAAGCAAATAAGATGTAAAACATGATAAACATCACATGCAATCAAATAGTGACATGATATGTCCAATATCATTTTGCTCCTTTTAATCTCCATCTTCGGGGCTCCATGATCATCATTGTCACCGGCATGACACCATGATCTCCATCATCATGTCTTCTTCAAGTTGTCTCGTTATCTATTACTTCTACTACTATGACTAACGCTTTAGCAATAAATTAAAGTAATTACATGACGTTTAAGTTGACACGCAGGTCATAAATAAATTAAGACAACTCCTATGGATCCTGCCGGTTGTCATACTCATCGACATGCAAGTCGTGATTCCTATTACAAGAACATGATCAATCTCATACATCACATATATCATCCATCACATCCTTTTGGCCATATCACATCACAAGGCATATGCTGCAAAAACAAGTTAGACGTCCTCTAATTGTTGTTGCAAGTTTTTACATGACTGCTATAGGTTTCTAGCAAGAACGTTTCTTACCTACGCCAAAACCACAACGTGATATGCCAATTTCTATTTACCCTTCATAAGGACCCTTTTCATCGAATCCGATCCAACTAAAGTGGGAGAGACAAACACCCGCTAGCCACCTTATGCAACTAGTGCATGTCAGTCGGTGGAACCAGTCTCATGTAAGAGTACGAGTAAGGTCAGTCCGGGCCGCTTCATCCCACGATGCCGCCGAATCAAGATAAGACTAGTAACGGCAAGTAAATTGACAATATCGACGCCCACAACTGCTTTGTGTTCTACTCGTGCATAGAAACTACGCATAGACCTAGCTCATGATGCCACTGTTGGAGATCATAGCAGAAATTTAAAATTTTCTATGCATCACCAAGATCAATCTATGGAGTAATCTAGCAACGAGGGGAAGGAGAGTGCATCTACATACCCTTGTAGATCGCTAAGCGGAAGCGTTCAAGTGAACGGGGTTGATGGAGTCGTACTCGTCGTGATCCAAATCACCGATGATCCTAGCACCGAACGGACGGCACCTCCGCGTTCAACACACGTACGGAACAGAGACGTCTCCCACGCCTTGATCCAGCAAGGAGGAGGGATAGGTTGAGGAAGAGAGTCCAACAGCAGCACGAAGGCGTGGTGGTGATGGAGTGGCAGTTCTCCGGCAGAGCTTCGCCAAGCTCACGCGGAGGAGGAGAGGTATTGGAGGGGAGGGGCTGCGCCAGGTTCAAGGGTGTGGCCGCCCTCCCACCCCTCCACTATTTATAGGTGGGGAGAGAGGGGGGCCGGCCCCCCTAGATCCCATCTAGGGTTGGGGGCGGCGGACAAGGGGGGGAGGAGTCCCTCCCAAGTCAAGTGGAGGCCCTCCCCCTTAGGGTTTCCCCTCTCCCATGTGCATGGGCCTTGGGGGGGGCTGGTGCCCTTGGCCCATTAAGGTTAGGGCGCCCCCTTACACGGAGTGACAAATCCCAGTCTCGATTCGTGCCAACCCAACAGACACTTTCGGAGATACCTGTAGTGTACCTTTATAGCCACCCAGTTACATTGTGACGTTTGGCACACCCAAAGCACTCCTACGGTATCCGGGAGTTGCACAATCTCATGGTCTAAGGAAATGATACTTGACATTAGAAAAGCTTTAGCATACGAACTACACGATCTTTGTGCTAGGCTTAGGATTGGGTCTTGTCCATCACATCATTCTCCTAATAATGTGATCCCGTTATCAACGACATCCAATGTCCATGGTCAGGAAACTGTAACCATCTATTGATCAACGAGCTAGTCAACTAGAGGCTTACTAGGGACATGGTGTTGTCTATGTATCCACACATGTATTCGAGTTTACTATCAATACAATTCTAGCATGGATAATAAATGATTATCATGAACAATGAAATATGATATAATAATAACTAATTTATTATTGCCTCTAGGGCATATTTCCAACAATCTTCAGAGCTACCGCATGGATCCGTACGTGGTCCTTACTCACTCCTACGGACTCCAGGGAGCCTTTGGTTATTGGGTGCAACCAGTGAGAGATGGTAGCACGGGCTATATTCAACCGGTTCGGATGGCGGTCGCATAACAGGATAGGAGTCTAGGGAGTTTGTCCTTTACATTGTCATACCGGTTGTGATATTGAGCATCCACTTTTCTTTTACTTTTTGCTCCGCTTGCGAGCTGTAATACTTTTATGACTTTGTGCTACTTCGAGACTCTTTAATAAGATGGCTACATGCATCGTTTCGATGCAGAGGCCGGGGGCAAGCCTCCTTTTCCAAAAAAACATGACATCTCACTCCTTCTTTTCCCTATTTCTATGTTTTCAAATTTCTTCAATCCAATTAGGCCGTTGGATCCTCTACTAAATTAGCGACAATTAATATAGATTGGAGGGAGTAGCTTGTTGCGGGCCGATCCTCTTTGTGATTGTTTGGGTGGGCATGGTTTATGTGCGGCTTGGCTTTTCTCTTAATAAGAAACACAATCACTACAAAAAAAGACACATCTGTGACATTTTGGGCCGAACGAAATATTTTTCTGTCATACATATGACACTTCTATGACGATAATTGTGACAAACCCTGGTATCATCATAGATGTGGTGGGCTCCTACATCTATGACAAAAAATCATGACAGAAAATGGGCTTTTCGTCCTGGGCGGGTCGGAGACACAGCTGCATGACATTCTTTGGGCCGTCCATGACGGAAAAAACCGTGGTAGAAGCGAGGGCGAGGAAAATTTCGGGGAGCTCCCAGTTACGGTGGGAGGTCGGGGGCCGAGCGATGCGTGTTTCTCTCGTACACGTACGCGTGTGTGTGCGAGGCGTTGGCTCTAACTGAACCCGAGCGATTGCACTGCAGGCTACGCGTTACTGAACCCAAGCGATCGATCGATGGCTGTTAACTGAACCCGATCGAGCGATTCCTTCGCTACTATTGCTAACTGAAGCCGATCGATGCTGCCTCTGGATGAACAGTGAGCGTTGCGGGGGGGTTTGGATGAACAGTTCCCGGTGGGGGTGGATGAACAGGATCCCGTGGTGTTGCCTCTGGATGAACAGGACCCCGATCGATCGAGCCGGTTGGGGCTGGATGAACAGGACCCCGTGGAGGGCTGGATGAACAGGACCACCCCGTGGAGAACAGGATGAACAGTAGAAGGTGGAGGGCAGGATGAACAGTAGCCCGTGGAGGGGTGGTTGAACAGGAGCCCGTGGAGAGGGCTGGTTGAACAGTAGCCGGTGGAGTAGCGCGCGGTGGAGGCTGGATGAACAGGAGCCCATGGATGAACAGTCATAGGTGGAGGCTTGAGGAGGTCGATGGTGGATGAACAGTAGCTCGTGGAGGCTGGAGGGGGTCGACGGTGGAGATGAACAGTATCCTGTGGAGTCCCATTTTGCGGTATGCCACACCCCTCCCGATGAACAGGACCCCCTTTTCGACCTTAGCGCTCCAACACAAGTCCGTTTCCTCCGTTTTGCGGTACGCCACACCCCTCCCGATCAACAGGACCCCCGTTTCGACCATAGGAGGTCCGTTTCCTCCGTTTTGCGGTACGCCACACCCCTCCCGATGAACAGGATCCCGTTTCGAACGTGGTCGGTCGAACACAAGTCCGTTTCCTCTGTTCTGCGGTACGCCAGGCCTCGTTTCCATCACATGTTCCATCCAAGCCCTCCCGATGAACACGACGCATTCCGTTGCCTCCCCATGAACACGACGCATTCCGTTGCCTCCCCATGAACACGAGCATTCCGTTGCCTCCCCATGAACACGAAGACGACGTTGTTTCTCCGTTCTGACCCAGCCGTGTACATGAGCCCTCGCCGTACGTATGCGCGAGTAGGCGTTCGAGACCCCGCTCGTATGTAAACATACATGGCCGTATTTTCTTTCTTGCACCCTGGCCGCTGTACGTACGTGTACATGCTACGTGCGCGCCTCTACTACAACACGTGCGCGCCTCTACATCGACCAATATATATGTACGTACATGTCCGCGACCAGAATGACAACGCTATGTACGCTTCGACTAGGTGGGTCCCGACTGTCAGGCACTTCCTTGCGTGCGAAGATGTAGCTGGTGGGTCCCAGCAGTCAGGGGGACGAAATACGGTGGCCCGTCCAGTGGGTCCCCGCTGTCAGGTGGAGGAATAATTATTTTGCACGTAATAAGGAGGCACTTCCTTGCTGCGGCCGTGGACCCAGCTGTCAGCCTCTCCATGTACAGTCCACGTCCGATGGAAGCCGTTCCTTGACCACGTTGACCACGCCGCGCCGAGAGCACCAGGGCGGTGGACGATGGAGAGGCCTAGGAAGGGGACGACGCGGAGCCGGGGAAGACGCGGCAGTGGATGCCCACGCATAGAGGAGTACGAGGGTTTACTGGTTCGCTGCGGTGTGAGGCTGCCGTCGCCGCAGAATAACAGGGGGTGTGGGTGAGTAAAGGGATGTCCTGGCCAGAGATGGGAGTAGTAGGGGGCGGTGAGGCCTCCGCCGCATCACAGCCGGCCACGGGAGGCAGGAGCACGAGGCACGACCGGCGTTGGTTTGGGCGGCTGGAGCAAGAAGACCAGAGGTTGAAGAAGCACTACGGCCGTTGGATGGACATCGTACGGTCACTGGAGCTAGAATCGTGCATATTGACGAAGTTGACAAAGCCCTCCATCCCCGTCAACTTAGTAGGCCCACAAGTCAGCCTGCCATTATATTGGGTCCCAGCTAACACTGGGAGTATTCATTTTTTGTGCGTAATAAGGAGGCACTTCCTTGCGTGCGAAGATATAGCTGGTGGGTCTGAGCTGTCAGCGGCGGTAACGTTTTTTTTCACGAAATACAAAGGCCCTTTCGGTGGGTCCCTGATGTCAGGTGGAAGAATCATTATTTTGCGCGTAATAAGGAGGCATTTCCTTGCGTGTGGTCGTGGACCCAACTGTCGGCCTCTCCACGTAAAGTCCACTTTAGATGCATATCGGTCGTTGACCATGTTGACCAGGCCACGCTGAGAGCACCAGGGTGGTGAACGACGGCGAGGCCTAGGAAGGGAACGACACGAGACAGGGAAGACTCGGCAGTTGTTTCCCACACGGAGGGGAGTACGACTGTACGAGGGTTTACTGGTTCGTCTGCCGTCGCCGGAGAATAACAGCAGGTGTGGGTGAGTAGAGGGATGGCTAGGCCAGCGATGGGAGTACGGTGGGGCGGTGAGGCCTGCGCGGCAGCAGAGCCGGCCACGGGGAGGAGGGAGCAGGCAGTCCCGCCGGCGACTGTTTGAGCGGATGGAGCAGGAAGAGCAGAGATTGAAGAAGCACGACGGCCGTTGGATGGCCATCCAACAGTCACTGCTTGTGCGTCAACCTTTTTTTAGAAAAGCCTCAAATATGTGGAAAACAGCATACAATCCATCTGCCATTATTTCTAATAATTTACAGCCCATTTGCTAATTATTAAGATTTTTTGGAGCCCATATTCTTTTTGTTAGCATTACAGCCCATGTTGTGGCCACGGTTAAAAAATTATACAAAATTTTGCATATTTCGGTGTGGTCCGAACTATTTTTAATCCCGAAATTTTGACTCACATTCAAACTGATTTTAAAAATAAATGTATATCAATATAAAATCAAACAAATTCTCCATGCATAAAAATTAATGTAATTTCAAATCTCGAAATAAAAAAAGATATTTGAAACTAATTGTCGGTTTGATGTGTTTTAAAAATGTACAGCCCATTTCTCATTACTGATGGGCCATTTTCTCGGCCAGTCGAATGAAAGCTCTCGTCGTCTTGAAAGATTTGCAGCCCAACAGGCCTGACAAAGCGACTTACTTGGCAAATCACAAAAAAAACTGTGTTGTGGCCGTGGACCCAGCTGTCAGCCTCTCCACGTACAGTACTCTTCCGATGGAATGTCGTTGACCATGTTGACCACACCGCGCCGAGAGCACCAAGGCGGTGGACGACGGCGAGGCCTAGGAAGGGGACGACACGGAGCCGGGGAAGACGCGGCAGTGGATGCCCACGCGGAGAGGAGTACGAGGATTCACTGGTTCAGCTGCCGTGTGAGGCTGCCATCGCCGCAGGGCCTGGCTAGCGGTGGGAGTAGTAGGGGGCGATGAGGCCTCATCAGAAGCACAGCCGGCCACTGGAGGCAGGAGCAGGCGGTCTCCCTGGCGCTGGTTTGGACGGTGGTGCAAGAAGAGTAGCGATTGAAGAACCAGCAGGGCCGTTCGATTCAAATCCAACGGTTACTGCTGCTAGAATCGTTTGTTGACTAAGTTAACAAGCCCTGCGTACGCGTCAACTTAGTAGGCCCACAGGTCAGCCTCCCAACCGTTGCGCCCCAGATGTCAGTGGGAGGAATCATTTTTTTTGCGTAATAAGGAGGCAATTGATTGTGTGCGGCCAGGCCAGCGCAGGGAGTAGGGTGGGCTGGGGAAGCCTGCGCGGCATCACAGCGGGCCACAAGAGGAGGGAGCAGGCAGTCCCGCCGGCGCTAGTTCAGGCGGCTGGAGCAGGAAGATCACAGATTGAAGAAGCACGCCAGTCGTTGAATGGACATCCAACACTAACTGCTGCTAGAATCGTGTGTTCACTGACAAAGCCTTGCGTAAACAACTCAACCTCGAAATCGGTGGCGTGTACAGCCCATTTGCTATTATTTTTATAATTTTTACTCATTTTCTAATTCATATGGAGTTTATTGCAGCCCGTTTTCCATTTTTAGAATTGTTGGCCATTTTCTGGTCAGTACCAGGGTCAAAAAATTAACTAAATATGTGGGAAATTTTGAAAATTCGCAAATTTTTGCTGGGGAACGAAATATTCTTAATCCAAAAATTAATAGCCATACTAAAACAAATTTAAAAATAAATTAGTACTATGTCATGTTCAATCCAATGAAATACGTATAAGATATCAGTGAAGAACCAAAACAAAAAAAGAAACTTATATCCCATTTGCTATAATTTTTTTGAATTTTCAACCCCTTTTGATATTACTTTTAACAGACATTGACCATACTCTTAAGCCAGGCTGGAATGCATCCCTCCTCATCTTGAAAGATTTGCAGCCCAGTAATTCGGAGAAAACAAATAGGCCTAGCTTGGGTATTCTTCAAAAAGAAATACTGGGCTACCTATTTTCCCAAAGAACTGGTGCATGACCATTTAGCTTTATTTATTTATTTATTTATTTACTTATTTATGTTTAGGGGACCATGAGCATGTACCTGGACCGGATTCATGTGAGAGCCTCCCTTCCAGTTAATTATGGGCTTCTCTATTGGGCCTTCATCAGTGGGCTGCATGTTATCAACAAGTGGAAAATGTGTTCCGAGTTTCAAAAAAAATGTTCCGTATGATAAATAGTATGCGCTACATACGGTACGGGGCACTAAAGGATCGAACCATGCAACGACTTCCAAAACATTGTGTTTGTTGTTCTAACAACACATTTATTCAACCAACAGACGAAATATACTACTGATTGTACATTGAAAACAGTAGCAGCAGTAACCAGGGCTGGGGTGCAACAAAAGCAGTAAGCAGGCCAGAAGAGTGAATACGCAGCTCTGTCTTCCAAACCAAACATCAGCCATTATTACAAAAGGGCTACCAAAAAAGAACAAGTGTATGCATCAAACTAAATAAAGATCCTACTACACCAAGTGTACGCATCTAACTAACTGGCTCAGTTAGACGTTACTATTTATTAAGCTATGGAGATTGGCTGACGGCTTGAACCAGATGGGTGCCTGACGGGGGAAACTCCAGCCAGCAGTTCGAAGTCTGATACTTGCGACCCTCTCTCCTACTTTGGGCTGCAGAGCGTGGCGGCACATATCAGGGTATGGTGCATGCAGAGACGCATGGTACGCTGTGTACAAACAGTTTTGCCTGATGAACGAAACCGCGCTGCCATCATGATCCTTGCCGTTGGTTATCTCCTGGTTAATCGGATAATTCAATCCGACAAACAGAGAGCATGTACCAAGGCTACTTGCCAGCCTCCAATCAAAAATTCCTGAAGGCCCAGAGAAGCTGGGATCCTGCTCAAAGACCTTGCAGTGACTGTGATTGTATTCCGCAAAACAACACGTCCGGTACGTGCGAACGATCATCAATCTTTCGCCGTCGTCTGATCGAGCCAGGAACCACCTACAACTGCCATGCCGCTTTTCTTTGAAAGGTTCTGGGATTAGGAAGGGTAGGGACGCCGGCAACCAGTGAGATACAGGGTGTAGGAAGCGGTTTGGGAATTTGCATGCCTTGCCAACCAGTGAGATACTCCGTACAAAGTACGATAGAGAAATAACCACAGAGAAGGAAGCTAAAAGTAAACAATCAAACGAGCATTTTTGCATTTGTTTTGCATTGAATCGTTTCACAAGCTTGACTAGTGCTGTTTTTCTACTTTTACAAAAACCGCATCGTAATGTTAAAACGTGCATTTGCACGTACATAAGTAATAGTAGTACTCCCTCCGTCTAGGTGTATAAGTCTTCCCTCCTTGGTCACGGTGCACAACCGAAGATGACTTATTGACCTGGACAGAGGGAGTAGCACAGTCTGCAAGCATATATCGAGAGAGACGTGTAGTGCGATAGTATATAGTAAAGTTTGTGCTATATGCACGTACTTGCAAAATGCGTACGAATACACAAGGTTTCCAAACTTTCCCTTTTACATACTTAATTAAGGACGCTAAAAATTCCTGAACGTTCGGGATTTATCATTTGCGTCCCAAAACTAATGAGATCACCTTACAAAACAAAAATTATACTCCTCCTAAAAGCCACGGCGCACGCAGGAGCGCTTGCGGCGCGCCACGAGTGCCCTGGTGCACGGCCGTTTCCCAGCGCACCGACACAACGCCTCTTCCTCAGCCTGGCAACTCGCGAGGTGCTGATTGACGGCTTGCCAGCGGGCGAGCGCGATCTCACCGGTGTGGTGATCCGGCGCCAACAGGTACTCCTCCTCGCTGGAAGCGTGCACCCGGTCCACGTACCGCCAAGCGTAGATGAGGCGCTTGGGCCCGACTGCACTCAGGGCGTCGACACGGGCGTCCTCCGCCACCCTCACGGCCCTCGCACGAGCCTTCTGCCATAGAGCCAATTGCCTGACTCTCTCGGACACGACATAGGCCTCCCAGGCAGCTTGTTCCGCGGTGCGCTTCTCTTCCTCGGCCTTCTTCTCCGCCTCTATTTTGGCGCGCTCTGCTGGAGGCAACACCTCCCACAAGGCGACATCCATTTCTTTCCAAAGCTCCTCAAGGCTGGGGGGCTCGGCGGGCGGCGTGACGTTCTCCTTGTAGCGGGGAGCCGACGCGTCCTCCGGCGCGCGTGCTGGCGAGATTGGGAACACCGACGCGTCCACCTCGACGCGTCGCGGCGAGGAGTGGAACGCCGACGCGCCCTCCTCGACTAGTGGCGGCGAGGAACGGAACGGCAACGCATCGCGTCGCAGCGAGGAGCGGAACGCCGACGCGTCCTCCTCGACTAGTGGCGGCGAGGAACGGAACGGTGACGCATCGCGTAGCGGCGAGGAGCGGACACCGATGCATCCTCCTCGACTAGTGGCGGTGAGGAACGAAACAGCGACGCGTGACCGTCTGCGTGGTGCAGCGAGGGGCTCCTAGGGCTTGGGAGGGGCGATGCCATGGTGGTCGACATGAGAGGGAGGGGGAGGAGATAGCGATGAACGTGAACGTGAGGGGGAGGAGATAGCGATGCCGTGGGAGGCGCGGTATTTATAGCGAGCAATGGCACACCTAAGTAAGATATGGACTGAGCTGCACTGACTTAACTGTCGGTCCAGTTGTGTCACTGACATGTGGGCCAGACCCCTGTTGGGCCCATATGTCAGTGACCGAATGCACCTGCAGTTAAGTAACAACTACGTGGGCATATTTGTTGGAGTAAATTACCGGGGAGCGAAGGGGTGGAAATATTGCTGGTCACAATGGATTGGACGAGCGTGGGGGGGAGAGTCATGCATGTAGATTTTTTCACACGGGGTGGAGTGGTGGGACCGCCGGAGGGAGAAGGAGAGTTTGGCAGGCATATTGTTTCCACACATGGAGAGGAAAAGATTTGGAGACGAATGGGCTTCCTGCAGGTATGGGGAACGGTGCATAATAAGTCATCTTGCATGTCGGGCTAGGTATAGTTTCAAGTCATTAAAAACAAACACGCCCCACACATGTTCATATTTCAAGGTGCACTAAATTATTGCATGCGATGATTAAGGCTGGCCATAATGGTGGTATGTTAGTTGGCATCATGCACACGAGAATAGCAAACATGCTGATGTGGCAAAGAATTAAAAAAGAGAGGGGGGTTAGAGTAACTAGTGTTCATGCATGCATTGGTAAACACATTTTTTGTGGAGAACGACAGCACTAGTTGAGTACTTTTGCTGACTTCAAAAACTATTCCACAATGTGTCAACATTCGCAATGTCAAATCAATATTTTTACACTCATTATAAAACGTAGTTCTTATACTCATTATAATCAGTACTCCCTCCGTCTAGGTGAGCAAGTCATCTTAGATTGTGCACTGTGACCAAGGAAGAGGGGAAAACGAGAGATCTTAATGTTTATTTGCTAATTAATAGCATTGCATGCAATGAACTAACCACTGCATGTCATGTTTGGTAGTCTCAAGTCATTAAAAGCATGCACACCCACATCTCCTATAGGTTGATATGTCAAGAAACAAGAAACGAGGTAGAAGTTAATGCACCGCGCCTAAGTGTTTTGGGAGTATTGTAGATATTGATATTTTTAGTATAAATTTGGTCGTGGGATTTCATTGATGCCTGTCAAAGCGTTGACAGGTCTGCTATGCGTGACCTGAAGATGAAAGAGTTGAGCATCTCGAAGTTGATCAACAATCTTCACTTAATCGCTAAGTATAGCTTTGACAATAGATTAGATGGTATTCTTGTAAATAACGTACCGCCCTGTGTGGTGAATATTGTATCGAATGAGTGTACTGGTGTGCCTGGTTAATTAATATAAGGCGGTGTTCAAAAAAAGTATAAATTTGGTCAAACACTTTGCAAATGGTTGACGGGAGTAAAAAGGACCAGAGGAAGTATCATGCATGCGGAGTAGGAAAAAAATTGCTTGTCTAAAAAAGGCAAAAAAGTTGCTCATTTATAGTCGGACGAAGTCTCAAAGGGCGCGACCGGGCGAGGGAGGCGAAGGTCGTGGGAGGCGTGATGTTTGACGGAATTAAGTGAAGTTACATCCACGCGCCGGCATGGCGTGCGAACAGGCAGAAGCTATACCGTCAGGCCTACGATATGGGTCTAGTAGACATGACATCTAGTGGGTCCCGCATAGTTCTCGAGAACTCTTTGGGGGCTTGTAGCTGTTTATCCATCGGGCAAGCCAGCAACCCCACGCCGTTCGCACGCCCTACTCGTCCCCGTCTTCTACCTTACAACAGTTCGTTCCCAGTCGTCCCGTCCTTTCACATTAGTTCGCTCCCAGTTTTTTTGTGCGGGGTACAACAGCTCAACTTCTCCTAACCCTCCTCCAAAATCCATGGCCTCCCAAATCTCCATGGTTGCCACTGAGTACCAGGTTAGATCCATCACCGGCGATCAGTTCATCGTCATCTACACACGTGGATCCGAGATGGTGAAAGCATGGATTGCTCGCTTCCTACGCATGTTCAACAGTTCAACGGATGAGTGGGTCGCTGGGCTAGATGTTGAGTACACCACAGTCCTGAGACGAGAGAAAGATCTAAAAGGATGAAGAGAGGAAGAAGCCTGCCGTGATCCAGGTTTTCGTACATAACGTTTGCTTGGTCTACCACATATGCCATGCCGACGTTGAGTGCCAGGATTTTAAGAACTTCCTCAAGGACAAAAGAGTGAAATTCGTTACTGTAGGCTTTAAGAATGATAGTGACGTCCTGCGTCGGAGAGGTCTCGTTGTAGGCCAGCCCTTCGATCTCCAGAAGGCAAGCCTGGTGTCCTCCTCTCAACCTTCAATGCTGACCCTGGCAGCAACCATGATTGATCCTTCGTACTCTAAACTGAAGAAACCTCATCACGAGTTTCATCATGCATGGGAGTCGAAGACATTAGATGAAGATAACATCATGTACGCAACAATGGATGCCTACCTTTGTTTAAATATCTACAAGGGTTGGATGAAGAAGCAGAGCCCAGTGTCCGGTTCAAGCAAAGAAGCGTTGGCGAAGAGGAAGAGGAAGAGGGACGAGGACGAAGTCGAGGACGTGGACTCGGACTCCAAGTAGGTGGCAGTGTCGTCGCTCATGCTGGTTCTACTGCAGTGTCAAGCGGACTAGTTGCTTATTAGTTTATTTTCAAGGGTGTGTTGTGCTGAGACCCCAGCAGAACTATGTTTATGTTCTTTCTCGTTATTTGAACTCTTTAGTACGTACAGTAGTACTAGTACTATGCCTTACTACTGTTCTTCTTACAGTTGGTACTACTGCTCGTATCTTCGTATTCCTACTGTACTTAATACGTTCGTACTAGTAGTATAATTTGGGTCAGTCGATTTGTGAAAGAACTTCGACAGAGCGAAGGAAGAAGACGGTAGAAGAGGTGGAAGAAGCCCTTCTAGTCATCCATGTTGCATCAAACGGCTCACATGAGTCGACTGACCCAAATTGCTCCTTCAGATTGCAGGATCCACGTGGCATTCAAGGTCTCGAAGGTAGATTCCGCGTACGCACCCGGTTTGCGGGCTCGACGCGCGCGCGACCGGCTTCCGCCGCGACAGCCACCATGCGCGCTCCTCCGCGCGGGCGGAGACAATAATGACACGCTAGTTCCTCCTCGTCGGCGTGCTGGAGCACGCGCTCGTCCTTCTCTTTGTATGTTGCATGCATAGACGCGGCTCCACCAGCTGCTCACGTGCTTGGCAGCGCGGCGGCATCGCGAGGAGGGACTGCAGACAATGTGAGCGGGCAAGCCTTCGGCTTCATGGCACAGGGATGGCGGCGACACGGCGGTGATGGGCGAGAAATTGTTGGCCGGAGTAGGCGGGCGCCGGCATGCGCAACAGCAGCGCCAGCATATTGATGAGTGCGCGTGTAGGTGCTTACTTTAGTTTTATATATAAGGTTGGTCAAACTTAAAAGAAAACCGTACTAGTACACGTAAACATTAGACTTAGGCAGCACTTTTATTAGTTACTAGCTTATGTTCTTGCCCATTGTGACCAACCTTAGTACCACGACCATGATACAGAATCTTGTGCAAGCGCATGAACCACGGCCGTGCGGTCGATCGAACGGTGCGTCACCGTGTCGCGCTCGAAGGACATCCACCTAACCTTTTTGTGTGTGTGAAACAATTCTCGAATATTACTCAACTTTTTTTCCTGTGAAAGTTCTTGACGCTGCAATATTTCCATATATTTGAATTTAGCTCCAGTTCGTGTTTATTTGGATTTGGACGTTTTAGGTGCGCCCTAGTTTTTTTTAATGCTGATTTTGTGTGTGTGACTGAGATAGAACGTGTGTATGTGTCCATATGTGTGTTGTGGCGGAAGGGCAATGTGGAGACGATGTGCGTGTGATACAGACATAGAGAGGTGTGAATGTGCAAATGATCGTGCATGAGTGAGACATAGTCAGATGCCGATACGTTGTATATACATGAGAGAACGGTCTTCTAGTTTACTTATGTGTGTGTGTGAGAGAGAGAGAGAGAGGGAGAGAGACAGAGAGAGGAGCATCCGTAACACAACAACCATCTCTCTCGATTCGCTCGTCCCTCGCACGGTCGCATGCAACACATGCATCAACGCGCACATTTTGACACCCACACCCGGCCCCTGTCCACCTCAAGGCCCGCACAATCTCTTCGTGAATACCCATTTCTCTCCTTAGGTTTGTTTTCTGTCAATATCTGACACACACACACACAGAGAGAGAGAGACACACGCAGCACAACACACACACACACACTCCCCCGAGCACACAATTCATCCCCATCCAAGGTTATACGACGACCACTCTCGCTTGTGCTTCTTTGCACCCCAACATGCACAACACCTCAATCTTCAAAGAGGGCAACGAGCAGATCGAAGACGGCGACCACACCGCGCTAGAGAATGCGGGGTCATTTGGAAGCTGGGTGATGTGACGATGGTTGACTGACTCCTCCCCCCACCATCTCTCTCTTGCACAAAATTACCAATCCCTCTCTCACGTGCACAAAATTGTCAATCCCTCAACCCACGAGATCCTTCCCCTCTCGTCCATGTTTTTCCTGCTCTCTCATCAAACATGTTGTCTCTTCTCCTTCCACGTATACAGAATCCAGATGCACACGCATCTCATGTATATTACATGTATGCATCTTTCTCACAGACCTAACTTCTTCCTATCTCTTTCTCTCTCTATCTCTCTCTCTCTCTGTGTGTCTCGTTAGGTTTGTCTCCTACTCTCTTGTCCACATACATACAATCTTTCCCGCCCTATCTACTCCATCTTCAAAAGCTCTCTCTGCACGTTTCATTCACACATTGGGATATGTCAAAATGTTGCTTCTATAATGGCTGATGTAGAGTTATGGTTGTTCTTGTTGCATCCTACAAAGTAATAACTATGAAATGCATTTAGATTCTCATTTGACTGGGATTATGTGAGTTTGAGCATGTTGTGAAGTACTATAGACCTTGTATACATCTTGGGATTCGACAATGATTATAACTATTGAATTGTATAGACCATTACATTCGAAGTCAATAGCCTAATATATTTATTTCATAATTTCAACAAATGATTAGTTCACTACAAACTAAGAAAACAAATGTGTACTCCCTCCATTTTTATTTAAGTCCGCGTATTAGCATTGGTCAAAGTCAAGTTTTGTAAACTCTCAGAAAGCTTATAACAAAAAATATTAACATATACAATAACAAATAAATACCATTAGATTCATTATTGAATGTACTTTCACATCATACATATTTGTTATGGTAAATGTTTATATTTTTCTATAAACTTGGTCAAACTTTAGGAAGTTTGACTTCGGTCAAACCTAATATGCAGAGTTTACTACTACTACTCGCTAGTTGCTTAGCCGAATCACTCAACACGCCACACAGGGAGTCCAGTGTCACAAAATTTTGAGGTCGGCGGGAAAATCTCCCGCAACCCTGATTCGAGTAGTGGGAAGTTACCATCATAGCCTTCGAAACAGGCCTACGGATGACGCTTGGTAGGGGGCTGTTTTCGTAACTTCAGGTTCACCCTACCCAGCCAACCCCACCCCGGCACCCAGAGTAGTACACCTGAATACTACCCAATTTCTATCCCCACCGCAAAATAGACTTCTCCACGGCACCGCAGCCTTCGTGCTCCTCCCCTTTACATCGGCGCACTCGTCCACCGCAGCGCATCTGCCTCATCGACGACCTCATACGCCGCACTGGAGCCGGTCCACCATCGTCGTCGTACACGGAGCCTCTTCCCCGGCATCGTCTTCCACGGTCTCGGATCTGCTTCCCGAAAGCCGACGCCAAGCGCAGAAGTACCACCGTCGTGGACAATGAACTGACTCCCGTTGCCGACCATGACTCACAGAGGCTGGCGCGACCATCGTTCTCCTCCTCGATTGGTAATGTGTGTATTGAATCACTTAGCAGTACATGTGCAGTTCCAATTTTGTTCATACCTACCCTTCAAATTTCCTGGGTGTTATTGTTCCTGTAAAAGTAATTGGTTATAGCCTCCATTGTCCAACAGAATATCAGCTTGTAATTGTGTGTCGCTCCTGTATCGCGCTGTGCTTGGGTAGGTTTTTCATCTGCAAGCAGTAGTGTGGCAAATGATGGAAAGGTTTTTAGAACTAGCAAAATGCCCATGCGTTGCACGCATCAAGATGCATTTGTATGCGTAGTTTATCTTATTGGAGATGCTCTAACATGGCAGACGAGTGCTTTAATGTTGCCCACAAGATGCGCGAGTATTACTAGTAGTATATTTTTCTTGCCATGTTGAGATTTTAAAACCACGAGTGTGAACATGCAGAGGAGCAATGAAGACCAAACACGGGATATTCGGGATATCTTCAAGGAGCGTGGCAAGATAAAGAGGAGCTGCACCGAACCTGTAAAACGAGCTTTGGTAAGTAACACCCTTTCAATTACTTTCGTGTAGCCTCGTGTTCTTCGATGTGTATATGTTGTAGTTTCTGTTTCTCTTAAGCGTGGTGTTCTTCGATGTGTAATAAGAAGATTCTTAATCGTCCTAATGCTTTTGTTTTTAGCTTGATGTAGGAAGTGGGTGTTCTCACCTTGTAGTATGTTTTTATTTATTTTTTCCTTTTGAATTCACTTCTCCGAGTTCTGTTTATCTGGCTTCTACTAAATGGATCTAGGTTGCTCTGAGTATTGATCTAAAAAAGAAGTAACTTCATGTCAGGATGCAGTTCCTGCGAGGAGGGAAGTATGGTCAACCTCGAGATCATGTTTCCAAAATGAGGCTGGATTACACACAAGGTTCCAGTTCCCTAATGATGCTGGATTAGACACAAGGTGCAAATTCCCAGATGATGCTGGATTACACACAAGCCAGGTGGAGTCGTCAGCTGTTCGTGTCCTCGTGGCATTAGTAAAGGCTAAAAGAAAGCGTGCAGCAGCCCTTGAGAATGTAGCTGAGTTCCTGAAGAAGCGAAAAGAGCAATCAAATGCTCTCTTCACCCAAGCCAAAGAAGAGATGAAAGAAGCCAGAAATAAGCTAGCAGAGGCAGAGCAGGCTAGGCGTCTCCTGCTATCTAAAACTGTTATCAATACAAAATTTCCTTCATAATAGCTAGGTTCAAATGTTTATCCAGTCAGCATGCCTGTTGTGATGTCCGTGCATCTACTGATGTGGCACAAAATGTTTTTTCGGTTCATGTAATAACAACAATTACTTTCCAAACAATAACAGACGAAGCATTGGACATGGTATAGTTCACGCGCAAGCCCGACATTCCAAGTTCAACTTTCACATCAAACTCATGTTCACAGATATCTGCACATTCATACATAATGTCCACAACCATGATTCACTTCAAAGCCAAAAAAATGTGACGAGAGTTATAAATAAAGAAAATCCTCTACTAGTTCCTGCTACCAGTGCGAGCACAACAAGTCAAGACCATGCGTAAATTAATTATATTTTAGTCATTTTTTGTGTTCTAAAATGCCTGCCGGCTCGCGGAAGGACGTGTTGCCGGCACACGCGCGGATTCAAGGAAAGCAGGTGGGGCGGTCTTAAGCTGGTTGCACGCAGCAAGGAGGCGTGCTCAGCCGGGCCTGCAGCGAGTGCGGCCCTCTTGGCCAGCGTGCCGGTTCAATGCCTGCGCTATGAGAGGTCGCGTCCGTGTCAGAGCAATCACTCCCTCCAGTCCTTTTTTCTTTGGGTATAACAAAATCTCGTTTTCCATTCACATTTTACAAGTAAAGTTCGTGGACAAACTTTGACCCAAAGTACGATGGGGACTAGTAAACCAGAATGGAGGTAGTAGTTTTTTTAATCGAAGAAGGGTTTCCCCTTCCGATTTTCATTAAAGAAAACCAGCATCTAAATCTAAACCATAGTATTTGCCCTAGAACTACCAGGTTCAACATCTCGCAACATAAACCCATACAACCTCCATCGCAAAAAACAAACAAACCATACAACCATACGCCAAGGAGGTATGTAGTACTATGAATTCCATTTTCGCTCCATACCAATCGTTCTAAAAACTACTTACTACTTATAACACGCCGTTGAAAATTGGAACTCTTAACCCCACTAAAAAATGATGTTTTAAACGTGGTTACTTGATCTGTGGCAACTGGCGAGCCACAGCGCTCCAAGTCGTTCACCTGTGGTCCCGACCATCAACTCCTACGGATCAAATTATCACGCGAGCTGACTATTCCTACAAAGGTGCTCCACCATGTACCCGGTACCCGCGAATGCAGCAATCGTGCCCCTAGGGTTTTAGGGTTTATTTGTTAATGTCGCCTTTACGTAACACTCATGTGTGCGAGACAGCGAGAGGCCGACTGCGTGCGTGCGCCTCTTCTCTTCGTATATGTACTCCACCGTTTGTCTGGTGTCCAAAAAATTATAATAACTACTAGCAATGTGCCAATGTGTTGCCACACGATCAAAGTAGATTAATACAGTGGCAGAGCTAGATGCAGACTACGCCTGGGGTTGTGCTATGTTGAGTGATAAACTTCTATGATTTTCTATGCTTTGCATGAAGAAATTACAAAGGAAGTTGTTTCTAGGCCTGGGGCTATAGCCCTAGCTGCCCCAGGCCTGTCTCCGCCACTGGATTAATACATACTCACCGATTTGATAGAAAAAAAAGTCTAGCTTTGAAATACGTATATCACTAAAAATATGTTATGTTTCACTCAAAATATATTCCTTTGGCGGTTTTGATGAGATAAGGGAGGAATGTTGTTGGTGTCAAGATTCGAGAAGTGGTATATGTCTAATTTCTACTCTTACTAGCAAGATGCTCGTGCGTTGCACGGAACATCAAGATCTTGTGGGAGAAAAGGATGAACGAGGGAAGGCCTTATCTGCAAATGTGGTGAAGAGTGCGGGTAAATTACCATATTTTCCTTCCTATCCGTCAGATATAAATCAGACGACCTACATTGCAGGATGGCAGGCCCACCATCATCACCAACTCTATTTTTATCCCTACTCTTATAATAAGAATTTTCGGTGATGATCGTGTGCCTACCATCCTGCAATATAGGTCGTCCGATCTATATCTGACGGATAGGAAGGAAACTATGGCAATTTTGCAAAAAGATACCCACACCCCTCTCCACATTTGCGCTCGTTCATCCTTTTCCCCCATAAGATAAACTACTCATACAAATGCATCTTGATGTTCTGTGCAACGCATGGGCATCTTGCTAGTTGTTGCAAAAAGCCCATGTGTGTGAGAGAGAGGGCGAGTGGAGGAGGACGGAGTGCATGTGTGACAAAGACACAAGGAGTGTGTGTGCGATAGGTATCAGCTTAAAATGAGGCGATAGTGTGTGTGTGTGCATGATCGAGAGGGCGTGTCTCAAGAAGGGAAGAAAAATCTACATAGATACAAGGAGCGGGAGAGAGACATGTATGCGATGGTGGAAGCACGAGTGTGCGGGTGTATAAACCTATCTAGAGGCTAGCTAGTCAATAAATGTTTGTGAGAGAAATACAAGTCAGGCTGCGAAAGCGATAGTTTTGTGTGTGAGATAGAGATTGTAGTCGAGAAGGGGAGTGGAAGCAGGAGTTGTGCGTGTGTGTCTGTGAGAGAGAGAGAGGAGACGGTAGTCGGGGTTGTCTGATCGGTAAACAAATGAATAATGTCAGTCTGGGACGGAGACGAAAAGGAGACTGCAACAAATGTTGTGTCTATAGGAGAGATAGAGAGAGTAATTTTAGTGGTATGAGTCATATGTAGAGACATATAGGGTGTGAGAGAGAATCCCATAGAGAGAAAGACAAAGTGAAAGACGAGTGGAGACTGTGTGTTTGACGGTGAAAAAGAAAGCTTAGGTACCGAGTGATACCAGAGAACAGTAGAGACATGAGAGATAATGAAAATCGTGTAATTTATAATGATAGGGAGAGTGTGACACTTCTCAAGGGAGACGTCGAGAGACCATGTTTGCGAGGATAGGAGCAACATGAAATGAGCGTGCGGGTGAGCTGGAGAAAAGAGAGTGATAGCTACCTGAAGAAGCATGCATGCGAGAGAGATGGGCGTGAAAGGAGTGAACAAAAAAGGGATTCAAATATTTGAATTCGAGATGATGATACATGTAATCCATACTCGAACCAAAATTGATCTATCAAACATGCATACTCATATGAATTCACGCACATCTATGTTATTTAATATGTAGAATTATTGATCCATACATTTTAGTAGAACATAATTTGGTTAAATTTTTTCGAATTCAACCTAAAGATTTTGAGATCATTGTATTTGTAAATCATATTATACATATAAAGGAGCAGAATTCTTTGTTGTGCTTTTGAAAGTATATATAAAAAAATGATGTATATAGAATGTAATTCCAATTGAAAATGGATCCTGCCCGAAAAAAATAGAATACAAACGGTATTCGAATTGAGTTGGCACGGTAAACGTGCACTTTGCAAAATTTGAACGAAGCGGGGAAAGTCGCAGTAACCGCCCGAAACCAAAATTTGCGAGATGGAATCACTACTGCCTATCCCTGCCACGCAAAGCCTATATGCTGGATTTCTATAGGTTTCGATAGGGGTAGGTTTGTAATTTCACCCAAACGTGACGTAACCGCCTCTCACCCGGATTCATACACGGTGGGCGCCAAAACACAGTGTGTCCTCGGCCGAAATCGACTCCCTCCCCGATTCATATTCATACACGGTGGGCGCCAAAAACAAACTCTCGTCGGCAAATATTCGGTGTATGCGAGATTACCGTCCTATCCCCAACTGACTAGTGTTGTTGTGATGTAGTAGAAATTTGAAACGGGGGCTAAGTTTGTAAATTTCCTCGCATTTGAGACAAGCGCGCCCTGAATACATGGTTCCCCCCTTCCTCTCTACCCCCTTTTCCCCATTCGTATTCCGTGGGCGCCAAAACACCCTCTCCACCCCACCCTCCTCTGTCCGCCGCCGTCCGCCGCCCCATCCACCGCCGTCCTCCTCCACCATGCCGGAGCTGATACCCCGATGCCGCCATCCATTACAAGAGATCGACCTCTCTCATCCATGGCTTCGGACCGGGATCCTTGCATCCCGTCCTCTCGCTTCATCCCCGCCGTCGTCCACCTTGCCGGCGCTGCTCCTACGACCGTCTCGTACACCGCGCCCCGCCTCCACCGTCTACCCTCCTAGATCTGCTTTCATGCCACCGACAGCCATCACTACCGCAGCAACGTCAAATTCTCAGCAGATGCGTACACGGCGCCGCACCAGAGGCGGTACTCTTTCGTATCTGCTCAACTTATTTATCGCAGCAAGAAAATAGATCGCCACTGCTTTACTCTGATTTCTTGTCTTGGTTGCGAAGTTGCCTTTGTCCGGTTTGCACCTTCAGATCCGCCATGGCACGCTCAACACCATACTCGCAATGCTTATGGTTTTCCCCTTTTATATTCCACACTAGTTAAATCACAGTAGACTAAATTTCAAAATTGGGTCAGTCGATTTTTCAGAGCTCGCCGGAGTTCGCCGGTGCGATCGAAGGGGCTCGGGTAGGGACGATGGTTGTGGGGTGCGGTGGTGGGGCCTCGTCGAACAAATAAAACTCGACGCGGATGGGGGCGGGGGTAGGGGTGGCGGAGGAACACAGGCGGTGGAGCCGGTGGTTCGGCCGGCGGCCCGTGCGGTGTTCTGTATGGGAAGCACGGTATGTTCCTTGTCAGGAAGGGAAGCAGGGACATCTGCAGTCAACAGCTGATAGAGCTGGCCTGTACGTGATCGATAGGCTTTGAATTACTAGCAGCCGTAATTTCCAGCCAGTTCCACTTTCCCGATTTATATATCCTGGTTATGGTGTACCCCTGTTATGTACACTATAATCTGCCTAGTTGTTGTGTGCTCTTGTTATCATGGTTTGGCAATAAACTCTCTATACAGTATATTATGAACCTATCATCTGCCAGCTATCCTTATTTTTGGAGCCTATTTTTTGTGTACTTATGCCAGATTATATAAATGCATGCACCATATTACAGCACACATGAGCTCTCTCATCAGAATCCAGTGATAGCACACAAGTGTTTACAGGGGCGCCCCTATATTAGAATATCATCTGCATTACAAAGATAATCTCACAACTATTTATGTTTTCATGGTTCTCAGATATGATACACAATTACAGTGAATATCAGAATCCGCGCATCAGAAGAATATTGTGGAACATTGCAATGTCTTACAAAATTGGCAGCAAGGCATTGAGTGCCATTCTGGAAGCAATGAAACTCGTACGCTCCCCACCTGTTGATTCTTGTTCAGAATATCATCCTAATGACTATTCTAACCTCGAGGAGTCAAAGGCAAATGGCCTATCCTGTTCACCCATCAAGGTGCCTGTTCTAATTTGGCAAGGTTTTATTGATTGCGCGTATCTTGCATATGTTGTCTTGCATTTCTTCTACTTTGTTGCACCGCCATCTGCTTAGTTTACTCATCATATATGTCGAGATGCCATGCCCATCCATTATCAATACATATTCCATCTATCATCATACCATGTTTTTCCACTCAAATGATGTTCTTGTGCATCAGACATCAAAAAGGAAGAGGGTGATTGCCGAACCTGAAGGAGCGCCAGCAAAGTCCTTGAAAAACATGGTGGTGCCGGAGAAATCAGACAGCACCCCACTTATATTGGATGTACAACCAGTGACACAAAACATAGGACCGACTCCAGCAGACTGTACCCATACTTCACTGGCCACACCACTAGCCCCACCACACAGGACCAGCACTCCAGCAAAAGGTATACCGATTTCATTTGCCATAGCACCAGTTGTACCACAGAAAAATCCCACTCCAGCAAAAAGTACAGCAAGTCCACCGGCCGAAGACCTATCCCAACTGCAGAGACGGCCAATTCCTGCAGATTGGAACCCCATTCCATTTATTCCCAGTTTAAAATACAATGATTTCAATGTTGTTAGGGACTACGTGCATATATTCCCATCATGGGAAGATTATTGTGAAGACAAACACCATTTTCACATCTTCCTGTCCAACTTACGTATAAGTGCTATTATTCATGGTTATTATTTTCCTATTTTCTGCTGATTGAACACATCAATGATTTATATTACATTGTTGTAACTAGGCGAGGGTCAATCTGGATAGTCATGACGAGCAAAGCTTGCTTGTGCTTTTTAAGGAAGCATTGCAACAGTATCGGTGTTACCTGAGGAAATCACACTTTGATGGCAAGTCTATAAACGAATTTTCGGTGAAGTCTCCTGTGCTAAATTTAGAAGACATTGAATGGAAAAACCTTGTTATGCACTGGTCTCGTTCCCAGGATGAGGTACTATCTATGAAATCACATGACAATTTGAACTTCTACTTTTTCGCATGTGCCTTACGGATCTTTTTTGCAGGAAATCTGCTCGAAGAAGAATTCCGGTTTGACAAGAACGACAGGATATCGCAAATATGCTGCCTGCTGCTTTGCTCTTGTTAGTGCATGTTGTCATGTATCACTGTACTTGCATACATACCTGGTTCATTATGTGACAGCAGTATGCATGATAGCTTGCTTATCAATTGTTCGCTCCCAATTATCTGATCTGTATGAATGGTTACATTAGTGTAGAATATATCCAATGGCAATGTTTTTTAGCTCTGCATTGTTCTTGTAAGTACATGATGTCCTTTATCAGTGTACTTATAATGACAGGTAGTTATTCATGTATTATCACTCTGCAGCTTATTTTCCTTTTCCCTCCATTTTCTACACATCAGATCTATATTTACTCTTACCATAAGGTTGGTACTGAAGAAGTTTAGCTGTGCATTGCTATTGGTTGTACCTTTTGCCTGTATCGCTACACTTACATTTATAGCTACTTGGTTATGTAGCATCACTCTTCATCTTATCTTAAATATTCTCCATTTTTTCGTATATTATCACATCTATATTTACTATTAACAAAATGTAGAATAAAGGCAATGCTTTTGAAGAAGATTCTGTGGTAAACTTCTTGAATTGCCCCCCACCCCCATCAGCATGGACAAGGCCTTTATAGAGCATGTCTTCACCAATAATGTAAGTTTGTCTATCTCAAGCCTTCAAACTTTGTTGTATATATTTGGTTAGGCATGACCGCAACAGCTGTTTATTTTTGGTGTTTGCATCAAATTGCTTGTTTAAAGTTTATTATATGTAGTTCATAAACAAAAGTTCGTCCTTCCTCAATTTAAGTTTTCAGTTGTACAACCAAGTTCCTTCTTCATACCATGTAAATTAAACTATACAGAGTAAGTGATCTTCTTTTGCATTGCATGTATGCTTCTGTTCTTCATCTGTAATCCAGTGGTGTGGTGAACCTACCCACTACAGCACAATGTCATATTCTGCAATGTCTTAACTATGAAAAATGTCATATCATTCTACTATTATTTAAACCGCCTCTTTATTTGCCAATCTGAAATGGTATATATTGACAGCACACTAACCATTGATACTTATGAGTTCTTGATCTGTAATCCGGTGGTGTCGTGAAGCTGTCAACTCCTTCACAATGTCATTTCCTGCCATGTCTTGACTTGAACAATACCATATTATGTCAATGCAAATTTAAACTGTGTCACTTTATTTGTTAGTAAGAAATATGATGAATTGTCAGCACTGATACTTTTATATGCAAAACATGTCATCCGTCTGCTTGTTTATCTTTCAGAGTGAGGAAGATATAAGTGTTGAACAAGTGCAGTCTCATCATCTTGCTCAGCTGCTTGCGTTGCAGCTCCCCAGTAGGGCTAACCTTTCTTGAACTCTATTGAAGTGTTGTCGGTTTTGTATATTATTTTGTCGTTGTGTTTATTTGCACTGGTGGCGATCTTTGATGCCTAGTGTATGTAATCTGTTGTCTGCTTGTGCTTTATTGTCATAGTGGCGAACTTTGATGCCCAGTGGATGTAATATACCGTAATTTCTTTATTGTATAGTATATGTTTTTTCTTATTCACGATGTTGCAGTTATTTTACTGTATATATCCTGTCTTCGCAGTAAACCGGCCAAACCGTAAAATTACGGTACATAATCGGGCCGTCATGCAATCACGATGTAAGTTGGGCCTGAAACGTGCCGATTAGCTCACGGGCCGGCAGCAGCCCGAAATGAACCCCGGCCCATGATTGTGCGAATCAAATCATGGGCTTTTAACAGGCCGAAAAATTGTCTCGGTCCTTGTTTGGCCCAATCAGATATCGGCTGTGAGCAGGCCGGATGCAAACCGGGCCGTAATTAGGCTCAACTATATGACGGGCTTTTAACAGACTGAAATTAATATAGGGCCAAAATGTTAAACGGGCCCTTAACAGGCCAAAACTAATATCAGGCTGAATTACTAAGTGGGCCTTTAACAAGTGGGCCCAAAAGCATAGTGTCCAGTTGACGGGCCGAATCTGATATGGGCCATAATTAGGCCCAAAACCTTTTAAAGGGCCGGACCTGATCTGGGCCGTAATTTGGCCCAGAACATGGTACGCTTTTAACGGGCCGGATCTCATATGGGCCACTATTAGGCCCGAAGCGTGGCAGATCATTAATAGACCGGATCAAATATGGGCCGGCATTTGGTCCAAAACATGGCAGCCAGTTAACGGGCCGGCCTACTAGGGTCCTCAAAATCTTGTGGGCCTACAGCTGGGCCGTCCCATTAATGTCGACGAAATCTCGTGGGCCTTTAGCTGGGCCGGCCCATTATGATCCGCAAGAATTTTGTGGGCCTTTACCTGGGCCGGCCTATTATGACACACAAAAATCTTGTGGGCCTTTACCCGGCCCGGCCCATTATGGCCCGTGAAATCTTGTGGGCCTTTAGCTGGGCCGGCCCATTATGGTCCGCAAAATCTTGTAAGCCTTTAGTTGGGCCGGCCCATTTAAACTTGTTGGGCCGTGCCACGTGTCGACGTATCATAGGCGCCTTCTGTCCAGTGAGTGGATGACATCTGTCCCGACGATGAGCCGACACGTGTTTCCTCTAGCCAATGATGATTTTACACGTGGAAAATCCCCATTGGTCGGGGCTGTTAACGGGTTATCGGATCCAAAAACCGACCCGATAGCTTAACGGTGTTCCGTTACGGTGGATGCCACGTGTCGGTCACCCTTGATGAAAGCACTTCTGTGACGCGCGATTTATCGTCATGAAAGTGGACACTTCCGTGATGATAATTTTGGTAATGTTATGGAACACTTCTACGACAGCACTGGTATGCCTATCTTGATTTTGTCATAAATTTGTCATGGATGTACATGCATGACAAAAAAAGCGACCTACTGTGACAAACACGTATCATCACGGAAGTGTATTTTTTTGTAGTGAGTGTATGAGACTTGGATGGTTCTCTAGTAAGCTCACGAAGAGACTAGGGGGTACGCCGAGCCTGATTAGATTTTTCTCCTACTGGACAAACTCTCTGATGTTCAAAGGCTGGCTATGTGGCGAATTTGGTATGCTGGAAATGAGGTTACTTGCCACAAACCACTGGTCCTCGTCGAGGCTTCGTGCAGATTTCTAACGAGCTATATCACATCCTTGCTCGCCATTCAACAACATCCGAAAGGCGAACCTCAAAATGGAGGGGAAGAAGCATAGTTTTAAAAAGACCGGGCCGGAAAAACCGTGAACCAAGACCTTACCGGGTTTTTAAAGGTGTAATGGTCTTTTAGTAAAATCTAGAAAATATTTTAAAAGGTGCATCAACAAGGAATCAAATAGCTAACCTTCACGCAACACATGCTAAAAGCCCAATAACCAACTAGGCTAATAAAAAGATTGTGATTTATTAATAGTTTGGATCCAATATACCTCTATGTGCATTCATTTGGTGTGAGGTAAAAAATTTGAAAAATTATCTTTAATATTTTGGTTTTTTGTCCCAAATGAACCGATGAACTAGCAGGCAGACCAATAAAAAATTGAACCGACAACCTCACCGGTTCGATTGCCGGATCGGTTTTTAAACTATGGGAAAGAGGTGATCAACTTCTTAAGAAGTATGCCGGTGAATGTACAAGAAATAACGCCTACCCCATGCTGGGAGGTGCTACTCTTGTAGGAGTCGTTGGGTTTCGTCAAAGAGGAAGGATGATGTAGATAGCAACAAAGCTTTCTCTTAGTTAAGAAACAAGATTTACGAAAACAGAGCTCCTAGGCTACCAAGATAAGCAGCACCTACACACAAATAAAATAAAATGCTCGGCCAGGGGATTGTTAAGCCCCTTGTCTCGTTAGTTACAAGACTAAAAGTAAACAGATAGATAGGTAGTTGTATATTAAAACGGCAAATAGTAAAGACAAATAAAACTGCAATTTTTGTAGAAGAAAGTATTGACGAAGAATGGACCCGGGATCTATAAGTTCACTAGAGGTATTTCTCTCGAAAGCACGCAATTAACATGGTAACAAATTATAGTTGGGCAATTGGCAAGAATAGCAACTTTGAATGTAAATCATCACGGTTGATTAATAAAATTCTTTTCTTGCAAAGAAAAACCTCTACCAATAAGTACTGATTTTTTTTAAACAAATTTGATTTATTTTTCTATAAACACATCTCCAAGTTAGGCTATTAAAAGAAAAAAAAACTGACGTGACATACCCCAAAGGCCCAACTCTATTTGTTCAATTTTTTTATCTGTATAGCGAAGGAACCTATGATTGGATGACTAGGACGGTAGTGGTATTTCCAGCTCACCGGATTTAAGTCATGATATTTGTATTTATTTCTGTATTTATTTCAAGATTTCCGGCGGTACGCTTTCAATGAGAGAAGACGTTCCTGTCGACTACGAGGCGTCTTTGGTGACTTTGTCAATCCTAAGATGATATGTTGGTTCAGCCTCTTGAGGTGCTCACAATGACAGGTATGCGCGTGTATTCGTAGGGATGAGTATATGCGCGTATATACGAGCGCATGCGTCTGTACTGTTTTATAAAAATATTTTTTCCATGTGTGGAAATGTTGAAATCTTGGCGGACGATGACACGAGATAAATAAAGTCTCAGAAAACAATGACGAGATAAACTTCGGGACGAAGACAAATTGATGGGTCCCTTTCGGTCACCACGTCATAGAGTAGGTTCAGGTCCCATGGCCTGAGAGCCCCGCAAAATATCTCTGTGTCCACGGATTCGCCTTTTGAGTTGAAATTGCTAGCAGAACCCCACACTCCAAGCTTGCATCTAATCTGAGTATCTGACTAATCATTACTCCTACCATGCATATGAGCCACAGCAGAGTACACGTGAAATTCTAGGTGACAAGAGATCTTAAAGCAATTATGTGATTAAATGGCAAAAGAAAAACATTTGTAGACCAAAAAAGATGATCGGGCCCTCCATTGTGCTACACATCCCGAGAGAAGTGTTTTTTTTGAAACGAAGACGCAAAAAACATTCGGCTTTAAATTAATAAGGCGGCAACATCCACAGAGTTTTAAGCATACAAATCACACAGCCAAAATACATCGGGCCACACGTCCCAGAATAGTCTAGGGGTAAATCCTCTCAGTTTCTAGTAAAAGAGCAGGAGCCAAACATGGCTTAAAAACTCCCAGCGACTAGCATTACGCAAAAGGCTCAAGCTGACGGACGAGGCTCCTCTGACGTACTGCAGGGCGCAGTTGGGCCACTGACAGGTGGGCCCGAAAGCAAGTTGGCCCACCTGTCAGTGACCCAACTGCGCCCTGCAGTACGTCAGGGGAGCCGAGTCCCAAGCTGACATATCCGCCCGTCGCACCTTCACCATTGTCAGCTTGATCTACTTCATGATTCCGTCCATGCGGTCAGCGTCACGCGTCTTCTCCAACGGTGCCCAAGTCTGTAAGAAGATGTGGCATTTGAAGATAATGTCGGCGGGGTGCGCAGGAAACTTCTTTTCTATAGTAATTTTGTTCCGAACCGACCAAAGAGACTAAACCAGCGCCCCTAGGCATCGCCAAACTATCCTAGCATTAGCACCCCTCTCGGCCGATAGCAAGGCTAGCAGGTCAGGGCTAGAATGCGGGTTCCGGTTCTGCTTGAACGTTTTTCTAATAGCGCTCCACGCAAATCTAGCAAGATAACATCCAAAGAACACGTGGTTTGCGTTTTCCCCTAAAGCACAAATAGCACATTTTCCGTCCGCAGGCCCGTTTCGCTTGGCCACATTGTACGATGTCGGCAAACGGTTGCGGAACATTTTGAAGGAAATATGCCCTAGAGGCAATAATAAAGTTGTTATTTATATTTCCTTATATCATGATAAATGTTAATTATTCATGCTAGAATTATATTAACCGGAAACTTAGTACATTGTGAATACATAGACAAAACAGAGTGTCCCTGGTATGCCTTTACTTGACTAGCTCGTTAATCAAAGATGGTTAAGTTTCCTGACCATAGACATGTGTTGTCATTTGATGAACGGGATCACATCATTAGAGAATGATGTGATGGACTAGACCCATCCGTTAGCTTAGCACAAATAATCGTTTAGTTTTATGCTATTACTTTCATCATGACTTATACATGTTCCTCTGACTATGAGATTATGCAACTCCCGAATAGTGGAGGAACACTTAGTGTGCTCTCAAACGTCACAACATAACTGGGTGACTATAAAGATGCTCTACAGGTGTCTCCGATGGTGTTTGTTGAGTTGGCATAGATCGAGATTAGGATTTGTCACTCCGTGTATTGGAGAGGTATCTCTGGGCCCTCTCGGTAATGCACATCACTATAAGCCTTGCAAGCAATGTGACTAATGAGTTAGTTACGGGATGTTGCATTACGGAACGAGTAAAGAGACTTGCCGGTAACGAGATTGAACTAGGTATTAAGATACCGACGATCGAATCTCGGACAAGTAACATACCGATGACAAAGGGAACAACATATGTTGTTATGCGGTTTGACCAATAAAGATCTTCGTAGAATATGTAGGAACCAATATGAGCATCCAGGTTCCGCTATTGGTTATTGACAGGAGATGAGTCTCGGTCATGTCTACATAGTTCTCGAACCCGTAGGGTCCGCACGCTTAACGTTCGGTGACGATCGGTATTATGAGTTTTTGTGTTTTGATGTACTGAAGGTTGTTCGGAGTCCCGGATGTGATCACGGGCATGATGAGGAGTCCCGAAATGGTCGAGATATAAAGATCAATATATTGGAAACCTATGTTTAGACATCGGAATGGTTCCGGATGAGTTCGGGCATTTATCGAAGTACCGGAGGGTTACCGGAACCCTCCGAGGAGTATATGGGCCTTAGTGGAAAAGAGGAGAGGAAGGCCAAGGTGGAGGGCACGCCCCCCTAGCCCAATCCGAATTGGGTGGGGGCGGCCCCCCTTCCTTCCCTCTCTCTCCTCCTTCCTTCTCTCCCACTCCAACTAGGGAAAGGGGGAATCCTACTCCCGGTAGGAGTAGGACTCCCCCTAGGGCGCGCCATAGAGGGGGCCGGCCCTCCCCTCCTCCACTCCTTTATATACGGGGGAGGGGGCACCCCATAGACACACAAATTGATCTCTTAGCCATGTGCGGTGCCCCCTTCACAGATTTCCACCTCGGTCATATCATTGTAGTGCTTAGGCGAAGCCCTGCGTCGGTAACTTCATTATCACCGTCATCATGTCGTCGTGCTGACGAAGCTCTCCCTCTTCACTCAGCTGGATCTAGAGTTCGTGGGACGTCACCGAGCTAAACGTGTGCAGATCGCGGAGGTGACGTACCTTCAGTGCTAGGATCGGTCGGATCGTGAAGACGTACGACTACATCAATCGCGTTGTCATAACGCTTCCGCTTACGGTCTACGAGGGTACGTGGACAACGCTCTCCCCTCTCGTTGCTATGCATCACCTGGATAGATCTTGCCTGTGTGTAGGAATTTTTTTGAAATTACTGCGTTACCCAACAGCAGTATCAAAGCCAGGTCTATGCGTGGATGTTATATGCACGAGTAGAACACAAAGGAGTTGTGTGCGTGAGTATATACATATTGCTTGCCGTCACTAGTTGATTCTTGATTCAGCGGTATTGTTGGATGAAGCGGCTCAGACCGACAGTACGCGTACGCTTACGGGAGACTGGTTCTACCGACGTGCTTCACACACAGGTGGCTAGTGAGTGTTAGTTTCTCCAACTTTAGTTGAATCGGATTCAATGAACGGGGTACTTTCTGAAGATCAAAAAGCAATCACTATACCGCATTGTGGTTTTTAATGCGTAGGTAAGAACGATTCTTGTTAAGCCCGTAGCAGCCATGTAAAGCTTGCAATATCAAAGTAGAGGATGTCTAACTTGTTTTTGCAGGGCATGTTGTGATATGATATGGTCAAGACGTGATTAGATATAAATTGTTGTATGAGATGATCATGTTTTGTTAAAGTTATCGGCAACTGGCAGGAGCCTTATGGTTGTCTCTTTATTGCATAAGATGCATGCGCTATATAATTGCTTTACTTTATCACTATGCGATAGCAATAGTTGCAAAAGCAATAAGTGGCGAGACAACTATGTGATGACACGTTGATAGAGATCAAGATGATGGAGATCATGGTGTCATGCCGGTGACGATGGAGATCATAACGGTACTTTGGGGATGGAGATCAAAGGCACAAGATGATGATGGCCATATCATGTCACATATTTCGATTGCATGTGATGTTTATCCTTTATGCATCTTATTTTGCTTAATACGATGGTAGCATTATAAGATGATCCCTCACTAAATTTCAAGGTATAAGTGTTCTCCCTGAGTATGCACCGTTGAAACAGTTCGTCGTGCCGAGACACCATGTGATGATCGGGTGTGATAAGCTCTATGTTCACATACAACGGGTGCAAGCCAGTTTTGCACACGCGGAATACTCGGCTTAAACTTGACGAGCCTAGCATATGCAGATATGGCCTCGAAACACTGAGACCAAAAGGTCGAGCGTGAATCATATAGTAGATATGATCAACATAG
Source organism: Triticum dicoccoides (assembly GCF_002162155.2). Lineage (NCBI taxonomy): Eukaryota > Viridiplantae > Streptophyta > Magnoliopsida > Poales > Poaceae > Triticum > Triticum dicoccoides. The sequence goes on along the minus strand of NC_041382.1, from coordinate 536,348,971 downwards.
TGATGTTCACCATTGAAAACTTCTCCATCTCACGTGATGATCAGACATGGTTTAGTTGATATGGATCACGTGATCATTTAGATGACTAGAGGGGTGTCTATCTAAGTGGGAGTTCTTAAGTAATATGATTAATTGAACTTAAATTTATCATGAACTTAGTCCTGATAGTATTTGCATATCTATGTTGTAGATCAATTGCTCGCGTATATCTTCCCCATTTTATTTATGATATGTTCCTAGAGAAAACTAAGTTGAAAGAAGATAGTAGCAATGATGCAGATTGGATCTATGATCTAAGGATTATCCTCGTTGCTGCACAGAAGAATTATGTCCTTGATGCACCGCTAGGTGACAGAACTATTGCAGGAGCAAATGCAGACATTATGAACGTTTGACAAAGCTTGGTATGATGACTACTTAATAATTTAGTGCACCATGCTTTACGGCTTAGAACCGGGACTTCAAAAACGTTTTGAACGCCATGTAACATATAAGATGTTCTAGGAGTTGAAATTGGTATTTCATACTCATGCCCGTGTCGAGAGGTATGTGACCTCTGACAGTACTTTGCCTACAAGATGGAGGAGAATAGCTCAACCAGTGAGCATGTGCTCAAATTTTCTAGATACTACAATTGCTTGAATCAAGTGGGAGTTAATCTTCTAGATAAGGTGATCGACAGAGTTCTCTAGTCACTATCACCAAGTTACTAGAACTTCGTGATGAACTATAAAATGTAAGGGATGACGAAAATGATTCCTGAGCTCTTCGTGATGCTGAAATCAGCGAAGGTAGAAATCAAGAAAAGCATCAAGTGTTGATGGTTGAAAAGACCACTAGTTTCAAGTAAAAGGGAAAGGGAGAGAAAGGGAACTTCAAGAAGAATGGCAAGCAAGTTGCCACTCCCATGAAGAAGCCCAAAGCTAGACCAAACCCTGAAACTGAGTGCTTCTACTACAAAGGAAACGGCCACTGGAAGTGAAACTACCCTAGATACTTGGCGGATAAGAAGGATGGCAAAGTGAACAAAGGTATATTTGATATACATGTTATTGATGTGTACTTTACTAGTGTTTATAGCAACCCCTCAGTATTTGATACTAGTTCAGTTACTAAGAGTAGTAACTCGAAACGGGCGTTGCAAAATAAACAGAGACTAGTTAAGGGCGAGGTGATGATGTGAGTTGTAAGTGATTCCAAGGTTGATAAGATCACCATCGCGGGATTAGTGTTGAACCTAAAATAAATGTTATTTGGTGTTTGCTTTGAGCATAATATGATTGGATCATGTTTATTGCAATACAATTATTCATTTAAGTCAAAGAATAATTGTTATTATGTTTACATGAATTAAACCTTCTGAGGTCATACACCCAAGGTGAATGATTTATTGAATCTCGATCTTAGTGTACACATATTCATAATATTGATGCCAAAAGATGCAAAGTTGATAATGATAGTGCAACATATTTGTGGCACTGTCGTTTAGGTCATATTGGTGTAAAGCGCATGAAGAAACTCCATGCCGATGGGCTTTTGGAATCACTTGATTATGAATCACTTGATGCTTGCGAACCATGCCTCATGTGCAATATGACTAAGACTCTGTTCTCCGGAACAATGGAGCGAGCAACTGACTTATTGGAAATAATACGTACTAATGTATGCGATCTGATGAGTGTTGAGGCTCACGATGGGTATCATTATTTTCTGACCTTCACAGATGATTTGAGCATATATGGGTATATCTACTTGATGAAACATAAGTCTGAAACATTTGAAAAGTTCAAAGAATTTCAGAGTGAAGTGGAAAATCATCGTAACAAGAAAATAAAGTTTCTATGATCTGATCGTGGAGACAAATATTTGAGTTACGAGTTTGGTCTTCATTTGAAACAATGTGGAATAGTTTCGCAACTCACGCCACCTGGAACACCACAGCGTAATGGTGTGTCCAAACGTCATAACCGTACTTTATTAGATATGGTACGATCTATGATGTCTCTTACCGATTACCACTATCGTTTTGGGGTTATACATTAGAGACAGCTGCATTCACGTTAAATAGGGCACCATCTAAATCCGTTGAGATGACACTGTATGAACTATGGTTTGGAAAGAAACCTAAGCTATCGTTTCTTAAAGTTTGGGGCTGCGATGCTTATGTGAAAAAGTTTCAACCTGATAAGCTCAAACCCAAATCGGAGAAGTGCGTCTTCATAGGATACCCAAAAGAAACTGTTGGGTACACCTTCTATCACAGATCCGAAGGCGAGTTATTTGTTGCTAAGAGTGGATCCTTTCTAGAGAAGGAGTTTCTCTCGAAAGAAGTGAGTGGTAGGAAAGTAGAACTTGATGAGGTAATTCTACCTGCTCCCTTATTGGAAAGTAGTTCATCACAGAAATCAGTTCCAGTGATTCCTAAACCAATTAGTGAGGAAGCTAATGATGATGATCATGAAAACTTCTGATCAAGTTACTACCGAACCTCGTAGGTCAACCAGAGTATGGTCCGCACCAGAGTGGTACGGTAATCCTTTCTGGAAGTCATGTTACTAGACCATGACGAACCTATGAACTATGAGGAAGCGATGATGAGCCCAGATTCCGCAAAATGGCTTGAGGCCATGAAATCTGAGATAGAATCCATGTATGAGAACAAAGTGTGGACTTTGGTGGACTTGCCCGTTGATCGGCAAGCCATTGAGAATAAATGGATCTTCAAGAGGAAGACAGACGCTGATAGTAGTGTTACTATCTACAAAGCTCGACTTGTCGAAAAGGGTTTTTGACAAATTCAAGATGTTGACTACGATGAGATTTTCTCACTCGTATCGATGCCTAAAGTTTGTCCGAATCATGTTAGCAATTGCCACATTTTATGAAATCTTGAAAATGGATGTCAAAACTACATTCCTTAATGGATTTCTTATAAAAAAGACTTGTATATGATGCAACTAGAATGTTTTGTCAATCTTAAGGTGCTAACAATGTGTGCAAGCTCCAGCGATCCATCTATGGACTGGTGCAAGCATCTCGGAGTTGGAATATATGCCTTGATAAAGTGATCAAAGCATATGGTTTTATACAGACTTGCGGTGAAGCATGTATTTACAAGAAAGTGAGTGGGAGCACTACAACCTTTCTAATAAGTATATGTGAATGACATATTTATCGGAAATGATGTAGAGTTTTCTGGAAAGCATAAAAGAGAATTTGAAAGGAGTTTTTCAAAAAAAGAAAGACCTCGGTGAAGCTGCTTACAAATTGAGCATCAAGATCTATAGAGATAGATCAAGACGCTTGATAAGATTTTTCAATGAGTACATACCTTAACAAGATTTTGAAGTAGTTCAAAATGGAACAGCAAAGAAGGAGTTCTTGCCTGAGTTGTAAGGTGTGAAATTGAGTAAACACTCAAAACCCGGCCATGGCAGAAAATAGAAAGAGAATGAAAAGTCATTCCCTATGCCTCAGTCATAGGTTCTATAAAGTATGCTATGCTGGGTACCAGACCTATTGTATTGTTGGGTAATGCAGTAATTTCAAAAAAAAATCCTGCGCACACGCAAGATCTATCTAGGTGATGCATAGCAACGAGAGGGGAAGAGTGTTGTCTATGTACCCTCGTAGACCGTAAGAGGAAGCATTATGACAACGCGGTTGATGTAGTCGAATGTCTTCACGATCCGACCAATCCTAGCACCGAAGGTACGGCACCTCCGCGATCTGCACACATTCAGCTCGGTGACGTCCCACGAACTCTATATATAGCTGAGTGTCGAGGGAGACTTTCTTCAGCACGAAGGCGTGATGACGATGATGATGAAGCTACCGGAACAGGGCTTCGCCTAAGCACCGCTACGATATGACCGAGGTGGATTATGGTGGAGGGGGGCACCGCTCACGGTTAAGACAATGATCAACTTGTGTGTCTATGGGGTGCCCCCCCTCTCCTGTATATAAAGGAGTGGAGGAGGGGAGGGTCGTCCCTCTATGGCGCGCCCTAGGGGAGTCCTACTCCCACCGGGAGTAGGATTTCCCCCTTGCAAGTAGTAGGAGTAGGAGAGAAGGAAGGGGAGGAGAGAAAGAAGGAAAGGGGGGCACCCAATTCGGATTGGGCTAGGGGGTGCGCCTCCCACCTTTTCCCTTCCTCTTCTCTATTCCACTAAGGCCCAATAAGGCCCATATACTCACCGGGGGTTCCGGTAACCTCCCAGTACTCTGGAAAATGCCCGAACTCATCCAGAACCATTCTGATGTCCAAACATAGGCTTCCAATATATCAATCTTTATGTCTCGACCATTTTGAGACTCTTCGTCATGTCCGTGATCAAATCCGGGACGCCGAACTACCTTCGGTACATCAAAACACATAAACTCATAATACCGATCATCACCGAACGTTAAGCGTGCGGACCCTGCGGGTTCAAGAACTATGTAGACATGACTAAGACTCATCTCTGGTCAATAACCAATAGTGGAACCTAGATGATCATATTGGTTCCTACATATTCTACGAAGATCATTATAGGTCAAACCGCACGACAACATACGTTTGTTCCCTTTGTCATCGGTATGTTACTTGCCCGAGATTCGATTGTTGGTATCTCAATAGCTAGTTCAATCTTGTTACCGGCAAGTCTCTTTACTCGTTCCGTAATGCACCATCCTGCAACTAACTCATTAGTTACATTGCTTACAAGGCTTATAGTGATGTGCATTACCGAGAGGGCCCAGAGATACCTCTCCGATACTCGGAGTGACAAATCCTAATCTCGATCTATGCCAACTCAACAAACACCATCGGAGACACCTGTAGAGCATCTTTATAGTCACCCAGTTACGTTGTGATGTTTTATAGCACACTAAGTGTTCCTTCGGTATTCGGGAGTTGCATGATCTCATAGTCATAGGAACATGTATAAGTTATGGAGAAAGCAATAGCAACAAACTAAAAAATCATCGTGCTAAGCTAACGGATGGGTCAAGTCAATCACATCATTCTCTAATGATGTGATCCCGTTAATCAAGTGACAACTCTTGTCCATGGTCAGGAAACATAACCATCATTGATTCAACGAGCTAGTCAAGTAGAGGCATACTAGTGACACTCTGTTTGTCTATGTATTCACACATGTACTAAGTTTCCGGTTAATACAATTCTAGCATGAATAGTATACATTTATAATGATATAAGGAAATATAAATAACAACTTTATTATTGCCTCTAGGGCATATTTCCTTCAGTCTCCCACTTGCACTAGAGTCAATAATCTAGATTACATTGTATTGATTCTAACACCCATGGAGTCTTGGTGCTAATCATGTTTTGCTTGTGAGAGAGGCTTAGTCAACAGGTCTGCAACACTCAGATCCGTATGTATCTTGCAAATCTCTATGTCTCCCTCCTTGACTTGATCACGGATGGAATTGAAGCGTCTCTTGATGTGCTTGGTTCTCTTGTGAAATCCGGATTCCTTTGCCAAGGCAATTGGACCACTATTGTCACAAAAGATTTTCATTGGACCCGATGCACTAGGTATGACACCTAGATCGGATATGAACTCCTTCATCCAGACTCCTTCATTTGCTGCTTCTGAAACAGCTATGTACTCCGCTTCACACGTAGATCCTGCCACGACGCTCTGCTTGGAACTGCACCAACTGACAGCTCCACCATTTAATAAAAATATGTATCCGGTTTGTGACTTAGAGTCATCCGGATCAGTGTCAAAGCTTGCATCGACGTAACCGTTTACGACGAGCTCTTTGTCACCTCCATAAACAAGAAACATACCCTTAGTCCTTTTCAGGTATTTCAGGATGTTCTTAACCGTTGTCCAGTGATCCACTCCTGGATTACTTTGATACCTCCCTGCTAAACTAATGGCAAGGTACACAATAGGTTTGGTACATAGCATAGCATACTTTATAGAACCTATGGCTGAGGCATAGGGAATGACTTTCATTCTCTTTCTATTTTCTGGTGTGGTCGTGTTTTGAGCCTTACTCAACTTTACACCTTGCAATACAGGAAAGAACTCCTTCTTTGACTGTTCCATTTGAACTACTTCAAAAATCTTGTCAATGTATGTAATCATTGAAAAATCTTATCTAGCGTCTTGATCTATCTCTATAGATCTTGATGCCCAATATGTAAGCAGCTTCACCGAGGTTTTTCTTTAAAAAACTCCTTTCGAACACTCATTTATGCTTTTGCTACGTCTCGAGCTAGCGTTGGTTTTCCCCGAAGAGGAGGGGGTGATGCAACACAGTAGCGTAAGTATTTCCCTCGGTTTTTGAGAACCAAGGTATCAATCCAGTAGGAGGTCACGCGCAAGTCCCTCGTACCTGCACAAAATGGTAGCAACTCACAACCAATGCTTAGGGGTTGTCAATCCCTTCACGGTCACCTACGAGAGTGAGATCTGATAGAGATAATATTTTTGGTATTTTTGGTATAAAGATGCAAAGTAAAAAGTAAAAGAAAAACAAGTAAAATAAAGTAATGGAGATTGATATGATGAGAATAGACCCGGGGGCCATAGGTTTCACTAGTGGCTTCTCTCAAGAGCATAGATATTCTACGGTGGGTGAGCAAATTACTGTTGAGCAATTGATAGAATTGAGCATAGTTATGAGGTTATCTAGGTATGATCATGTATATAGGCATCACGTCCGTGACAAGTAGACCAACTCCTGCCTGCATCTACTACTATTACTCCACTCATTGACCGCTATCCAGCATGCATCTAGAGTATTAAGTTAAAAATAGAGTAACGCCTTAAGCAAGATGACATGATGTAGAGGAATAAATTCATGCAATATGATAAATACCCCATCTTGTTATCCTCGATGGCAACAATACAATACGTGCCTTGCAACTCTTTCTGTCACTGAGTAAGGACACCGCAAGATTTAACCCAAAGCTAAGCACTTCTCCCATTGCAAGAACTACCAATCTAGTTGGCCAAACCAAACGGATAATTCAAAGAGACTTGCAAAGATAACTCAATCATACATAAAAGAATTCGGAGAAGATTCAAATATTATTCATAGATAAGTTGGATCATAAACCCACAATTCATCGGTCTCGACAAACACACCGCAAAAAGAAGATTACATCGAATAGATCTCCACGAGATAGGGGGAGAACATTGTATTGAGATCCAAAAAGAGAGAAGAAGCCATCTAGCTACTAGCTATGGACCCGAAGGTCTGAAGTAAACTACTCACACTTCATCGGAAGGGCTATGGTGTTGATGTAGAAGCCCTCCGTGATGGATGCCCTCTCCGGCGGAGCTCCGGAACAGGCCCCAAGATGGGATCTCGTGGATACAGGAATTTGCGGCGGTGGAATTAGGTTTTTGGCTCCCCCTCTGGTCTAATGGGGGTACGTAGGTATATATAGGAGGAAGGAGCACGTTGGTGGAGCTCCGAGGGGCCCACGAGGCAGGGGGCGTGCCCAGGGGGCGCGCCCTCCACCCTCGTGACCTCCCCGGAAACTTCTTGGAGTAGGGTCCAAGTCTCCTGGATCACGTTCGGTGAGAAGATCACGTTCCCGAAGGTTTCATTCCGTTTGGACTCTGTTTGATATTCTGTTTCCTCGAAATACTGAAATAGGCAAAACAACAATTCTGGGTTGGGCCTCCGGTTAATAGGTTAGTCCCAAAAATAATATAAAAGTGGAAAATAAAGCCCAATTTAGTCCAAAACAGTAGATAAAGTAGCATGGAGCAATCAAAAATTATAGATACGTTGGAGACGTATCAGGCATCCCCAAGCTTAATTCCTGCTCGTCCTCGAGTAGGTAAATGATAAAAAGAGAATTTTTGATGCGGAGTGATACTTTGGCATAATTTCAATGTAAATCTTCTTAATCATGGTATGAATATTCAGATCCGAAAGGTTCAAGACAAAAGTTCATATTGACATAAAAATGATAATACTTCAAGCATACTAATCAAACAATTATGTCATCTCAAAATAACATGGCCAAAGGAAGTTCATCCCTACAAAATCATATAGCTAGGCTATGCTTCATTTTCGTCACACAAAGATGTTCCCAACTTCTATACCCCCGATGACAAGCCAAGCAATTGTTTCATACTCAAATAATCTCAAACTTTTTCAACCTTCACGCAATACATGAGCGCGAGCCATGGACATAGCACTATGGATGGTATAGAATATGATGATGGGGATTGTGTGGAGAAGACAAAAAAGGAGAAAGTCTCACATCAACCAGGCTAATCAATGAGCTATGGAGATGCCCATAAATTGATGTTAATGCAAGGAGTAGGGATTGCCATGCAATTGATGCACTAGAGCTAAGAATGCTCAACAAAAGAAAACTAGTGGGTGTGCCTCCAACTTGCTTGATCATGAAGACCTAGGGCATTTTGAGGAAGCCCATCGTTGGAATATACAAGCCAAGTTCTATAATGAAAAATTCCCACTAGTATGAACAAGACAACTTATGAGACTCACTATATTAAAATCATGGTGCTACTTTGAAGCACAATATATGAGACTCACTACATGAAGAACAAGGTGCTACTTTGAAGCACAAGTGTGGAAAAAGAGATAGTAGCATTGCCCTTTTTATTTTCTCTTTTTTTGGCCTTCCTTTTTTCTTTTTGGCCTTTCTCTGTCTTTTTTTTATTGGGCAATGCTCTAATAATGATGATCATCACACTTCTATTGATTACAACATAATGATTACAACTCGATACTAGAACAAGATATGACTCTATATGAATGCCTCCGGCGGTGTACCGGGATGGTGCAATGAATCAAGAGTGACATGTATGAAAAATAATGCATGGTGGCTTTGCCACAAATACGATGTCAACTACAAGATCATGCAATGGCAATATGACAAAAGTAAAGCATGTCATGATGATGATGATGATGATGATGATGATGATGATGATGATGATGATGAAGGAAGTTGCATGGCAATATATCTCGGAATGGCTATGGAAATGCCATGATAGGTAGGTATGGTGGCTGTTTTGAGGAAGATATAGGGAGGTTTATGTGTGAAAGAGCGTATCATATCACGGGGTTTGGATGCACCGGCGAAGTTTGCACCAACTCTCAATGTGAGAAAGGGCAATGCACGGTACCGAAGAGGCTAGCAAATGGCGGAAAGGTAAAAGTGCGTATAATCCATGGACTCAACATTAGTCAAAAGAACTTGTATACTTATTGCAAAAATTTAGAAGTCATCAAAAATCAAGTACTATGCGCATGCTCCTAGGGGGATAGATTGGTAGGAAAAGACCATCGCTCGTCCCCGACTGCCACTCATAAGGATGCACAAGCCAGGTACACTTCATGCTTCAAATTTGTTACACAACTTTAACCATATGTGCATGCTACGGGACTTGCTAACTTCAACACAAGTATTTCTCAAATTCACAACTACTCAACTAGCACGACTATGATATTATCACCTCCATATCTCAAAACAATTATCAAGCATCAAACTTATCTTAGTATTCAAACCACTAAAAAGAAAGTTTCACATATCTTGAATACCGAGTATATTAACATTAAGCAAATTACCATGCTATTAACGACTCTCAAAATAATCTAAGTGAAGCATGAGAGATCAAGTTTCTTTAAAACAATCCACCACCGTGCTCTAAAAGATCTAAGTGAAGCACTAGAGCAAAAATTATCACTCTAAAAAAGATATAAGTGAAGCACATAGAGTAAACTATCAAGCTCAAAAGATATAAGTGAAGCACATAGAGTATTCTAACAAATTTCAATTCATGCATGGCTTTCTCAAAAGGTGTGTACAGCAAGGATGATTGTGGTAGACTAACAAGCAAAGACACAAATAATACAAGACGCTCCAAGCAAAACACGTATCATGTGGTGAATAAAAATATAGCTCCAAGTAAATTACCGATGAAAGTGGACGAAAGAGGGGATGCCTTCCGGGGCATCCCCAAGCTTTGACTTTTTGGTGTCCTTGGATTATCTTGGGGGTGCCATGGGCATCCCCAAGCTTAGTCTCTTGCCACTCCTTGTTCCATAATCCATCAAAAGAATTCACCCAAAACTTGAAAACTTCACAACACAAAACTCAATAGAAATCTCGTGAGCTCCGTTAGAGAAAGAAAACAAAAGACTACTTTAAGGTAATGTAGTGAACTTGTTCTTTATTTGTATTTATGTTAAACCTACTGTATTCCAACTTCTCTATGGTTTATAAACTATTTTACTAGCCATAGATTCATCAAAATAAGCAAACAACACCCGCAAAACAGAATCTGTCAAAAACAGAACAGTCTGTAGTAGTCTGTTACTAACGCAAACTTCTGGAACCCAAAAAATTCTACCAAAATTAGACGACCTGGGCAATTTGTTTATTGATCAGCAGAAATTGGAATCACTATTTTATCACGTTCTGGTGATTTTTGACAATTCGGGCACTGAGCACAAAGATTCTGGAAATTACAGCAAGATCAAATAACTATCTTCCAAGAAGATCTAATAGGTTTAACTTGGCACAAACACTAATTAAAAGATAAAACCACATCTAAACAGAATCTAGATGGATTATTTATTCCTAAACATAACCAAAAACAAAAAACACAAAATAAAATTGGGTTGCCTCCCAACAAGCGCTATCGTTTAACGCCCCTAGCTAGGCATAAAAGCAAGGATAGATCTAGGTATTGCCATCTTTAGTAGGCAATCCATAAGTGGCTCTCATGATAGATTCATATGGTAATTTTATTTTCTTTCTAGGAAAGTGTTCCATGCCCTTCTTTAAGGGAAATTGAAATTTAATATTCCCTTCCTTCATATCAATAATTGCACCAATCGTTCTAAGGAAAGGTCTACCAAGAATAATAGGACATGAAGGATTGCAATCTATATCAAGAACAATAAAATCTGCGGGCACATAATTCCTATTTGCAACAATAAGAACATCATTAATTCTTCACATAGGCTTTTTAATAGTGGAATCCGCAAAATGCAAGTTTAGAGAGCAATCATCAAAGTCACGGAAATCTAGCAAATCACACAAAGCTTTGGGGATAGTAGAGACACTAGCACCCAAATCACACAAAGCATAAAACTCGTAATTTTTAATTTTAATCTTAATTGTAGGTTCCCACTCATCATGGAGTTTTCTAGGGATAGAAACTTTCAACTCAAGCTTTTCTTCATAAGATTGCATTAAGGTGTCAACAATGTGTTCGGTAAAGGCCTTATTTCGACTATAAGCATGAGGAGAATTTAACACGGATTGCAACAAGGAAATACAATCAATTAAAGAGCAATTTTCATAGTTAAATTCCTTGAGATCCAAAATAGTGGGTTTAGCAATATCTAGATTTTTATTTCGTTCAATCCCTTTTTTATCAATTTCATCATCAGGATCTAAAAACTCAGAATTCTTAGAACGCCTTCTAGGTAAGGGAAGATCATAATCAGATTCATCAGGATTCATATTGCAAAACAAAGATTTAATAGGGGACACATCAATAACTTTTAGATCTTCATCTTGATTTTCATAGTTATTTGGTTTAGCGGCCATCTTATTGACTAAGGTGGATTGCATATCCGAAATTTCATCGGTCATTTTTCAAGATGAGCAATTTGGGCTTTTACACCATCAAATTCTTTGGACATATCATCGAGCTCTTTATTCATATAACTCATAAAACTCTTTTGTTCCTTAACCTCGTTTCTAAAGAAATTATTATGCTCAAATTGCAAGACCATAAACTTCCTGACATTGTTTTCGATATCTTCTGGCCTTTTAAGGTGAAGATCACCAAAATTAGGTAAGGCCATCGTGACGAACAAGCAAGCAAACTAACACACGAGCAAACAAAAGGCAAAGGGAAAAAGAGGGCGAATAAAACGGCAAGGGTGAAGTGGGGGAGAGGAAAACGAGAGGCAAATGGAAAATAATGTAATGCGAGAGATAGAGATTGTGATGGGTACTTGGTATGTTGACTTTTGCGTAGGCTTCCCCGGCAACGGCGCCAGAAATGGCTCATTGACGGGAGAGTAAATCTTGACTTGACTTGGCGTAGGCCTCCCTGGCAACGGCGCCAGAAATGGCTCGTTGACGGGAGAGTAAATCTTGACTTGACTTGGCGTAGGCCTCCCCGGAAATGGCGCCAGAAATGGCTCGTTGACGGGAGAGTAAATCTTGACTTGACTTGGCGTAGGCCTCCCCGGCAACGGCGCCAGAAATGGCTCATTGACGGGAGAGTAAATCTTGACTTGACTTGGCGTAGGCCTCCCCGGCAACGGCGCCAGAAATCCTTCTTGCTATGTCTCGAGCTAGCGTTGGTTTTTCCCGAAGAGGAGGGGGTGATGCAGCACAGTAGCGTAAGTATTTCCCTCGGTTTTTGAGAACCAAGGTATCAATCCAGTAGGAGGTCACGCGCAAGTCCCTCGTACCTGCACAAAATGGTAGCAACTCGCAACCAACGCTTAGGGGTTGTCAATCCCTTCACGGTCACTTACGAGAGTGAGATCTGATAGAGATAATATTTTTGGTATTTTGGTATAAAGATGCAAAGTAAAAAGTAAAAGCAAAACAAGTAAAATAAAGTAATGGAGATTGATATGATGAGAATAGACCCGGGGGCCATAGGTTTCACTAGTGGCTTCTCTCAAGAGCATAGATATTCTATGGTGGGTGAACAAATTACTGTTGAGCAATTGATAGAATTGAGCATAGTTATGAGGTTATCTAGGTATGATCATGTATATAGGCATCACGTCCGTGACAAGTAGACCGATTCCTGCCTGCATCTACTACTATTACTCCACTCATCGACCGCTATCCAGCATGCATCTAGAGTATTAAGTTAAAAACAGAGTAACACCTTAAGCAAGATGACATGATGTAGAGGAATAAATTCATGCAATATGATAAATACCCCATCTTGTTATCCTCGATGGCAGCAATACAATACGTGCCTTGCAACTCTTTCTGTCACTGAGTAAGGACACCGCAAGATTGAACCCAAAGCTAAGCACTTCTCCCATTGCAAGAACTACCAATCTAGTTGGCCAAACCAAACGGATAATTCGAAGAGACTTGCAAAGATAACTCAATCATACATAAAAGAATTCATAGAAGATTCAAATATTATTCATAGATAAGTTGGATCATAAACCCACAATTCATCGGTCTCCACAAACACACCGCAAAAATAAGATTACATCGAGTAGATCTCCACGAGAGAGGGGGAGAACATTGTATTGAGATCCAAAAAGAGAGAAGAAGCCATCTAGCTACTAGCTATGGACCCGAAGGTCTGAAGTAAACTACTCACACTTCATCGGAAGGGCTATGGTGTTGGTGTAGAAGCCCTCCGTGATGGATGCCCTCTCTGGCGGAGCTCCGGAACAGGCCCCAAGATGGGATCTCGTGGATACAGGAAGTTGCGGCGGTGGAATTAGGTTTTTGGCTCCCCCTCCGGTCTAATGGGGGTACGTAGGTATATATAGGAGGAAGGAGCACGTCGGTGGAGCTCCGAGGGGCCCACGAGGCAGGGGGCGCGCCCTCCACCCTCGTGACCTCCCCGGAAACTTCTTGGAGTAGGGTCCAAGTCTCCTGGATCACGTTCAGTGAGAAGATCATGTTCCCGAAGGTTTCATTCCGTTTGGACTCCGTTTGATATTCTGTTTCCTCGAAATACTGAAATAGGAAAAAAACAGCAATTCTGGGCTGGGCCTCCGGTTAATAGGTTAGTCCCAAAAATAATATAAAAGTGGAAGATAAAGCCCAATTAGTCCAAAACAGTAGATAAAGTAGCATGGAGCAATCAAAAATTATAGATACATTGGAGACGTATCAGCTTTCCAGAAAATTCCACATTATTTCCAGTCAACAATATGCCATTCACATATACTTATCAGAAATGTTGTAGTGCTCCCACTCACTTTCTTGTAAATACAGGCTTCACCGCAAGTCTGTACAAAACTGTTGGAAATATGCCCTAGAGGCAATAATAAAATGGTTATTATTATATTTCTTTGTTCATGATAATTGTCTATTGTTCATGCTATAATTGTGTTATCCGGAAATCGTAATACATGTGTGAATACATAGACCACAACACGTCCCTAGTGAGCCTCTAGTTGACTAGCTCGTTGATCAAAAGATAGTCATGGTTTCCTGACTATGGACATTAGATGTCATTGATAACGGGATCACATCATTAGGAGAATGATGTGATGGACAAGACCCAATCCTAAGCTTAGCTCAAAGATCGTGTAGTTCGTTTGATGTAGCTTTTCTGAATGTCAAGTATCATTTCCTTAGACCATGAGATTGTGCAACTCCCGGATACCGTAGGAGTGCCTTGGGTGTGCCAAACGTCACAACGTAACTGGGTGACTATAAGGGTACATTACAGGTATCTTCGAAAGTGTCTGTTGGGTTGGCACGAATCGAGACTGGGATTTGTCACTCCGTATGACGGAGAGGTATCTTTGGGCCCACTCGGTAATGCATCATCATAATGAGCTCAATGTGATCAAGTGGTTGATCACGGGATCATGCATTACGGTACGAGTAAAGGACTTGCCAGTAACGAGACTGAACAAGGTATTGGGATACCGACGATCGAGTCTCGGGCAAGTAATGTACCGATTGACAAAGGGAATTGTATACGGATTGATTGAATCCTCGACATCGTGGTTCATCCGATGAGATCATCGTGTAGCATGTGGGAGCCAACATGGGTATCCAGATCCCGCTGTTGGTTATTGACCGGAGAGTCATCTCGGTCATGTCTGCATGTCTCCCGAACCCGTAGGGTCTACACACTTAAGGTTCGGTGATGCTAGGGTTGTTAGGAAGACTTGTATGTGATTACCGAATGTTGTTCGGAGTCCCGGATGAGATCCCGGACGTCACAGGGAGTTCCGGAATGGTCCGGAGGTAAAGATTTATATATGGGAAGTTGTCATACGGTCGCCGGAAAGGTTCGGGGGCATATCGGTATTGTACCGGGGCCACCGGAGGGGTTCCGGGGGTCCACCGGGAGGGGCCACCTCTTCCGGAGGGCCTTATGGGCTGTATGGAGAAGGGAACCAGCCCAAGTGGGCTGGGGCGCCACACCCGCCTAGGGCCCATGCGCCTAGGGTTGGGGGGGAACCTTAAAGGGGGCGCCCCCTTGCTTGGGGGGGCAAGCCCCCCTCCCCTTGGCCCCCCCTCTAGATCTCATCTAGAGGGGGACGGCCCCCTTCC
Source organism: Triticum dicoccoides (assembly GCF_002162155.2). Taxonomy (NCBI): domain Eukaryota; kingdom Viridiplantae; phylum Streptophyta; class Magnoliopsida; order Poales; family Poaceae; genus Triticum; species Triticum dicoccoides. The sequence goes on along the minus strand of NC_041382.1, from coordinate 536,333,718 downwards.
CCCTTCCCCTATAAATAGAGTGGTGAGGGGAGGGCTGCAGACAACATCCAAGGCGCAGCCCCTCCCCTCCCCAACAGTTCTCCTCCTCCATAAGAGCTTGGCGAAGCCCTGCCGGAGTACTGCAGCTTCACCACCACCACGCCGTCGTGCTGCTGTTGGAGCTCTCTTCCTCAACCTCTCCCTCCTCCTTGCTGGATCAAGGCACGGGAGACGTCCTCGCTCCATACGTGTGTTGAACACGGAGGTGCCGTCCGTTCGGCGCTAGGATCTTCGGTGATTTGGATCACGACGAGTACGACTCCATCAACCCCGTTCTCTTGAACGCTTCCGCTCGTGATCTACAAGGGTATGTAGATGCACTCCTCTCTCCCTCATTGCTATATGACTCCATAGATTGATCTTGGTGATGCGTAGAAAATTTTAAAATTCTACTACGTTCCCCAACAGTGGCATCATGAGCTAGGTCTATGCGTAGTTACTATGCACGAGTAGAACACAAAGCAGTTGCGGGCATCGATATTGTCAATTTGCTTGCCGTTACTAGTCTTATCTTGATTCGGCGGCATCGTGGGATGAAGCGGCCCGGACCAACCTTACACGTACGCTTACGTGAGACCGGTTCCACCGACTGACATGCACTAGTTGCATAAGGTGGCTGGCGGGTGTTTGTCTCTCCCACTTTAGTCGGATCGGATTCGATGAACAGGGTCCTTATGAAGGGTAAATAGAAATTGGCAATTCACATTGTGGTTTTGGCGTAGGTAAGAAATGTTCTTGCTAGAAACCTATAGCAGCCACATAAAAACTTGCAACAACAATTAGAGGACGTCTAACTTGTTTTTGCAGCAAGTGTTTTGTGAGGTGATATGGCCAAAGGATGTGATGTATGAGATGATCATGTTCTTGTAATAGGAATCATGACTTGCATGTCGATGAGTATGAAAACCGGCAGGAGCCATAGGAGTTGTCTTTATTTATTTATGACCTGCGTGTCAACATAAACGTCATGTAATTACTTTACTTTATTGCTAAAGCGTTAGCCATAGTAGTAGAAGTAATAGATGACGAGACAACTTCAAGAAGACACGATGATGGAGATCATGATGATGGAGATCATGGTGTCATGCCGGTGACAACGATGATCATGGAGCCCCGAAGATGGAGATCAAAAGGAGCAAATGATATTGGCCATATCATGTCACTATTTGATTGCATGTGATGTTTATCAAGTTTTACATCTTATTTGCTTAGAATGACGGTAGCTTAAATAAGATGATCCCTCGCAATAATTTCAAGAAAGTGTTCCCCCTAACTATGCACCGTTGCGAAGGTTCGTTGTTTCGAAGCACCACGTGATGATCGAGTGTGATAGATTCTAACGTTCGAATACAACGGGTGTAAGCCAGATTTACACATGCAATACACTTAGGTTGACTTGACGAGCCTAGCATGTACAGACATGGCCTCGGAAAACGGAAGACCAAAAGGTCGAGCATGAGTCGTATAGAAGATACGATCAACATGAAGATGTTCACCGATGTTGGCTAGTCTATCTCACGTGATGATCGGACACGACCTAGTTAACTCAGATCATGTTTCACTTAGATGACTGGAGGGATGTCTATCTGAGTGGGAGTTCATTGAGTAATTTGATTAGATGAACTTAATTATCATGAGCTTAGTCTAAAATCTTTACAATATGTCTTGTAGATCAAATGGCCCACGTTGTCCTCAACTTCAACGCATTCCTAGAGAAAACCAAGCTGAAAGACTATGGCAGCAACTATACGGACTGGGTTCGGAACCTGAGGATCATCCTCATAGCTGCCAAGAAAGATTATGTCCTAGAAGCACCGCTAGGTGATGCACCCGTCCCACAGAACCAAGACGTTATGAACGCTTGGCAGTCACGTGCTGATGATTACTCCCTCGTTCAGTGCGGCATGCTTTATAGCTTAGAACCGGGGCTCCAAAAGCGTTTTGAGAGACACGGAGCATATGAGATGTTCGAAGAGCTAAAAATGGTTTTTCAAGCTCATGCCCGAGTCGAGAGATATGAAGTCTCCGACAAGTTCTTCAGCTGTAAGATGGAGGAAAATAGTTCTGTCAGTGAGCACATACTCAAAATGTCTGGGTTGCATAACCGTTTGACTCAGCTGGGAGTTAATCTCCCGGATGACGCGGTCATTGACAGAATCCTTCAGTCACTTCCACCGAGCTACAAGAGCTTTGTGATGAACTTCAATATGCAGGGGATGGAAAAGACCATTCCTGAGGTATATTCAATGCTGAAATCAGCAGAGGTAGAAGTCAAAAAGGAACATCAAGTGTTGATGGTGAATAAAACCACTAAGTTCAAGAAAGGCAAGGGTAAGAAGAACTTCAAGAAGGACAACAAGGGAGTTGCCGCGCCCGGTAAGCAAGCTGCCGAGAAGAAACCAAAGAATGGACCCAAGCCCGAGACTGAGTGTTTTTATTGCAAGGGAAGTGGTCACTGGAAGCGGAACTGCCCCAAATACTTAGCGGACAAGAAGGCCGGCAACACGAAAGGTATATGTGATATACATGTAATTGATGTGTACCTTACCAGTACTCGTAGTAGCTCCTGGGTATTTGATACCGGTGCGGTTGCTCACATTTGTAACTCAAAGCAGGAGCTGCGGAATAAGCGGAGACTAGCAAAGGACGAGGTGACGATGCGCGTCGGGAATGGTTCCAAGGTCGATGTGATCGCCGCCGGCACGCTGCCTCTACATTTACCTACGGGATTAGTTTTAAACCTCAATAATTGTTATTTAGTGCCAACTTTGAGCATGAACATTGTATCAGGATCTCGTTTAATTCGAGATGGCTACTCATTTAAATCAGAGAATAATGGTTGTTCTATTTATATGAGAGATATGTTTTATGGTCATGCTCCGATTGTGAATGGTTTATTCTTAATGAATCTCGAGCGTAATGCTACACATATTCATAGTGTGAACACCAAAAGATGTAAGGTTGATAATGATAGTCCCACATACTTGTGGCACTGCCGCCTTGGTCACATAGGTGTCAAACGCATGAAGAAGCTCCATGCAGATGGACTTTTAGAGTCTCTTGATTATGAATCATTTGACACGTGCGAACCATGCCTCATGGGTAAAATGACCAAGACTCCGTTCTCAGGAACAATGGAGCGAGCAACCAACTTATTGGAAATCATACATACTGATGTGTGCGGTCCAATGAGTGTTGAGGCTCGCAGTGGCTATCGTTATGTTCTCACCCTCACTGATGACTTGAGTAGATATGGGTATGTCTACTTAATGAAACACAAGTCTAAGACCTTTGAAAAGTTCAAGGAATTTCAGAGTGAGGTTGAGAATCAACGTGACAAGAAAATCAAGTTCTTGCGATCAGATCGTGGGGGAGAATACTTGAGTCACGAATTTTGCACACACTTAAGAAAATGTGGAATAGTTTCACAACTCACGCTGCCTGGAACACCTCAGCGTAATGGTGTGTCCGAACGTCATAATCGCACTCTATTGGATATGGTGCGATCTATGATGTCTCTTACCGATTTACCGCTGTCATTTTGGGGCTATGCTTTAGAGACTGCCGCATTCACTTTAAATAGGGCTCCGTCGAAATCCATTGAGACGACACCGTATGAATTATGGTTTGGGAAGAAACCTAAGTTGTCGTTTCTAAAAGTTTTGGGATGCGATGCTTATGTCAAGAAACTTCAACCTGAAAAGCTCGAACCCAAGTCGGAAAAATGCGTCTTCATAGGATACCCTAAAGAAACTGTTGGGTATACCTTCTACCTCAGATCTGAAGGCAAGATCTTTGTTGCCAAGAATGGGTCCTTTCTAGAGAAAGAGTTTCTCTCGAAAGAAATAAGTGGGAGGAAAGTAGAACTTGATGAAGTATTGCCTCTTGAACCGATAAGTGGCGCAGCTCAAGAAAATGTTCCTGAGGTGCCTGCACCGACTAGAGAGGAAGTTAATGATGATGATCATGAAACTTCAGATCAAGTTACTACTGAACTTCATAGGTCCACGAGGACACGTTCCGCACCAGAGTGGTACGACAACCCTGTCTTGGAAATCATGTTGTTAGACAACGGTGAACCTTCAAACTATGAAGAAGCGATGGCGGGCCCGGATTCCGACAAATGGCTGGAAGCCATGAAACCCGAGATAGGATCCATGTATGAAAACGAAGTATGGACTTTGACTGACTTGCCCGATGATCGGCAAGCCATAGAAAATAAATGGATCTTTAAGAAGAAGACAGACGCGGATGGTAGTGTGACCATCTATAAAGCTCGGCTTGTCGCTAAGGGTTATCGACAAGTTCAAGGGGTTGACTACGATGAGACTTTCTCACCCGTAGTGAAGCTGAAGTCCGTCCGAATCATGTTAGCAATTGTCGCATTCTATGATTATGAGATATGGCAAATGGACGTCAAAACGGCATTCCTTAATGGTTTCCTTAAAGAAGAACTGTATATGATGCAGCTGGAAGGTTTTTTCGATCCTAAGAATGCTGAAAAGGTGTGCAAGCTCCAACGCTCGATTTATGGGCTGGTGCAAGCATCTCGGAGTTGGAACATTCGTTTTGATGAGATGATCAAAGCGTTTGGGTTTATGCAGACTTATGGAGAAGCCTGCATTTACAAGAAAGTGAGTGGGAGATTTGTAGCATTTCTCATATTGTATGTGGATGACATACTGTTGATGGGAAATGATATAGAATTCTTGGAAAGCATAAAGGCCTACTTGAACAAGTGTTTTTCAATGAAGGACCTTGGAGAAGATGCTTATATATTAGGCATCAAGATCTATAGAGATAGATCGAGACGCCTCATTGGTCTTTCACAGAGTACGTACCTTGACAAGATATTGAAGAAGTTCAAAATGGATCAGTCAAAGAAGGGGTTCTTGCCTGTATTGCAAGGTACGAGATTGAGCACGGCTCAATGCCCGACCACGATAGAAGATAGAGAAAAGATGAGTGTCGTCCCCTATGCCTCGGCCATAGGGTCTATCATGTATGCTATGCTGTGTACCAGACCTGATGTAAACCTTGCCGTAAGTTTGGTAGGAAGGTACCAAAGTAATCCCGGCATGGAACACTGGACAGCGGTCAAGAATATCCTGAAGTACCTGAAAAGGACTAAGAAAATGTTTCTCGTTTATGGAGGTGACGAAGAGCTCGTCGTAAAGAGTTACGTCGATGCTAGCTTCGACACAGATCTGGATGACTCTAAGTCACAAACCGGATACGTGTATATTTTGAATGGTGGGGCAGTAAGCTGGTGCAGTTGCAAGCAAAGCGTTGTGGCGGGATCTACATGTGAAGCGGAGTACATGGTAGCCTCGGAGGCAACACAAGAAGCAGTCTGGGTGAAGGAGTTCACTACCGACCTAGGAGTCATACCCAATGCATCAGGCCCGATGACTCTCTTCTGTGATAACACTAGAGCTATTTCCCTTGCCAAGGAGCCCAGGTTTCACAGGAAGACCAGGCATATCAAGCGTCGCTTCAACTCCATTCGTGAAAATGTTCAAAATGGAGACATAGAGATTTGTAAAGTACATACGGACCTGAATGTAGCAGATCCGTTGACTAAACCTCTCCCTAGAGCAAAACATGATCAATACCAGAACTGCATGGGTGTTTGATTCATCACAATGTAACTAGAATATTGACTCTAGTGCAAGTGGGAGACTGTTGGAAATATGCCCTAGAGGCAATGATAAAATGGTTATTATTATATTTCTTTGTTCATGATAATTGTCTATTGTTCATGCTATAATTGTGTTATCCGGAAATCGTAATACATGTGTGAATACATAGACCACAACACGTCCCTAGTGAGCCTCTAGTTGACTAGCTCGTTGATCAAAAGATAGTCATGGTTTCCTGACTATGGACATTAGATGTCATTGATAACGGGATCACATCATTAGGAGAATGATGTGATGGACAAGACCCAATCCTAAGCTTAGCTCAAAGATCGTGTAGTTCGTTTGCTGTAGCTTTTCTGAATGTCAAGTATCATTTCCTTAGACCATGAGATTGTGCAACTCCCGGATACCGTAGGAGTGCCTTGGGTGTGCCAAATGTCACAACGTAACTCGGTGACTATAAAGGTACATTACAGGTATCTTCGAAAGTGTCTGTTGGGTTGGCACGAATCGAGACTGGGATTTGTCACTCCGTATGACGGAGAGGTATCTTTGGGCCCACTCAGTAATGCATCATCATAATGAGCTCAATGTGATCAAGTGGTTGATCACGGGATCATGCATTACGGTACGAGTAAAGTGACTTGCCGTTAACTAGACTGAACAAGGTATTGGGATACCGACAATCGAGTCTCGGGCAAGTAATGTACCGATTGACAAAGGGAATTGTATACGGATTGATTGAATCCTCGACATCGTGGTTCATCCGATGAGATCATCGTGTAGCATGTGGGAGCCAACATGGGTATCCAGATCCCGCTGTTGGTTATTGACCGGAGAGTCATCTCGGTCATGTCTGCATGTCTCCCGAACCCGTAGGGTCTACACACTTAAGGTTCGGTGACGCTAGGGTTGTTAGGAAGACTTGTATGTGATTACCGAATGTTATTCGGAGTCCCGGATGAGATCCGGGACGTCACGAGGAGTTCCGGAATGGTCCGGATGTAAACATTTATATATGGGAAGTTGTCATACGGTCGCCGGAAAGGTTCGGGGGCATATCGGTATTGTACCGGGGCCACCGGAGGGGTTTCGGGGGTCCACCGGGAGGGGCCACCTCTTCCGGAGGGCCTTATGGGCTGTATGGAGAAGGGAACCAGCCCAAGTGGGCTAGGGCGCCACACCCCCTAGGGCCCATGCGCCTAGGGTTGGGGGGAAACCCTAAAGGGGGCGCCCCCTTGCTTGGGGGGCAAGCCCCCCTCCCCTTGGCCGCCGCCCCCCTCTAGATCTCATCTAGAGGGGGCCAGCCCCCTTCCCCCTTCCCCTATAAATAGAGGGGTGAGGGGAGGGCTGCAGACAACATCCAAGGCGCAGCCCCTCCCCTCCCCAACACCTCTCCTTCCCCATAAGAGCTTGGGGAAGCCCTGCCGGAGTACTGCAGCTTCACCACCACCACGCCGTCGTGCTACTGTTGGAGCGCTCTTCCTCAACCTCTCCCTCCTCCTTACTGGATCAAGGCGCGGGAGACGTCCTCGCTCCGTACGTGTGTTGAACACGGAGGTGTCGTCCGTCTGGCGCTAGAATCTTCGGTGATTTGGATCACAACGAGTACGACTCCATCAACCCCGTTCTCTTGAACGCTTCCGCTCGTGATCTACAAGGGTATGTAGATGCACTCCTCTCTCCCTCGTTGCTAGATGACTCCATAGATTGATCTTGGTGCTGCGTAGAAAATTTTAAAATTCTGCTACGTTCCCCAACAAAAACTATATGCTTTGATCAACTCATCAAAGCGTATATTCCAACTTCAAGATCCTTGCACCAGTCCATAGCTGGATTGCTGGAGCTTGTAAATTTTGTTAGCACCTTTAGGATTGACAAAACTTCTGGTTGCATCATATACAACTCTTCTTTAATAAATCCATTAAGGAATGTAGTTTTGATATCAATTTGCCGGATTTCATAAAATGCGGGAATTGCCAACATGATCCGGTCATACTTTTAAGCATCGATACGAGTGAGAAAATCTCATCGTAGTCAACACCTTGAACTTTGTTGAAAACCCTTTTTGACAATTAGAGCTTTGTAGATAGTAACACTACTATCAGCGTTCGTCTTCCTCTTGAAGATCCATTTATTCTGAATGGCTCACCGATCATCGGGTAAGTCAATCAAAGTCCATACTTTGTTTCCATACATGGATCCCATCTTAGATTTCATGGCCTTACGCCATTTCGCGGAATCTGGGCTCATCATCGCTTCCTCATAGTTCGTAGGTTCGTCATAGTCTAGTAACATGACTTCCAGAAAGGATTACCATACCACTCTGGTGCGGACCATACTCTGGTTGACCTACGAGGTTCGATAGTAACTTGATCTGAAGTTTCATGATCATCATCATTAGCTTCCTCACTAATTGGTGTAGGAATCACTGGAACTAATTTCTGTGATGAACTACTTTCCAATTCGGGAGAAGGTACAATAACCTCATAAAGTTCTACTTTCCTCCCATTCACTTATTTCGAGGGAAACTCCTTCTCTCGAAAGGATCCACTCTTAGAAACAATGATCTTGCCTTCGGAACTGTGATAGAAGGTGTACCCAACAGTTTCTTTTGGGTATCCTATGAAGACGCACTTCTCCGATTTGGGTTTGAGCTTTATCAGGCTGAAACTTTTTCACATAAGCATTGCAACCCCAACTTTAAGAAATGACAGCTTAGGTTTCTTGCTAAACCACAATTCATATGGTGTCGTCTCAACGAATTTAGATGGTGCCCAATTTAACGTGAATGCAGTTGTCTCTAATGCATAACCCCAAAACGATAGTGGTAAATCTGCAAGAGACATCATAAATCACACCATATCTAATAAAGTATGGTTACGACGTTCGGACACACCATTACGATGTGGTGTTCCAGGTGGCGTGAGTTGCAAAACTATTCGACATTGTTTCAACTGAAGGCCAAACTCACAACTTAAATATTTCGTCTCCGCGATCAGATCGTAGAAACTTTATTTTCTTGTTACGACGATTCTCCACTTCACTCTGAAATTCTTTGAACTTTTCAAATGTTTCGGACTTGTGTTTCATTAAGTAGATATACTCGTATCTTCTCAAATCATTTGTGAAGGTCAGAAAATAACAATACCTGTCATGAGCCTCAACACTCATTGGATCGCATACATCACTACATCAGTATGTATTATTTCAAATAAGTCTATTGCTCGCTCCATTGTTCCGGAGAATGGAGTCTTAGTCATATTGCCCATGAGTCATGGTTCGCAAGTACCAAGTGATTCCAGAAGTCCATCAGAATGGAGTTTCTTCATGCGCTTTACACCAATATGACCCAAATGGCAGTGCCACAAATAAGTTGCACTATCATTATCAACTTTTCATCTTTTGGCTTAAATACTATGAACATGTGTATCACTACTATCAAGATTTAGTAAAAATAGACCACTCATCAAGGGTGCATGACCATAAAAGATATTACTCATATAAATAGAACAACCATTATTCTCTTATTTAAATGAATAACCGTCTTGCATCAAACAAGATCTAGATATAATGTTCATGCTCAGCGCTTGCACCAAATAACAATTATTTAGGTCTAAAACTAATCCCGAAGGTAGATGTAGAGGTAGCGTGCCGACGACAATCACATCGACTTTGGAACCATTTCCCACGCGCATCGTCACCTCATCCTTAGCCAGTCTTCGCTTAATCCATAGCCCCTGTTTCGACTTGCAAATATTAGCAACAGAACCAGTATCAAATACCCAAGAGCTACTGCGAGCATTAGTAAGGTACACATCAATAACATGTATATCAAATATACCTTTCACTTTGCCATCCTTCTTCTCCGCCAAGTATTTGGGGTAGTTCCGCTTCCACTGACCATTTCCTTGCAGTAGAAGCACTCAGTTTCAGGGTTGGATCTAGCTTTGGGATTCTTCATGGGAGTAGCAACTTGCTTGCCATTCTTCTTGAAGTTCCCTTTCTTTCCCTTACCCTTTTACTTGAAACTAGTGGTCTTGTCAACCATCAACACTTGATGCTTTTCTTGATTTCTACCTTCGCTGATTTCAGCATCGCAAAGAGCTCGGGGAATCATTTTCGTCATCCCTTGCATATTATAGTTCATTACGAAGTTCCAGTAACTTGGTGATAGTGACTAGAGAACTCTATCAATCACTATCTTATCTGGAAGATTAACTCCCACTTGATTCAAGCGATTGTAGTGCTCAGACATTCTGAGCCCATGCTCACTGGTCGAGCTATTCTCCTCCATCTTGTAGGCAAAGTATTTGTCAGAGGTCTCATACCTCTTGACTCGGGCATGCGTCTAAAATACAAATTTCTACTCTTGGAACATCTTATATGTTCCATGGCGTTCAAAACATTTTTGAAGTCCCGGTTCTAAGCCGTAAAGCATGGTGCACTAAACTATCAAGTAGTCATCATAACGAGCTTTGCCAAACGTTCATAACATCTTCATCTGCTCCTATAATAAGTCTGTCACCTAGTGGTGCATCAAGGACATAATTCTTCTGTGCAGCAATGAGGATAATCCTCAGATCACGGACCTAGTACGCATCATTGCTACTATCACCTTTCAACTTATTTTTCTCTAGGAACATATCAAAAAATAGGGAAGCTATAGGCGAGCAATTGATCTACAACATAGATATGCAAATACTATCACGACTAAGTTCATGATAAATTTAAGTTCAATTAATCATATTACTTAAGAACTCCCACTTAGATAGACATCTCTCTAATCATCTAAGTGATCACGTGATCCATATCAACCAAACCATGTTCGATCATCACGTGAGATGGAGTAGTTTTCAATGGTGAACATCACTATGTTGATCATATCTACTACATGATTCATGCTCGACCTTTTAGTCTGAGTGTTCTGAGGCCATATCTGATGGGTTTCGTCGTAATTTCAAAAAAATTCCTACGCACACGCAAGATCGTGGTGATGCATAGCAATGAGAGGAGAGAGTGTGATCTACGTACCCTTGTAGATCGACAATGGAAGTGTTAGCACAACGTGGTTGATGTAGTCGTACGTCTTCACGGTCCAACCGATCCAAGCACCGTTACTCCGGCACCTCCGAGTTCTTGGCACACGTTCAGCTCGATGACGCTCCCCGGGCTCCGATCCAGCAAAGCTTCGGGGAGGAGTTCCGTCAGCACGACGGCGTGGTGACGATCTTGATGTTCAATCGTCGCAGGGCTTCGCCTAAGCACCGCTACAATATGACCGGGGTGGAATATGGTGGAGGGGGGCACCGCACACGGCTAAGGAACGATCACGAAGATCAACTTGTGTGTCTATGGGGTGCCCCCTGCCCCCGTATATAAAGGAGTGGAGGAGGGGAGGTTCGGCCCTCTCTATGGCGCGCCGTAGGGGAGTCCTACTCCCACCGGGAGTAGGATTCCCCCTTTCCTAGTCCAACTAGGAGTCCTTCCATGTAGTAGGAGTAGGAGACAAGGAAGGGGAAGGGAGAAGGGAAGGAAGGAGGGGGCGCAGCCCCTCCCCCTAGTACAATTCGGACTAGGCCTTGGGGGGCGTGCGGCCTGCCCTAGGCAGCCCCTCTCTCTTTCCCGTATGGCCCAATAAGGCCCAATACTTCTCCCCCGTATTCCCGTAACTCCCCGGTACTCCGAAAAATACCCGAACCACTCGAAACCTTTCCGATGTCCAAATATAGTCCCAATATATCGATCTTTACGTCTCGACCATTTCAAGACTCTTCATCATGTTCCCGATCCCATCCGGGACTCCGAACTCCTTCGGTACATCAAAACTCATAAACTCATTATATAACTGTCATCGAAACCTTAAGCGTGCGGACCCTACGGTTCGAGAAGAATGTAGACATGACCGAGACACGTCTCCGGTCAATAACCAATAGCGGGACCTGGGTACCCATATTGGCTCCTACATATTCTACGAAGATCTTTGTCGGTCAGAACGCATAACAACATACGTTGTTCCCTTTGTCATCGGTATGTTACTTGCCCGAGATTCGATCGTCGGTATCTCAATACCTAGTTCAATCTCGTTACCGGAAGTCTCTTTACTCGTTCCGTAATACATCATCTCACAACTAACTCATTAGTTGCAATGCTTGCAAGGCTTATGTGATGTGCATTACCGAGAGGGCCCAGAGATACCTCTCTGACAATCAGAGTGACAAATCCTAATCTCGAGATACGCCAACCCAGCATGTACCTTTGGAGACACCTGTAGAGCACCTTTATAATCACCCAGTTACGTTGTGACGTTTGGTAGCACACAAAGTGTTCCTCCGGCAAACGGGAGTTGCATAATCTCATAGTCGTAGGAACATGTATAAGTCATGAAGAAAGCAATAGCAACATACTAAACGATCGGGTGCTAAGCTAATGGAATGGGTCATGTCAATCAGATCATTCACCTAATGATGTGATCCCGTTAATCAAATAACAACTCTTTTGTTTATGGTTAGGAAACATAACCATCTTCGATTAACGAGCTAGTCAAGTAGAGGCATACTAGTGACACTCTGTTTGTCTATGTATTCACACATGTATTATGTTTCCGGTTAATACAATTCTAGCATGAATAATAAACATTTATCATGATATAAGGAAATAAATAATAACTTTATTATTTCCTCTAGGGCATATTTCCTTTAGTCTCCCACTTCCACTAGAGTCAATAATCTAGTTCACATCGCCATGTGATTCAACACTAAGAGTTCACATCACCATGTGATTAACACCCATAGTTCACATTGTCATGTGACCTATACCCAAAGGGTTTACTAGAGTCAATAATCTAGTTCACATCATTTATGTGATTAACACCCAAAGAATACTAAGGTGTGATCATGTTTTGCTTGTGAGATAATTTTAGTCAACGGGTCTGTCACATACATATCCGTAAGTATTTTGCGAATTCTATGTCTACAATGCTCTGCACGGAGCCACTCTAGCTAATTGCTCCCACTTTCAATATGTATCTAGATCGAGACTTAGAGTCATCCAGATCTGTGTCAAAACTTGCATCGACATAACCTTTTACGACGAACCTTTTTGTCACCTCCATAATCGAGAAATATTTCCTTATTGCACTAAGGATAATTTTGACCAATGTCCAGTGATCTACTCTTAGATCACTATTGTACTCCACTTGCATCGATGTAACCTTTTATGACGAACCTTTTTGTCACCTCCATAATCGAGAAATATTTCCTTATTCCACTAAGGATAATTTTGACCAATGTCCAGTGATCTACTCTTAGATCACTATTGTACTCCCTTGCTTAACACAATGTAGGGTATACAATAGATCTGGTACACATCATGGCATACTTTATAGAACCTATGGCTGAGGCATAGGGAATGACTTTCATCCTCTTTCTATCTTCTGCCGTTGTCGGGCTTTTGAGTCTTACTCAATTTCATACCTTGTAACACAGCCAAGAACTCTTTCTTTGACTGTTCCATTTTTGAACTACTTCAAAATATTGTCAAGGTATGTACTCATTGAAAAACTTATCAAGCGTCTTGATCTATCTCTATAGATTTTGATGCTTAATATGTAAGCAGCTTCACCGAGGTCTTTCTTTGAAAAACTTCTTTAAAAACACTCCTTTATGCTTTTCAGAATAATTCTACATTATTTCCGATCAACAATATGTCATTCACATATACTTATCAGAAATGCTGTAGTGCTCCCACTCACTTTCTTGTAAATATAAGCTTCACCGCAAGTCTGTATAAAACTATATGCTTTGATCATACTATCAAAGCGTTTATTCCAACTCCGAGAGGCTTGCACCAGTCCATGAATGGATCGCTGGAGCTTGCACACTTTGTTAGCTCCTTTTGGATCGACAAAACCTTCCGGCTGCATTATATACAACTCTTCTTCCAGAAATCCATTCAGGAATGCAGTTTTGACATCCATTTGCTGGATTTCATAAAATGCGGCAATTGCTAACATGATTCGGACAGACTTAAGCATCGCTACGGGTGAGAAGGTCTCATCATAGTCAATCCCTTGAACTTGCCGAAAACCTTTTGCGACAAGTCGAGCTTTGTAGATAGTAACACTACTATCAGCGTCCGTCTTCCTCTTGAAGATCCATTTTTTTCCATGGCTTGCCGATCATCGGGCAAATCCATCAAAGTCCATACTTTGTTCTCATACATGGATCATATCTCAGATTTCATGGCTTCAAGCCATTTCGCGGAATCTGGGCTCACCATCGCTTCTTCATAGTTTGTAGGTTCATCATGATCTAGTAGCATGACTTCCAGAACAGGATTACCGTACCACTCTGGCGCGGATCTCACTCTGGTTGATCTACGAGGTTCAGTAGTATCTTGTTCTGAAGTTTCATGATCATTATCATTAGCTTCCTCACTAATTGGTGTAGGTGTCGCAGAAACAGGTTTATGTGATGTACTACTTTCCAATAAGGGAGTAGGTACAGTTACCTCGTCAAGTTCTACTTTCCTCCCACTCACTTCTTTCGAGAGAAACTCCTTCTCTAGAAAGGATCCATACTCAGCAACGAATATCTTGCCTTCGGATCTGTGATAGAAGGTGTACCCAACATTTTCTTTTGGGTATCCTATGAAGACGCACTTCTCCGATTTGGGTTTGAGCTTATCAGGTTGAAACTTTTTCACATAAGCATTGCAACCTCAAACTTTAAGAAATGACAGCTTAGGTTTCTTGCCAAACCATAGTTCATACGGTGTCGTTTCAACGGATTTAGATGGTGCCCTATTTAACGTGAATGCAGTTGTCTCTAATGCATAATCCCAAAATGATAGTGGTAGATTGGTAAGAGACATCATAGTTCGCACCATATCTAATAAAGTACGGTTATGACGTTCGGACACACCATTATGCTGTGGTGTTCCAGGTGGCGTGAGTAGTGAAACTATTTCACATTGTTTTTAACTGAAGGCCAAACTCGCAACTCAAATATTTGTCTCTGCGATCAGATCGTAGAAACTTTATTTTCTTGTCACGATGATTTTCCACTTCACTCTGAAATTCTTTGAACTTTTCAAATGTTTCAGACTTATGTTCCATCAAGTAGATATACCCATATCTGCTCAAATCATCTGTGAAGTTCAGAAAATAATGATACTTGCCGTGAGCCTTAACACTCATCGGACCGCATACATCAGTATGTATTATTTCCAATAAGTCAGTTGCTCGCTCCGGAGAACGGAGTCTTAGTCATCATGCCCATGAGGCATGGTACGCAAGCATCAACTGATTCATAATCAAGTGATTCCAAAATCCCATCAGCATGGAGTTTCTTCATGCGCTTTACACCAATATGACCTAAACGGCAGTGCTACAAATAAGTTGCACTATCATTATTAACTTTGCATCTTTTGGCTTCAATATTATGAATATGTGTATCACTACAATCGAGATCCAACAAACCATTTTCGTTGGTGTGTATGACCATAGAAGGTTTTATTCATGTAAACAGAACAACAATTGTTCTCTAACTTAAATGAATAACCGTATTGCAATAAACATGATCAAATCATATTCATGCTCAACGCAAACACCAAATGACACTTATTTAGGTTCAACACTAATCTCGAAAGTACAGGGAGTCTGCGATGATGATCATATCAATCTTGGAACCACTTCCAACACACATCATCACTTCACCCTTAACTAGTCTCTGTTTATTATGCAACTCCCGTTTCGAGTTACTAATCTTAGCAACTGAACTAGTATCAAATACTGAGGGGTTGCTATAAACACTAGTAAAGTACACATCAATAACATGTATATCAAATATACTTATGTTCACTTTGCCATCCTTCTTATCCGCCTATCACTTGGGGTAGTTCCGCTTCCAGTGACCAGTCCCTTTGCAGTAGAAGCACTTAGTCTCAGGCTTAGGACCAGACTTGGGTTTCTTCACTTGAGAAGCAACTTGCTTGCTGTTCTTCTTGAAGTTCCCCTTCTTCCCTCTGCCCTTTTCTTGAAACTAGTGGTCTTGTCTACCATCAACACTTGATGTTTTTCTCGATTTCTACCTTCGTCAATTTCCGTATTACGAAGAGCTTGGGAATCGTTTCCGTTATCCCTTGCATATTATAGTTCATCACAAAGTTCTACTAACTTGGTGATGGTGACTAGAGAATTCTATCAATCACTATCTTATCTGGAAGATTAACTCCCACTTGATTCAAGCGATTGTAGTACTCAGACAATCTGAGCACATGCTCACTAGTTGAGCGATTCTCCTCCATCTTTTAGCTATAGAACTTGTTGGAGACTTCATATCTCTCAACTCGGGTATTTGCTTAAAATATTAACTTCAACTCCTGGAACATCTCATATGCTCCATGACGTTCAAAACGTCTTTGAAATCCCGATTCTAAGCCATTAAGCATGGTGCACTAAACTATCAAGTAGTCATCATATTGAGCTAGCCAAACGTTCATAACGTCTGCATATGCTCCTGCAATAGGTCCGTCACCTAGCGGTGCATCAAGGACATAATTATTCTATGCAGCAATGAGGATAAACCTCAGATCACGGATCCAATCCGCATCATTGCTACTAACATCTTTCAACACAATTTTCTCTAGGAACATATCAAAATAAACACATGGAAGCAACAACGCGAGCTATTGATCTACAACATAATTTGCAAAATACTACCAGGACTAAGTTTCATGATAAATTTAAGTTCAATTAATCATATTACTTAAGAACTCCCACTTAGATAGACATCCCTCTAATCCTCTAAGTGATTACGTGATCCAAATCAACTAAACCATGTCCGATCATCACGTGAGATGGAGTAGTTTCATTGATGAACATCGTTATGTTGATCATATCTGCTATATGATTCACGCTCGACCTTTCGGTCTCCGTGTTCCAAGGCCATATCTGTATATGCTTGGCTCGTCAAGTATAACCTGAGTATTCTGCGTGTGCAACTATTTTGCACCCGTTGTATTTGAACGTAGAGCCTATCACACCCGATCATCACGTGGTGTCTCAGCACGAAGAACTTTCGCAACGGTGCATACTCAGGGAGAACACTTCTTGATAATTAGTGAGAGATCATCTTATAATGCTACCGTCAATCAAAGCAAGATAAGATGCATAAAAGATAAACATCACATGCAATCAATATAAGTGATATGATATGGCCACCATCATCTTGTGCTTGTGATCTCCATCTTCGAAGCACCGTCATGATCACCATCGTCACCGGCGCGACACCTTGATCTCCATCGTAGCATCATTGTCGTCTCACCAATCTTATGCTTCCACGACTATCGCTACCGCTTAGTGATAAAGTAAGCATTACAACGCGATTGCATTGCATACAATAAAGCGACAACCATATGGCTCCTGCCAGTTGCCGATAACTCGGTTACAAAACATGATCATCTCATACAATAAAATTTAGCATCATGTCTTGACCATATCACATCACAACATGCCCTGCAAAAACTAGTTAGACGTCCTCTACTTTGTTGTTGCAAGTTTTACGTGGCTGCTACGGCCTTAAGCAAGAACCAATCTTACCTACGCATCAAAACCACAACGATAGTTTGTCAAGTTGGTGATGTTTTAACCTTCGCAAGGACCGGGCGTAGCCATACTCGGTTCAACTAAAGTTGGAGAAACTGTCACCCGCTAGCCACCTTTGTGCAAAGCACGTCAGGAGAACCGGTCTCGCGTAAGCATACGCGTAATGTCGGTCCAGGCCGCTTCGTCCAACAATACCGCCGAACCAAAGTATGACATGCTGGTAAGCAGTATGACTTTATCGCCATCAACTCACTTGTGTTCTACTCGTGCATATAACATCAACACATAAAACCTAGGCTCGGATACCACTGATGGGTTCGTCGTAATTTCAAAAAAAAAATCGTAAGCACACACAAGATCATGGTGATGCATAGCAACGAGAGGAGAGAGTGTGATCTACGTACCCTTGTAGATCGACAACGGAAGCGTTAGCACAACGTGGTTGATGTAGTCGTACGTCTTCACGGTCCAACCGATCCAAGCACCGTTACTCCGGCACCTCCGAGTTCTTGGCACACGTTCAGCTCGATGACGCTCCCCGGGCTCCGATCCAGCAAAGCTTCGGGGAGGAGTTCCGTCAGCACGACGGCGTGGTGACGATCTTGATGTTCAACCGTCGCAGGGCTTCGCCTAAGCACCGCTACAATATGACCGAGGTGGAATATGGTGGAGGGGGGCACCGCACACGGCTAAGGAACGATCACGAAGATCAACTTGTGTGTCTATGGAGTGCCCCCTGCCCCCGTATATAAAGGAGTGGAGGAGGGGAGGGCCGGCCCTCTCTATGGCGCGCCCTAGGGGAGTCCTACTCCCACCGGGAGTAGGATTCCCCCTTTCCTAGTCCAACTAGGAGTCCTTCCATGTAGTAGGAGTAGGAGACAAGGAAGGGGAAGGGAGAAGGGAAGGAAGGAGGGGCGCAACCCCTTCCCCTAGTCCAATTCGGACTAGGCCTTGGGGGGGCGCGCGGCCTGCCCTAGGTTGCCCCTCTCTCTTTCCCGTATGGCCCAATAAGGCCCAATACTTCTCCCCCGTATTCCCGTAACTCCCCGGTACTCCGAAAAATACCCGAACCACTCGGAACCTTTCCGATGTCCGAATATAGTCGTCCAATATATCGATCTTTACGTCTCGACCATTTCGAGACTCCTCGTCATGTTCCCGATCCCATCCGGGACTCCGAACTCCTTCAGTACATCAAAACTCATAAACTCATTATATAACTGTCATCGAAACCTTAAGCGTGCGGACCCTACGGTTCGAGAACAATGTAGACATGACCGAGACACGTCTCCGGTCAATAACCAATAGCGGGACCTGGATACCCATATTGGCTCCTACATATTCTACGAAGATCTTTATCGGTCGGACCGCATAACAACATACGTTGTTCCCTTTGTCATCGGTATGTTACTTGCCCGAGATTCGATCGTCGGTATCTCAATACCTAGTTCAATCTCGTTACCGGAAGTCTCTTTACTCGTTCCGTAATACATCATCTCACAACTAACTCATTAGTTGCAATGCTTGCAAGGCTTATGTGATGTGCATTACCGAGAGGGCCCAGAGATACCTCTGCGACAATCAGAGTGACAAATCCTAATCTCGAAATACGCCAACCCAGCATGTACCTTTGGAGACACCTGTAGAGCACCTTTATAATCACCCAGTTACGTTGTGACGTTTGGTAGCACACAAAGTGTTCCTCCGGCAAACGGGAGTTGCATAATCTCATAGTCATAGGAACATGTATAAGTCATGAAGAAAGCAATAGCAACATACTAAACGATCGGGTGCTAAGCTAATGGAATGGGTCATGTCAATCAGATCATTCACCTAATGATGTGATCCCGTTAATCAAATAACAACTCTTTTGTTTATGGTTAGGAAACATAACCATCTTCGATTAACGAGATAGTCAAGTAGAGGCATACTAGTGACACTCTGTTTGTCTATGTATTCACACATGTATTATGTTTCCGATTAATACAATTCTAGCATGAATAATGAACATATATTATGATATAAGGAAATAAATAATAACTTTATTATTGCCTCTAGGGCATATTTCCTTCAATATCTGCATATGCTACGCTCGTCAAGTTTAACCTGAGTATTCCACATGTGCAAAACTGGCTTGCACCCGTTGTATGTGAACGTAGAGCTTATCACACCTAATCATCACATGGTGTCTCGGCACGATGAACTGTAGCAACGGTGCATACACAGGGAGAACACTTATACCTTGACATTTTAGTAAGGGACCATCTCATAATGCTACCATCGTACTAAGCAAAATAGGATGCATAAAGGATAAACATCACATGCAATCAATATAAGTGATATGATATGGCCATCATCATCTTGTGCTTTTGATCTCCATCTCCAAAGCACCATCATGATCATCATCGTCACCGGCTTGACACCTTGATCTCCATCGAAGCATCCTTGTTGTCTCGCCAACTATTGCTTCTACGACTATCCCTACCGCTTAGTGATAAAGTAAAGCAATTACAAGGCGATTGCATTTCATACAATAAAGCGACAACCATATGGCTCCTGCTAGTTGCCGATAACTCTGTTACAAGACATGATCATCTAATACAATAAAATTTTGCATCATATCTTGACCATATCACATCACAACATGCCCTGCAAAAACAAGTTAGACGCCCTCTACTTTGTTGTTGCATGTTTTACATGGCTGCTACGGGCTTAGCAAGAACTGTTCTTACCTACGCATCAAAAACCACAATGCGGTATAGTGATTGCTTTTTGATCTTAAGAAAATACCATGTTCATTGAATCCGATTCAACTAAAGTTGGAGAAACTGACACCCACTAGCCACCTGTGTGCGAAGCACGTCGGTAGAACCAGCCTCGCGTAAGCGTACGCGTAATGTCGGTCTGAGCCGCTTCATCCAACAATACTACTGAATCAAGAATCAACTAGTGACGACAAGCAATATGTATATACCCACGCCTACAACTCCTTTCTATTCTACTCGTTCATATAACATCTACGCATAGACCTGGCTTTGATACCACTGTTGGGTAATGCAGTAATTTCAAAAAATTCCTACACACACGCAAGATCTATCTAGGCGATGCATAGCAATGAGAGGGGAAGAGTGTTGTCTAAGTACCCTCGTAGACTGTAAGCAGAAGCGTTATGACAACGCGGTTGATGTAGTCGAACGTCTTCACGATCCGACCGATCCTAGCACCGAAGGTACGGCACCTCCGCGATCTACACACGTTTAGCTCGGTGACATCCCACGAACTCTAGATCCAACTGAGTGTCGAGGGAGAGTTTCGTCAGCACGACGGCGTGATGACGATGATGATGAAGCTACCGGAATAGTGCCTCGCCTAAGCACCGCTACGATATGACCGAGGTGGATTATGGTGGAGGAGGGAACTGCACACGATTAAGACAATGATCAACTTGTGTGTCTATGGGGTGCCCCCTCCCCCTTATATAAAGGAGTGGAGGAGGGGGAGGGCCGGCCCTCTATGGCGCACCCTAGGGGAGTCCTAGTCCCACCGGGAGTAGGATTCCCCCTTCCAAGCAGTAGGAGTAGGAGAGAAGGAAGGAAGGGGGGAGGCCCCACCCAATTCGGATTGGGCTAGTTGGCGCGCCTCCCACCTTTTCCCTTCCTCTCGTCTATTCCACTAAGGCCCAATAAGGCCCATATACTCCCTGGGGGTTCCGGTAACCTCACGGTACTCCGGAAAATGCCTGAACTCATCCGGAACCATTCCGATGTCCAAACATAGGCTTCCAATATATCGATCTTTATGTCTCGACCATTTCAAGACTCCTCGTCATGTCCGTGGTCAAATCCAGGACTCCGAACTACCTTCGGTACATCAAAACACATAAACTCATAATACCGATCGTCACCGAACGTTAAGCGTGCGGACCCTACGGGTTTGAGAACTATGTAGACATGACCGAGACTCATCTCCAGTCAATAACCAATAGCGGAACCTGGATTCTCATATTGGTTCCTACATATTCTACGAAGATCTTTGTCGGTCAAACCGCACAACAACATAAGTTTGTTCCCTTTGTCATCGGTACGTTACTTGCCCGAGATTCGATGGTCGGTATCTCAATACCTAGTTCAATCTCATTACCGGGAAGTCTCTTTACTCGTTTTGTAATGCACCATCCCGCAACTAACTCATTAGCTACATTGCTTGCAAGGCTTATAGTGATGTGCATTACCGAGAGGGCCCAGAGATACCTCTCCGACACTCGGAGTGACAAATCCTAATCTCAATCTATGCCAACTAAACAAACACCATCGGAGACACTTGTAGAGCATATTTATAGTCACCCAGTTACATTGTGACGTTTGATAGCACACTAAGTGTTCCTCCGGTATTTGGGAGTTGAATGATCTCATAGTCATAGGAACATGTATAAGTTATGGAGAAATCAATAGCAACAAACTGAACGATCATCATGCTAAGCTAATGGATGGGTCAAGTCAATCACATCATTCTCTAATGATGTGGTCCCGTTAATCAAGTGACAACTCGTGTCTATGGTCAGGAAACATAATCATCATTGATTCAACGAGCTAGTCAAGTAGAGGCATACTAGTGACACTCTGTTTGTCTATGTATTCACACATGTACTAAGTTTCCAGTTAATACAATTCTAGCATGAATAATAAACATTTATCATGATATAAGGAAGTATAAATAACAACTTTATTATTGCCTCTAGGGCATATTTCCTTCATGTATACCTTAGCATGATTTTGGCAAGCGAGTACAATAGTGATCTAGGAGTAGATCACTGGACAGCAGTCAAAATTATCCTTAGAGGACTAAGGAAATATTTCTTGGTTATGGAGGTGATAAAAGAGTTACGTCGATGCAAGCGTTGACACCGATCTAGATGACTCTAAGTCTCGATCTAGATACATATTGAAAGTGGGAGTGATTAGCTAGAGTAGCTCCGTGCAGAGGATTGTAGATATAGAAAATTTGCAAAATACGTACGGCTCTGAATGTGGCAGACCCATTGACTAAACTTCTCTCACAAGCAAAACATGATCACTCTTTGGGTGTTAATCACATAGCGATGTGAACTAGATTATTGACTCTAGTAAACCCTTTGGGTATTAGTCACTGATACGTCCATTTTGCATCATGCTTTTATATCGATATTTATTGCATTATGGGTTGTTATTACACATTATGTCACAATACTTACGCATATTCTCTCTTATTTTACAAGGTTTACATAAAAAGGGAGAATGCCGGCAGCTGGGATTCTAGGCTGGAAAAGGAGCAAATATTAGAGACCTATTCTTCACAGCTCCAAAAGTCCTGAAACTTCACGGAAGACGTTTTCAGAATATATAAAAATACTCGGCGCAAGAAGTTCACCAGGGGGCCACACCCTGCCCACGAGGGTGGGGGCACGCCCTACCCCCTCGGTGCACCCCCTACCTCGTGGGCCCCCTGGTGGCCCTCCGATGGCCATCTTCTGCTATATGAAGTCTTTCGATGAGGAAAAAATCATAAGCCATCTTCTCGGACGAAACTCCGCCACCACGAGGCGGAACCTTGGCGGAACCAATCTAGGGCTCTGGCAGAGCTGTTCTGCCAGGGAAACTTCCCTCCGGGAGGGGGAAATCATCGCCATCGTCATCACCAACGCTCCTCTCATCGGGAGAGGGCAATCTCCATCAACATCTTCACCAGCACCATCTCCTCTCAAAACCCTAGTTCATCTCTTGTATCCAATTCTTGTCTCCAAGTCCGGGATTGGTGCCTGTGGGTTGCTAGTAGTGTTAATTACTCATTGTAGTTGATGCTAGTTGGTTTATTTGGTGGAAGATCATATGTTCAGATCCTATATGCATATTAATACCCCTATGAACATGAATATGCTTTGTGAGTAGTTACATTTGTTCCTGAGGACATGGGAGAAGTCTTGCTATTAGTAGTCATGTGAATTTGGTATTCGTTCGATATTTTGATGAGATGTATGGTGTCTCTCCTCTAGTGGTGTTATGTGAACGTCGACTACATAACACTTCACCATTATTTGGTCCTAGAGGAAGGCATTGGGAAGTAATAAGTAGATGATGGGTTGCTAGAGTGACAGAAGCTTAAACCCTAGTTTATGCGTTGCTTCGTAAGGGGCTGATTTGGATCCATATATTTTATGCTATGGTTAGGTTTACCTTAATACTTTTGTTGTAGTTGCAGATGCTTGCAATAGAGGTTAATCATAAGTTGGATGCTTGTCCAAGCAAGGACAACACCCAAGCACCGGTCCACCCACATATCAGATTATCAAAGTACCAAACGCGAATCATATGAACGTGATGAAAACTAGCTTGACGATATTCCCATGTGTCCTCGGGAGCGCTTTTCTCTATATAAGAGTTTGTCCAGGCTTGTCCTTTGCTACAAAAAGGATTGGGCCACCTTGCTGCACTTTATTTACTTTTGTTACTTGTTGCTCGTTACAAATTATCCTATCACAAAACTATCTGTTATCACTTATTTCAGTACTTGCAGAGAATACCTTGCTGGAAACCGCTTATCATTTCCTTCTGCTCCTCGTTGGGTTCGACACTCTTACTTATCGAAAGGACTATGATAGATCCCCTATACTTGTGGGTCATCAAGACTCTTTTCTGGCGTTGTTGCCAGGGAGTGAAGCGCCTTTGGTAGGTGGAATTTGGTAAGGAAAAATTTATGTAGTGTGCTGAAATTTACTGTCACTTGCTACTATGGAAAGTAATTCTCTGAGGGGCTTGTTCGGGGTATCTTCACCCCGTCCAGTAGAGCAAAGAGTTGCTCCTCAACCTACTGAAAATGAAAATGAAAATGTCTGTTTTGAAATTCCTTCGGTTATGATAGAAAAACTGCTAGATAATCCTTTTGCAGGAGACGGAACAATGCATCCTGATGAGCACCTAATATATGTTGATGAAGTTTGTGGATTATTTAAGCTTGCAGGTGTACCCAGAGATGTTGTTAAGAATAAGGTCTTCCCTTTATCTTTGAAGGGAGATGCATCGATATGGTATAGGCTATGTGATGATACGGGGTCATGGAACTACAAACGATTGAAATTGGAATTCCATCAGAAGTTTTATCATATGCATCTTGTTCATCGTGATTGCAATTATATATATAATTTTTGGCCTCGTGAAGGATAAAGCATCGCTCAAGCTTGGGGGAGGCTTAAATCAATGTTATATTCATGCCCCAATCATGAGCTCTCAAGAGAAATTATTATTCAAAATTTATATGCTCGGCTTTCTGATAACAATCGCACCATGCTCGATACTACTTGTGTTGGCTCTTTTATGATGAAGACTATTGAATTCAAATGGGATTTATTGGAAAGAATTAAACGCAACTCTGAAGATTGGGACCTCGACGAAGGTAAGGAGTCAGGTATGACATCTAAGTTTGATTGTGTTAAATCTTTTATGGATATCGATGTTTTCCGTAAATTTAGCACTAAATATGGACTTGACTCTGAGATAGTAGCTTCTTTCTATGAATCTTTTGCTACGTATGTTGATCTCCCCAAGGAGAAGTGGTTTAAATATCATCCTCCAATAGAAGTAAAAGTAGCTGCACCTATTAAAGTTGAAGAAAAGACTATCACTTATAATGATCCTATTGTTCCTACTTCTTATGTTGAGAAACCACCTTTCCCTGTTAGGATAAAGGATCATGCTAAAGCTTTAACTATGGTTCGTAAAAGCAATATTAGAACATATACACCTCCTGAGCAAGTTAAAGTTGGACCTAATATTGCTATTGTTAAAGATCTCTTATCTGATAATATTGATGGGCATGTTATTTATTTCTGTGATGAAACTGCTAGAATTGCTAAACCTTGTGCTAAAGATAAACCTAGACCTGTGGTAGGCATGCATGTTATTTCTGTTAAAATAGGAGATCATTGTTATCATGGCTTATGTGATATGGGTGCCAGTGTTAGTGCAATACTTATTCGCCTATATAGAGAAATTATGCATGATATTGCACCTATTGAATTAGAAGATATTGATGTCACAATTAAACTTGCCAATAGAGATACTATTTCACCAATGGGAATTGTTAGAGATGTTGAAGTCTTGTGTGGGAAAACTAAATATCCTGCTGATTTTCTTGTTCTTGGTTCCCCACAAGATAGCTTTTGTCCCAGTATATTTGGTAGACCCTTCTTAAACACTGTTAATGCTAAGATAGATTGCAAAAAGGATGTTGTTACTATCGGTTTAGATGATATGTCTCATGAATTTAATTTCTCTAAATTTAGTAGACAACACCGTGAATAAGAATTACCTAGTAAGGATGAAATTGTTGGTCTTGCTTCTATTGCCGTACCTCCTAGCGATCCTTTAGAACAGTATTTGCTAGACCATGAAAATGATATGTTTATGAATGAAAGAAGGGAAATAGATGAAGTATTCTTTAAACAGGAACCTATTCTGAAACACAATTTGCCTGTTGAAATCCTAGGGGATCCTCCTCCACCCAAGGGTGATCCCGTGTTTGAGCTTAAACCGTTGCCTGATACTCTTAAATATGCTTATCTTGATGAGAAAAAGATATATCCTGTTATTATTAGTGCTAACCTTCCAGAGCATGAGGAAGAGAGATTATTGAAAACTCTGAAGAAGCACCGTGCTGCTATTGGGTATACTCTTGATGATCTTAAGGGCATTAGTCCCACTCTATGTCAACATAAAATAAATTTGGAAGAAGATGCTAAACCAGTTCGTGATCATCAACGGCGGTTGAATCCTAAAATGAAAGAAGTGGTAAGAAAGGAAATACTAAAGCTCCTTGAGGCTGGTATAATCTATCCCGTTGCTGATAGTCGGTGGGTAAGTCCTGTCCATTGTGTCCCTAAGAAGGGAGGTATTACTGTCGTTCCTAATGATAAAGATGAATTGATTCCTCAAAGAATTATTACAGGTTATAGGATGGTAATTGTTTTCCGCAAATTAAATAGGGCAACTAAAAAGGATCATTACCCCTTACCTTTTATCGATCAAATGCTAGAAAGATTATCCAAACATACACATTTTTGCTTTCTAGATGGTTATTCTGGTTTCTCTCAAATACCTGTGTCAGCCAAGGATCAATCAAAGACTACTTTTACTTGCCCTTTTGGTACTTTTGCTTATAGACGTATGCCTTTTGGTTTATGTAATGCACCTGCTACCTTTCAAAGATGCATGATGGCTATATTCTCTAACTTTTGTGAAAAGATTTGTGAGGTTTTCATGGACGATTTCTCTGTCTATGGATCTTCTTTTGATGATTGCTTGAGCAACCTTGATCGAGTTTTGCAGAGATGTGAAGAAACTAATCTTGTCTTGAATTGGGAAAAGTGCCACTTTATGGTTAATGAAGGTATTGTATTGGGGCATAAGGTTTCTGAAAAAGGTATTGAAGTTGATAAAGCCAAGGTTGATGCTATTGAAAAGATGCCATGTCCCAAGGACATCAAAGGTATAAGAAGTTTCCTTGGTCACGCCAGATTTTATAGGAGGTTCATTAAGGACTTCTCAAAAATTTCTCGGCCTCTGACTAATTTATTACAAAAAGATATACCATTTTTTATGATGATTGTGTAGAAGCATTTGAAATACTTAATAAAGCATTGATCTCTGCACCTATTGTTCAGCCACCTGATTGGAATTTACCCTTTGAAATTATGTGTGATGCTAGTGATTATGTTGTAGGTGCTGTTCTAGGGCAAAGAGTTGATAAGAAATTAAACGTTATTCAATATGCTAGTAAAACCCTAGACAATGCTCAAATAAATTATGCTACTACTGAAAAAGAATTCTTAGCAGTTGTATTTGCTTGTGATAAGTTCAGACCTTATATTGTTGATTCTAAAGTAACTATTCACACTGATCATGCTGCTATTAAATATCTCATGGAAAAGAAAGATGCTAAACCTAGACTTATTAGATGGGTTCTCTTGCTACAATAATTTGATTTACATATTGTTGATAGAAAGGGAGCTGAGAACTCCGTTGCAGACAACTTGTCTAGGTTAGAAAATGTGCTTGATGACCCACTACCTATTGATGATAGCTTTCCTAATGATCAATTAAATGTCATAAATGCTTCTCATACTGCTCCATGGTATGCTGATTATGCTAATTACATTGTTGCCAAATTCATACCACCTAGTTTCACATACCAACAAAAGAAAAAGTTCTTCTATGATTTTGAGGCATTACTTTTGGGATGACCCGCATCTTTATAAAGAAGGAGTAGATGGTGTTATTAGACGTTGTGTACCTGAGCATGAACAGGAATAGATCCTACGCAAGTGTCACTCCGAAGCTTATGGAGGACACCATGCTGGAGATAGAACTGCACATAAGGTATTGCAATCTGGTTTTTATTGGCCTACTCTCTTCAAGGATGCCCGTAAGTTTGTCTTATCTTGTGATGAATGTCAAAGAATTGGTAATATTAGTAGACGTCAAGAAATGCCTATGAACTATTCACTCGTTATTGAACCATTTGATGTTTGGGGTTTTGACTATATGGGACCTTTTCCTGCCTCTAATGGATATACACATATTTTAGTTGCCGTTGATTATGTTACTAAGTGGGTAGAAGCTATTCCAACTAGTAATGCTGATCATAACACTTCTATTAAAATGCTTAAAGAAGTTATTTTCCAAGATTTGGAGTCCCTAGATATTTAATGACTGATGGTGGTTCACATTTTATTCATGGTGCTTTCTGTAAAATGCTTGCTAAGTATGATGTTAATCATAAAATTGCATCTCCTTATCACCCTCAGTCTAGTGGTCAAGTAGAATTGAGCAATAGAGAGCTCAAATTAATTTTGCAAAAGATTGTCAATAGGCCTAGAAAGAATTGGTCCAAGAAACTTGATGATGCATTATGGGCCTATAGAACTGCATATAAAAATCCTATGTGCATGTCTCCGTATAAAATGGTTTATGGAAAAGCATGTCACTTACCTCTCGAACTAGAACACAAGGCATATTGGGCTATTAAAGAGCTCAATTATTATTTTAAACTTGTCGGTGAGAAGAGGTTATTTGATATTAGCTCACTTGATGAATGGAGAACCCAAGCCTACGAAAATGCCAAATTATTTAAAGAAAAAAGTTAAAAGATGGCATGATAAAAGGATACAAAAGCGTGAGTTTAATGTAGGTGATTATGTATTGCTATACAACTCTTGTTTAAGATTTTTTTTGCAGGAAAACTTCTCTCTAAATGGGAAGGTCCTTACGTTATCGAGGAGGTCTATCGTTTCGGTGCCATAAAAATCAACAACTTCGAAGGCACAAATCCAAAGGTGGTGAACGGTCAAAGAATCAAACATTATATCTCAGGTAATCCCATAAATGTTGAAACCAATGTTATTGAAACCGTAACCCCAGAGGAATACATAAGGGACACTTTCCAGAATGTTTCAGACTCCAAAAAGGAATATGTATGTGGTACGGTAAGTAAACCGACCCCAAAACAGTTTTTAAGGCAATATTTCTCCGTTTTGGAATATTTAGAAAAATAGAAAAATAAGTAGCAGTCCGGGAAGGACACGAGGCCTCCACGAGGGTGGAGGGCGCGCCCTACCCCCCTGGGCGTGCCCCCTACCTCGTGGGCACCTCGTGCGCTCTCCAGACTCCGTTTTCTTACATGACACATATTTTGGTCGGTAAAAATTCATTATATAATATCCCAGAGGTTTTGACCTCTGTATCACGCAAATATCTCGTGTCTTTGTTTCGAGATGTTTTCTGTCAAGGTTGTCAAGGCCAGGCACGATGTCGTCTCCCTCCTCCTCCAACCATGAGGGCAACGATGCTTGGCTAATGAAGATATAGCTGAAGAGAGAAGAACCCATGGAGATCAACAAGGAGGAAGGGATCAAGAAGGCCATGGAGGACCAAGTTCCGGCAACAGAAGACATCCTTCAACTTGATCACAATCTTCTTACCCCAACTGAGATCGAAGCTTTCAAGATGATTGAGTTAGCTCATATACAAAACAAGTATCTCACACGTGAAAATATTTTGTTGAAGGAGCATATCATCACACTCAAAGGCATTATCCGCAAGTTAGAAGACCTCATACGCTCGATGTGTGACTATCCATCATCAACAACTCCACCTTCTTCACCAACAAAGAAGAAATGAGCATCGGGTATGGGCACTCCCCTTGGCAACTGCCAAGCTTGGGGGAGTGCCCCGGTATCGTATCACCATTACTTTTATCTTTACCGTTTTTCTTAGTTCGATCCTTTTGGTAATATCTTGATCTAGTAGAATAAAGTTCTTAGTATGATCTAGTTGTGAGTTTTGCTTTATGATCCTTCTATGTAATCGAGTCCGTGAGCTATATAATAAAGATTAGTGTTGAGTCAAGGGCTTGATTATTTTGCCATGATCCTAAGTGAATAAAAGAAAAGAGAAAGAAATAAACAGGAAACAAAGAGATCCTATGGATCTTATGGAGAGTAATGAGCTCACATAGAAAAAGTATGATGAATAAAAGTTGTTGAGAGTTGACAAACATAGTTTTGGTCATCGTTGCAATTAATAGGAAGTAATAAAGAAAGAGAGGTCTTCACATATAAATATACTATCTTGGACATCTTTTATGATTGTGAGCACTCATTAAAATATGACATGATAAAGAGTTGACGTTGGACAAGGAAGATAATGTAATGGGTTATGTTTTCTTACATCTGAGATTTATATTTTCATGGATCATCCAACATGGTTGAGCTTGCCTTTCCCCCTCATGCTAGTGATACGTCTCCAACGTATCTATAATTTTTGATTGTTCCATGCTATTATATTATGTGTTTTGGATGTTTATGGGCTTTATTATACACTTTTATATCATTTTTGGGACTAACCTATTAACCCAGAGCCCAGTGCCAGTTTCTGTTTTTACCTTGTTTTAGAATATCGCAGAAAAGGAAAACCAAACGGAGTCCAATTGACCTGAAACTTCACGAAACTTATTTTTGGATCAGAAGAAGCCCAGAAGACTTGGAGTGCACGTCCGGGGATCTACGAGGAAGCCACGAGGCAGGGGGCGCGCCCCACGGGGGCGCCCACCCCCCCTAGGCGCGCCCTCCACCCTCGTGGCCCCCTGACGTACTTCTTCCGCCTATATATCTCCATATACCCTAAAACGATCGGGGAGCACAATAGATTGGGAGTTCCGCCGCTAGAAGCCTCTGTAGCCACCAAAAACCAATCTAGACCCGTTCCGGCACCCTGCCGGAGGGGGAAATCCCTCTCCGGTGGCCATCTTCATCACCCGGTGCTCTCCATGACGAGGAGGGAGTAGTTCTCCCTCGAGGCTGAGGGTATGTACCAGTCGCTATGTGTTTGATCTCTCTCTCTCTCTCTCTCTCTCTCGTGTTCTTGTTTTGGCACGATCTTGATGTATCACGAGCTTTGCTATTATAGTTGGATCTTATGATGTTTTCTCCCCCCTCTACTCTCTTGTAATGGATTGAGTTTCCCCTTTGAAGTTATCTTATCGGATTGAGTCTTTAAAGATTTGAGAACACTTGATGTATGTCTTGTCGTGCGTATCTGTGGTGACAATGGGATATCACGTGATTCACTTGATGTATGTTTTGGTGATCAACTTGCGGGTTCCGCCCATGAACCTATGCATAGGGGTTGGCACACGTTTTCGCTGTGATTCTCCGGTAGAAACTTTGGGGCTCTCTTTGAGGTTCTATGTGTTGGTTGAATAGATGAATCTGAGATTGTGTGATGCATATCGTATAATCATACCTGCGGATACTTGAGGTGACATTGGAGTATCTAGGTGACATTAGGGTTTTGGTTGATTTGTGTCTTAAGGTGTTATTCTAGTACGAACTCTAGGGTTGTTTGTGACACTTATAGGAATAGCCCAACGGATTGATTGGAAAGAATAACTTTGAGGTGGTTTCGTACCCTACCATAATCTCTTCGTTTGTTCTCCGCTATTAGTGACTTTGGAGTGACTCTTTGTTGCATGTTGAGGGATAGTTATGTGATCCAATTATGTTATTATTGTTGAGAGAACTTGCACTAGTGAAAGTATGAACCCTAGGCCTTGTTTCCTAGCATTGCAATACCGTCTGTGCTCACTTTTATCATAGTTACCTTGCTGTTTTTATAATTTAAGATTACAAAAACCTTTATCTACTATCCATATACCACTTGTATCACCATCTCTTCGCCGAGCTAGTGCACCTATACAATTTACCATTGTATTGGGTGTGTTGGGGACACAAGAGACTCTTTGTTATTTGGTTGCAGGGTTGCTTGAGAGAGACCATCTTCATCCTACACCTCATATGGATTGATAAACCTTAGGTCATCCACTTGAGGGAAATTTGCTACTGTCCTACAAACCTCTGCACTTGGAGGCCCAACAACGTCTACAAGAAGAAGGTTGTGTAGTAGACATCAAGCTCTTTTCTGGCACCGTTGCCAGGGAGGTGAGTGCTTGAAGGTATATCTTTATATCTTGCAATCGAGTCTTTTAGTTTCTTGCTTTATCACTAGTTTAGTTTATAAAAGAAAATTACAAAAAAATGGAATTGAGTTTGTCTCATACGCTTCATCTTTTTGATATCTTTCGTGAGTATGATGGGAAAGAAAATTGTGCCAAAGTGTTAGAATAAGAATGCATTAAAATGTTTGGCATTGAATCTTTGAATGATGAGCATGATTGCAATGTTGTTAGTATGAACTCCTTGAATATCACTTGGGATTTATATCTGCTCATCATGCCTAGCTAGGGGCGTTAAACGATAGCGCTTGTTGGGAGGCAACCCAATTTTATTTTTGTTCCTTGATTTTTGCTCCTATTTAGTAATAAATAATTTATCTAGGCTCTGTTATTATTGAGTTTTTATGTTTTAATTAGTGTTTGTGCCAAGTAGAACAGTTGGGAAGACTTGGGGAAAGTCTTGTCGATCTTGCTGTAAAAAACAGAAACTTTAGCGCTCACGAGAATTGCTGCAATTTTTATTTGGAAAGTGCTATTTAGTTAATTATTTTTTAAGATGATTAATAGATAAATTCCTCACGTCCAGAAATTTATTTGAGAATTTTATGAGTTCCAGAAGTATACGTTTGATCCAGATTACTACAGACTGTTCTGTTTTTGACAGATTCTATTTTCGATGTGTTGTTTGCTTATTTTGATGAATCTATGAGTATTATCGGAGGGTATGAACCATAGATAAGTTGAAATACAGTAGATATTACACCAATATGATGTAATAATGAGTTAATTACAGTACCTTGAAGTGGTGATTTATTTTCTTATACTAACGGAGCTTACGAGTTTTCTGTTAAGTTTTGTGTTGTGAAGTTTTCAAGTTTTGGTTAAAGATTCGATGGACTATGGAATAAGGAGTGGCAAGAGCCTAAGCTTGGGGATGCCCAAGGCACCCCAAGGTAATATTCAAGTACAACCAAAATCCTAAGTTTGGGGATGCCCCGGAAGGCATCCCCTCTTTCATCTTCGTTCATCGGTAACTTTACTTGGAGCTATATTTTTGTTCACCACATGATATGTGTTTTGCTTGGAGCGTCATTTTTATTTTATTTAGTTTTGCTTGCTGTTTGAATAAAGTATCAAGATCTGAAATTCTTAAATGTTAGAGAGTCTTCACATAGTTGCATAATTATTCAACTACTCATTGATCTTCACTTATATCTTTCGGAGTAGTTTGTCATTTGCTCTAGTGCTTCACTTATATATTTTTAGAGCACATCGGTGGTTTTATTTTATAGAAATAGATGAACTATCGTGCTTCACTTATATTATTTTGAGAGTCTTTAGAACAGCATGGTAATTTGCTTTGGTTATGAAACTAGTCCTAATATGATGGGATCCAAGAGGGATATAATAAAAACTTTCATATAAACTGCATTGAATACTGTGAGAAGTTTGATACTTGATGATTGTTTTGAGATATGGAGATGGTAATATTAGAGTCATGCTAGTGAGTAGTTGTGAATTTGAAAGATACTTGTGTTAAAGTTTGTGATTCCCGTAGCATGCACGTATGGTGAACCGTTATGTGATGAAGTCGGAGCATGATTTATTAATTGATTGTCTTCCTTATGAGTGGTGGTCGGGGACGAGCGATGGTCTTTTCCTAGCAATCTATCCCCCTAGGAGCATGCGCGTAGTACTTTGTTTCGATAACTAATAGATTTTTGCAACAAGTATGTGAGTTCTTTATGACTAATGTTGAGTCCATGGATTATACGCACTCTCACCCTTCCACCATTGCTAGCCTCTCTAATACTGCACACCTTTCGCCGGTATCATGCACCCACCATATACCTTCCTCAAAACAGCCACCATACCTACCTATCATGGCATTTCCATATCCATTCCGAGATATACTTCCATGCAACTTTCCACCGTTCCGTTTACTATGACACGCTCCATCATTGTCATATTGCTTTGCATCATCATGTAGTTGACATTGTATTTGTGGCAAAGCCACCGTTCATAATTCTTTCATACATGTCACTCATGCATCATTGCATATCCCGGTACACCACCGGAGGCATTCATATAGAGTCATATTTTGTTCTAAGTATCGAGTTGTAAGTAAATAAAAGTGTGATGGTCATCATTATTAGAGCATTGTCCTAGTGAGGAAAGGATGATGGAGACTATGATTCCCCCACAAGTCGGGATGAGACTCCGAACGAATAAAAAAAGAAGAGAAAAAAAGAGGCAATAAAAAAGAGAAAAGGCCCAAATAAAAAAATAAAAAATGAGAGAAAAAGGGAGAAGGGGCAATGCTACTATCCTTTTACCACACTTGTGCTTCAAAGTAGCACCATGATCTTCATGATAGAGAGTCTCCTATGTTGTCACTTTCATATACTAGTGGGAATCTTTCATTATAGAAATTGGCTTGTATATTCCAATGATGGGCTTCCTCAAAATGCCCTAGGTCTTCGTGAGCAAGCGAGTTGGATGCACACCCACTAGTTTCTTTTGTTGAGCTTTCATACATTTATAGCTCTAGTGCATCCGTTGCAAGGCAATCCCTACTCACTCACATTGATATCTATTGATGGGCATCTCCATAGCCCGTTGATACGCCTAGTTGATGTGAGACTATCTTCTCCTTTCTATCTTCTCCACAACCACCATTCTATTCCACCTATAGTGCTATGTCCATGGCTCACGCTCATGTATTGCATGAAGATTGAAGAAGTTTGAGAACATCAAAAGTATGAAACAATTGATTGGCTTGTCATAGGGGTTGTGCATGATTTAAATATTTTATGTGGTGAAGATAGAGCATAGCCAGACTATATGATTTTGTAGGGATAGCTTTCTTTGGCCATGTTATTTTGAGAAGACGTGATTACTTGGTTAGTATGCTTGAAGTAAGATTATTTTTATGTCAATAGTAAACTTTTGTCTTGAATCTTATGGATCTGAATATTCTTGCCACAATAAAAGAGAATTACATGGATAAATATGTTAGGTAGCATTCCACATCAAAAATTCTGTTTTTATCATTTACCTACTCGAGGACGAGCAGGAATTAAGCTTGGGGATGCTGATTCGTCTCCAACGTATCTATAATTTTTGATTGTTCCATGCTATTATATTATGTGTTTTGGATGTTTATGGGCTTTATTGTACACTTTTATATCATTTTTTGGACTAACCTATTAACCCAGAGCCCAGTGCCAATTTCTGTTTTTACCTTGTTTTAGAATATCACAGAAAAGGAAAACCAAACGGAGTCCAATTGACCTGAAACTTCACGGAACTTATTTTTGGATAAGAAGAAGCCCAGAAGACTTGGAGTGCACGTCAGGGGATCTACGAGGAAGCCACGAGGCAGGGGCGCCCCCACGGGGGCGCCCACCCCCCTGGGCACACCCTCCACCCTCGTGGGCCCCTCGTGGCCCCCCTGACGTACTTCTTCCACCTATATATCTCCATATACCCTAAAACGATCGAGGAGAACAATAGATCGGGAGTTCCGCCGCCAGAAGCCTCCGTAGCCACGAAAACCAATCTAGACCCATTCCGAGGCTATCTTCATCATCCCGGTGCTCTCCATGATGAGGAGGGAGTAGTTCTCCCTCGGGGCTCAGGGTATGTACAAGTAGCTATGTGTTTGATCTCACTCTCTCGTGTTCTTGATTTGGCATGATCTTGATGTATCGCGAGCTTTGCTATTATAGTTGGATCTTATGATGTCTTCTCCCCCCTCTACTCTCTTGTAATGGATTGAGTTTCCCCTTTGAAGTTATCTTATCGGATTGAGTCTTTAAAGATTTGAGAACACTTGATGTATGTCTTGTCATGCGTATCTGTGGTGACAATGGGATATCACGTGATTCACTTGATGTATGTTTTGGTGATCAACTTGCGGGTTCCGCCCATGAACCTATGCATAGGGGTTGGCACACGTTTTCGCTGTGATTCTCCGGTAGAAACTTTGGGGCTCTCTTTGAGGTTCTATGTGTTGGTTGAATAGATGAATCTGAGATTGTGTGATGCATATCGTATAATCATACCCGCGGATACTTGAGGTGACATTGGAGTATCTAGGTGACATTAGGGTTTTGGTTGATTTGTGTCTTAAGGTGTTATTCTAGTACGAACTCTAGGGCTGTTTGTGACACTTATAGGAATAGCCCAACGGATTGATTGGAAAGAATAACTTTGAGGTGGTTTCGTACCCTACCATAATCTCTTCGTTTGTTCTCCGCTATAGTGACTTTGGAGTGACTCTTTGTTGCATGTTGAGGGATAGTTATGTGATCCAATTATGTTATTATTGTTGAGAGAACTTGCACTAGTGAAAGTATGAACCCTAGGCCTTGTTTCCTAGCATTGCAATACCGTTTGTGCTCACTTTTATCATAGTTACCTTGCTGTTTTTATAATTTAAGATTACAAAAACCTTTATCTACTATCCATATACCACTTGTATCACCATCTCTTCGCCGAACTAGTGCACCTATACAATTTACCATTGTATTGGGTGTGTTGGGGACACAAGAGACTCTTTGTTATTTGGTTGCAGGGTTGCTTGAGAGAGACCATCTTCATCCTACGCCTCCTACGGATTGATAAACCTTAGGTCATCCACTTGAGGGAAATTTGCTACTGTCCTACAAACCTCTACACTTGGAGGCCCAACAACATCTACAAGAAGAAGGTTGTGTAGTAGACATCCTCTATCCAAATTCATCGCACCAAGTAGAGATGCTACTTGTGCTTCCAAATACTCTTAAACCAGTTTTGCCATGAGAGTCCACCATACATACCTATGGATTGAGTAAGATCCTCCAAGTAAGTTGTCATCGGTGCAAGCAATAAAAATTGCTCTCTAAATATGTATGACTTATTAGTGTGGGAGAAAATAAGCTTTATACGATCGTGTGATATGGAAGAAATAAAAGCGACAGACTGCATAATAAAGGTCCATATCACAAGTGGCAATATAAAGTGACGTTCTTTCGCATTAAGATTTTGTGCATCCAATCATAAAAGCGCATGACAACCTCTGCTTCCCTCTGCGAAGGGCCTATCTTTTACTTTTATCTCCTACCTTGCATAAGAGTCATGATGATCTTCACCCTTCCTTTTTACATTTTATCCTTTAGCAAGCACAGTATGTTGGAAAGATCCTGGTATATATGGCTAATTAGATGTGAGTTTTCATGAACTATTATTGTTGACATTATCCTTGAGGTAAAACGTTGGGAGGCAAAACTATAAAGCCCCTATCTTTCTCCGTGTCCGATTGAAACTCCATAACCATAAGTATTGCGTGAGTGTTAGCAATTGTGAAAGACTATATGATAGTTGAGTATGTAGACTTGCTGAAAAGCTCTTATATTGACTCTTTCCTATGTTATGATAAATTGCAATTGCTTCAATGACTGAGATTGTAGTTTGTTAGTTTTCAATGAAGTTTATGATTCATACTTGAAATTGTGATTGAATTTTTACTCTAGCATAAGAGATCATATGACAAGAATTATATAAGTTGTTGTTCTAAAAATGATCATGATGCACTCATGTCCGTATTTTATTTTTATCGACACCTCTATCTCTAAATATGTGGACATATTTTTCGATTTCGGCTTTCGCTTGAGGACAAGCGAGGTCTAAGCTTGGGGGAGTTGATACGTCCATTTTGCATCATGCTTTTATATCGATATTTATTGCATTATGGGTTGTTATTACACATTATGTCACAATACTTATGCCTATTCTCTCTTATTTTACAAGGTTTACATAAAAGAGGGAGAATGCCGACAGCTGGGATTTTGGGCTGGAAAAGGAGCAAATATTAGAGACCTATTATGCACAGCTCCAAAAGTCCTGAAACTTCACGGAAGACGTTTTCAGAATATATAAAAAATACTGAGCGCAAGAAGTTCACCAGGGGGGCCACACCCTGCCCACGAAGGTGGGGGCGCGCCCTACCCCCCTGGGCGCGCCTCCCTACCTCGTGCCCCCCTGGTGGCCCTCCGATGGCCATCTTCTGCTATATGAAGTCTTTCGATGAGGAAAAAATCATAAGCCATCTTCTCGGACGAAACTCCGCCGCCACGAGGCGGAACCTTGGCGGAACCAATCTAGGGCTCTGGCAGAGCTGTTCTGCCAGGGAAACTTCCCTCTGGGAGGGGGAAATCATCGCCATCGTCATCACCAACGCTCCTCTCATCGGGAGAGGGCAATCTCCACCAACATCTTCACCAGCACCATCTCCTCTCAAAACCCTAGTTCATCTCTTGTATCCAATTCTTGTCTCCATGTCCGGGATTGGTACCTGTGGGTTGCTAGTAGTGTTAATTACTCATTGTAGTTGATGCTAGTTGGTTTATTTGGTGGAAGATCATATGTTCAGATCCTATATGCATATTAATACCCCTCTGATTATGAACATGAATATGCTTTGTGAGTAGTTACGTTTGTTCCTGAGGACATGGGAGAAGTCTTGCTATTAGTAGTCATGTGAATTTGGTATTCGTTCGATATTTTGATGAGATGTATGTTGTCTCTCCTCTAGTGGTGTTATGTGAACGTCGACTACATAACACTTCACCATTATTTGGGCCTAGAGGAAGGCATTGGGAAGTAATAAGTAGATGATGGGTTGCTAGAGTGACAGAAGCTTAAACCCTAGTTTATGCGTTGGTTCGTAAGGGGCTGATTTGGATCCATATGTTTCACGCTATGGTTAGGTTTGCCTTAATACTTTTGTTGTAGTTGCGGATGCTTGCAATAGAGGTTAATCATAAGTGGGATGCTTGTCCAAGTAAGGACAAAACCCAAGCACCGGTCCACCCACATATCAGATTATCAAAGTACCGAATGCGAATCATATGAACGTGATGAAAACTAGCTTGATGATATTCCCATGTGTCCTCAGGAGCGCTTTTCTCTATATAAGAGTTTGTCCAGGCTTGTCCTTTGCTACAAAAAGGATTGGGCCACCTTGCTGCACTTTATTTACTTTTGTTACTTGTTGCTCGTTACAAATTATCCTATCACAAAACTATCTGTTACCACTTATTTCAGTACTTGCAGAGAATACCTTGCTGGAAACCGCTTATCATTTCCTTCTGCTCCTCGTTGGGTTCGACACTCTTACTTATCGAAAGGACTATGATAGATCCCCTATACTTGTGGGTCATCAGTCACATGGAGATGTGAACTACTCACATTAAGATGTGAACTATTGGTGTTAAATCACATGACGATGTGAACTAGATTATTGACTCTAGTGCAAGTGGGAGACTGGAGGAAATATGCCCTAGAGGCAATAATAAAGTTTTTATTTATATTTACTTATATCATGATAAATGTTTATTATTCATGCTAGAATTGTATTAACTGGAAACTTAGTACATGTGTGAATACATAGACAAAACAGAGTGTCCCTAGTATGCCTCTACTTGACTAGCTCGTTAATCAAAGATGGTTAAGTTTCCTGACCATAGACACATGTTGTCATTTGATGAACGGGATCACATCATTAGAGAATGATGTGATGGACAAGACCCATCCATTAGCTTAGCATAAATGATCGTTCAGTTTTATTGCTATTGCTTTCAACATGACTTATACATGTTCCTCTGACTATGAGATTATGCAACTCCCGAATACCGGAGGAACACTTAGTGTGCTATCAAACGTCACAACGTAACTAGGTGACTATAAAGATGATCTACACAGGTGCCCCCGATGGTGTTTGTTGAGTTGGCATAGATCGAGATTAGGATTTGTCACTCCGTGTATCGAAGAGGTATCTCTGGGCCCTCTCGGTAATGCACATCACTATAGCCTTGCAAGCAATGTGATTAATGAGTTAGTTACGGGATGTTGCATTACAGAACAAGTAAAGAGACTTGCCGATAATGAGATTGAACTAGGTATTAAGATAACGACGATCGAATCTCGAGCAAGTAACATACCGATGACAAAGGGAACAACGTATGTTGTTATGCGGTTTTGCCGATAAAGATCTTCGTAGAATATGTAGGAACCAATATGAGAATCCAGGTTCCGCTATTGGTTATTGACCGGAGATGAGTCTCGGTCATGTATACATAGTTCTCGAACCCGTAGGGTCCGCACGCTTAACGTTCAGCGACGATCGGTATTATGAGTATTTGTGTCTTGATGTACCGAAGGGTTTTTGGAGTCCTGGATGTGATCACGGGCATGACGAGGAGTCTCAAAATGGTTGAGACATAAATATCGATATATTGGAAGCCTATGTTTGGACATCGGAATGGTTCCCGGTGAGTTCGGGCATTTACCGGAGTACTGGAGGGTTACCGGAACCCCCCGGGGAGTATATGGGCCTTATTGGGCCTTAGTGGAAAAGAGGAGAGGAAGGCCAAGGTGGAGGGCGCGCCCCCCTAGCCCAATCCGAATGGGGTGGGAGGTCGGCCCCCCTTCCTTCCCTCTCTCTCCTCCTTCCTTCTCTTCTACTCCAACTAGGGAAAGGGGGGATCCTACTCTCGGTGGGAGTAGGACTCCCCCTAGGGCGCGCCATAGAGAGGGTCGGCCCTCCCCTCCTCCACTCCTTTCACTACTAGGAAAATGCTTATACATATAAGTTTACCAGTAGCGTTTGTTTGTGTCCCCACGCTACTGGTAATTACCAGTAGCGCTGGGTACAAAACGCGCTACTGGTATGGCTTTGAAGGAAATATGCCCTAGAGGCAATAATAAAGTTATTATTTATTTCCTTATATCATGATAAAAGTTTATTATTCATGCTAGAATTGTATTAACTGGAAACATAATACATGTGTGAATACATAGACAAACAGAGTGTCACTAGTATGCCTCTACTTGACTAGCTCGTTAATCAAAGATGGTTATGTTTCCTAACCATGGACAAAGAGTTGTTATTTGATTAACATGACCCATTCCATTAGCTTAGCACCCGATGGTTTAGTATGTTGCTATTGCTTTCTTCATGACTTATACATGTTCCTATGACTATGAGATTATGCAACTCCCGTTTGCCAGAGGAACACTTTGTGTGCTACCAAATGTCACAACGTAACTGGGTGATTATAAAGGAGCTCTACAGGTGTCTCCAAAGGTACATGTTGGGTTGGCGTATTTCGAGATTAGGATTTGTCACTCCGATTATCGGAGAGGTATCTCTGGGCCCTCTCGGTAATGCACATCACTTAAGCCTTGCAAGCATTGCAACTAATGAGTTAGTTGCGGGATGTTGTATTACAGAACGAGTAAAGAGACTTGCCGGTAACGAGATTGAACTAGGTATGGGATACCGACAATCGAATCTCAGGCAAGTAACATACCGATGACAAAGGGAACAACGTATGTTGTTATGCGGTCTGAACGATAA
This sequence comes from Triticum dicoccoides, assembly GCF_002162155.2. NCBI lineage: Eukaryota > Viridiplantae > Streptophyta > Magnoliopsida > Poales > Poaceae > Triticum > Triticum dicoccoides. The sequence continues at coordinate 536,292,488 of NC_041382.1, read as the reverse complement.
AAGATCTTCGTAGAATATGTAGGAGCCAATATGAGCATCCAGGTTCCGCTATTGGTTATTGACCGGAGACGTGTCTCGGTCATGTCTACATTGTTCTCGAACCCGTAGGGTCCGCACGCTTAAGGTTACGATGACAGTTATATTATGAGTTTATGCATTTTGAATTCCGAAGGTTGTTCGGAGTCCCGGATGTGATCACGGACATGACGAGGAGTCTCGAAATGGCCGAGACATAAAGATTGATATATTGGAAACCTATGTTTGGATATCGGAAGTGTTCCGAGTGAAATCGGGATTTTACCGGAGTACCGGGAGGTTACCGGAACCCCCCGGGAGGTATATGGGCCTTAGTGGGCCTTAGTGGAAGAGAGGAGAGTTGGCCAAAGATGGGCCGCGCGCCCCTCCCCCCTTGGTCCGAATTGGACAAGGAGAGGGGGCCGGCCCCCCTTCCTCCTCTCTCTCCTCTTTCCCCCCTCCACGAATCCTATTCCAACTAGGAAAGGGGGGGAGTCCTACTCCCAGAGGGAGTAGGACCCCTCCTAGCGCGCCTCACCTTGGCCGGCCGGCCCCCCTTTGAGCCTTTATATACGGAGGCAGGGGCACCCCCTAGAGACACAAGTTGATCCACGTGATCATATTCTTAGCCGTGTGCGGTGCCCCCTTCCACCATAGTACTCGATAATAATGTAGCGGAGCTTAGGCGAAGCCCTGCGACGGTAGTACATCAAGATCGTCACCACGCCGTCATGCTGACGGAACTCTTCCCCGACACTTTGCTGGATCGGAGTCCGGGGATCGTCATCGAGCTGAACGTGTGCTAGAACTCGGAGGTGCCGTAGTTTTGGTGCTTGATCGGTCGGGCCGTGAAGACGTACGACTACATCAACCAAGTTAACGCTTCCGTTGTCGATCTACAAGGGTACATAGATCACACTCTCCCCCTCTCGTTGCTATGCATCACCATGATCTTGCGTGTGCGTAGGAAAATTTTGAAATTACTACGAAACCCAACAGTGGCATCCGAGCCTAGGTTTTATATGTTGATGTTATATGCACGAGTGGAACACAAGTGAGTTGTGGGCGATATAAGTCATACTGCTTACCAGCATGTCATACTTTGGTTCGGCGGTATTGTTGGACGAAGCGGCCCGGACCGACATTACGCGTACGCTTACGCGAGACCGGTTCTCCCGGCGTGCTTTGCACATAGGTGGCTTGCGGGTGACAGTTTCTCCAACTTTAGTTGAACCAAGTGTGGCTACGCCCGGTCCTTGTGAAGGTTAAAACAGCACCAACTTGACAAACTATCGTTGTGGTTTTGATGCGTAGGTAAGATTGGTTTTGCTTAAGCCCGTAGCAGCCACGTAAAACATGCAACAACAAAGTAGAGGACATCTAACTTGTTTTTGCAGGGCATGTTGTGATGTGATATGGTCAAGACATGATGCTAAATTTTATTGTATGAGATGATCATGTTTTGTAACCGAGTTATCGGCAACTGGCAGGAGCCATATGGTTGTCGCTTTATTGTATGCAATGCAATCACGCTGTAATGCTTTACTTTATCACTAAGCAGTAGCGATAGTCGTGGAAGCATAAGATTGGCGAGACAACAACGATGCTAAGATGGAGATCAAGGTGTCGCGCCGGTGACGATGGTGATCATGACGGTGCTTCGGAGATGGAGATCACAAGCACAAGATGATGATGGCCATATCATATCACTTATATTGATTGCATGTGATGTTTATCTTTTATGCATCTTATCTTGCTTTGATTGACGGAAGCATTATAAGATGATCTCTCACTAAATTATCAAGAAGTGTTCTCCCTGAGTATGCACCGTTGCGAAAGTTCTTCGTGCTGAGACACCACGTGATGATCGGGTGTGATAGGCTCTACGTTCAAATACAACGGGTGCAAAACAGTTGCACACGCGGAATACTCAGGTTATACTTGACGAGCCAAGCATATACAGATATGGCCTCGGAACACGGAGACCGAAAGGTCGAGCGTGAATCATATTGTAGATATGATCAACATAGTGATGCTCACCAATGAAACTACTCCATCTCACGTGATGATCGGACATGGTTTAGTTGATTTGGATCACGTAATCACTTAGAGGATTAGAGGGATGTCTATCTAAGTGGGAGTTCTTTAAGTAATATGATTAATTGAACCTAAATTTATTATGAACTTAGTACCTGATAGAATCTTGCTTGTTTATGTATGATTGTAGATAAATGGCCCGTGCTGTTTTTCCGTTGAATTTTAATGCGTTCCTTGAGAAAGCAAAGTTGAAAGATGATGGTAGCAATTACACGGACTGGGTCCGTAACTTGAGGATTATCCTCATTGCTGCACAGAAGAATTACGTCCTGGAAGCACCACTGGGTGCCAGGCCTTCTGCTGGAGCAACACCAGAAGTTGTGAACGTCTGGCAGAGCAAAGCTGGTGACTACTTGATAGTTCAGTGTGCCATGCTTTACGGCTTAGAACCGGGACTTCAACGACGTTTTGAACGTCATGAAGCATATGAGATGTTCCAGGAGTTGAAGTTAATATTTCAAGCAAATGCCCGGATTGAGAGATATGAAGTCTCCAATAAGTTCTATAGCTGCAAGATGGAGGAGAACAGTTCTGTCAGTGAGCATATACTCAAAATGTCTGGGTATAATAATCACTTGATTCAAATGGGGGTTAATCTTCCAGATGATTGCGTCATTGACAGAATTCTCCAATCACTGCCACCAAGCTACAAGAGCTTCGTGATGAACTATAATATGCAAGGGATGAATAAGACTATTCCCGAGCTCTTCGCAATGCTGAAAGCTGCGGAGGTAGAAATCAAAAAGGAGCATCAAGTGTTGATGGTCAACAAGACCACTAGTTTCAAGAAAAAGGGCAAAGGGAAGAAGAAAGGGAACTTCAAGAAGAACAACAAGCAAGTTGCTGCTCAAGAGAAGAAACCCAAGTCTGGACCTAAGCCTGAAACTGAGTGCTTCTACTGCAAGCAGACTGGTCACTGGAAGCGGAACTGCCCCAAGTATTTGGCGGATAAGAAGGATGGCAAGGTGAACAAAGGTATATGTGATATACATGTTATTGATGTGTACCTTACTAATGCTCGCAGTAGCACCTGGGTATTTGATACTGGTTCTGTTGCTAATATTTGCAACTCGAAACAGGGACTACGGATTAAGCGAAGATTGGCTAAGGACGAGGTGATGATGCGCGTGGGAAACGGTTCCAAAGTCGATGTGATCGCAGTCGGCACGCTACCTCTACATCTACCTTCGGGATTAATATTAGACCTAAATAATTGTTATTTGGTGCCAGCGTTAAGCATGAACATTATATCTGGATCTTGTTTGATGCGAGACAGTTATTCATTTAAATCAGAGAATAATCGTTGTTCTATTTTTATGAGTAATATCTTTTATGGTCATGCACCCTTGAAGAGTGGTCTATTCTTATTGAATCTCAATAGTAGTAATACACATATTCATAATGTTGAAGCCAAAAGATGCAGAGTTGATAATGATAGTGCAACCTATTTGTGGCACTGCCGTTTAGGTCATATCGGTGTAAAACGCATGAAGAAACTCCATACTGATGGACTTTTGGAACCACTTGATTATGAATCACTTGGTACTTGCGAACCGTGCCTCATGGGCAAGATGACTAAAACGCCATTCTCCGGTACTATGGAGAGAGCAATAGATTTGTTGGAAATCATACATACAAATGTATGTGGTCCGATGAATATTGAGGCTCGTGGTGGATATCGTTATTTTCTCACCTTCACAGAAGACTTAAGCAGATATGGGTATATCTACTTAATGAAACATAAGTCTGAAACGTTTGAAAAGTTCAAAGAATTTCAGAGTGAAGTTGAAAATCATTGTAATAAGAAAATAAAGTTTCTACGATCTGATCGTGGAGGAGAATATTTGAGTTACGAGTTTGGTGTACATTTGAAACAATGCAGAATAGTTTCGCAACTCACGCCACCCGGAACACCACAGCGTAATGGTGTGTCCGAACGTCGTAATCGTACTTTACAAGATATGGTGCGATCTATGATGTCTCTTACTGATTTACCGCTATCGTTTTGGGGTTATGCTTTGGAGACGGCCCCATTCACGTTAAATAGGGCACCATCAAAATCCGTTGAGACAACGCCTTATGAACTATGGTTTGGCAAGAAACCAAAGTTGTCGTTTCTGAAAGTTTGGGGCTGCGATGCTTATGTGAAAAAGCTTCAACCTGATAAGCTCGAACCCAAATCGGAGAAATGTGTCTTCATAGGATATCCAAAGGAGACTATTGGATACACCTTCTATCACAGATCCGAAGGCAAGACTTTTGTTGCTAAGTTCGGAAACTTTCTGGAGAAGGAGTTTCTCTCGAAAGAAGTGAGTGGGAGGAAAGTAGAACTTGACGAGGTAACTGTACCTGCTCCCCTATTGGAAAGTAGTGCATCACAGAAAACTGTTTCTGTGACACCTACACCAATTAGTGAGGAAGCTAATGATAATGATCATGAAACTTCAGAACAAGATACTACTGAACCTCGTAGATCAACCAGAGTGAGATCCGCACCAGAGTGGTACGGTAATCCTGTTCTGGAAGTCATGCTACTAGATCATGATGAACCTACGAACTATGAAGAAGCGATGGTGAGCCCAGATTCCGCAAAATGGCTTGAAGCCATGAAATCTGAGATGGGATCCATGTATGAGAACAAAGTATGGACTTTGGTTAACTTGCCCAACGATCGGCAAGCAATTGAGAATAAATGGATCTTCAAGAAGAAGACTGACGCCGACGGTAATATTACTGTCTACAAAGCTCGACTTGTCGCAAAAGGGTTTCAGCAAGTTCAAGGGATTGACTACGATGAGACCTTCTCACCCGTAGCGATGCTTAAGTCTGTCCGAATCATGTTAGCAATTGCCGCATTTTATGATTATGAAATTTGGCAGATGGATGTCAAAACTGCATTCCTGAATGGATTTGGAAGAAGAGTTGTATATGATGCAACCGGAAGGTTTTGTCGATCCAAAGGGAGCTAACAAAGTGTGCAAGCTCCAGCGATCCATTTATGGACTGGTGCAAGCCTCTCGGAGTTGGAATAAACGCTTTGATAGTGTGATCAAAGCATTTGGTTTTATATAGACTTTTGGAGAAGCCTGTATTTACAAGAAAGTGAGTGGGAGCTCTGTAGCATTTCTGATATTATATGTGGATGACATATTACTGATTGGAAATGATATAGAATTTCTGGATAGCATAAAGGGATACTTGAATAAGAGTTTTTCAATGAAAGACCTCGGTGAAGCTGCTTACATATTAGGCATAAAGATCTATAGAGATAGATCAAGACGTTTAATTGGACTTTCACAAAGCACATACCTTGACAAGATTTTGAAGAAGTTCAAAATGGATCAAGCAAAGAAAGGGTTCTTGCCTGTGTTACAAGGTGTGAAGTTGAGTCAGACTCAATGCCCGACCACTGCAGAAGATAGAGAGAAAATGAAAGATGTTCCCTATGCTTCAGCCATAGGCTCTATCATGTATGCAATGCTGTGTACCAGACCTGATGTGTGCCTTGCTATAAGTCTAGCAGGGAGGTACCAAAGTAATCCAGGAGTGGATCACTGAACAGCGGTCAAGAACATCCTGAAGTACCTGAAAAGGACTAAGGATATGTTTCTCGTACATGGAGGTGACAAAGAGCTAATCGTAAACGGTTACGTTGATGCAAGCTTTGACACTGATCCGGACGATTCTAAATCACAAACGGGATACGTGTTTACATTAAACGGTGGAGCTGTCAGTTGGTGCAGTTCTAAACAGAGCGTCGTGGCGGGATCTACGTGTGAAGCGGAGTACATAGCTGCTTCGGAAGCAGCGAATGAAGGAGTCTGGATGAAGGAGTTCATATCCGATCTAGGTGTCATACCTAGTGCATCGGGTCCAATGGAAATCTTTCGTGACAATACTGGTGCAATTGCCTTGGCGAAGGAATCCAGATTTCACAAGAGAACCAAGCACATCAAGAGACGCTTCAATTCCATCCGGGATCTAGTCCAGGTGGGAGACATAGAGATTTGCAAGATACATACGGATCTGAATGTTGCAGACCCGTTGACTAAGCCTCTTCCACGAGCAAAACATGATCAGCACCAAGGCTCCATGGGTGTTAGAATCATTATTGTGTAATCTAGATTATTGACTCTAGTGCAAGTGGGAGACTGAAGGAAATATGCCCTAGAGGCAATAATAAAGTTATTATTTATTTCCTTATATCATGATAAATGTTTATTATTCATGCTAGAATTGTATTAACCGGAAACATAATACATGTGTGAATACATAGACAAACAGAGTGTCACTAGTATGCCTCTACTTGACTAGCTCGTTAATCAAAGATGGTTATGTTTCCTAACCATGGACAAAGAGTTGTTATTTGATTAACGGGATCACATCATTAGTTGAATGATCTGATTGACATGACCCATTCCATTAGCTTAGCACCCGATCGTTTAGTATGTTGCTATTGCTTTCTTCATGACTTATACATGTTCCTATGACTATGAGATTATGCAACTCCCGTTTGCCAGAGGAACACTTTGTGTGCTACCAAATGTCACAACGTAACTGGGTGATTATAAAGGAGCTCTACAGGTGTCTCCAAAGGTACATGTTGGGTTGGCGTATTTCGAGATTATGATTTGTCACTCCGATTGTCGGAGAGGTATCTCTGGGCCCTCTCGATAATGCACATCACTTAAGCCTTGCAAGCATTGCAACTAATGAGTTAGTTGCGGGATGATGTATTACAGAACGAGTAAAGAGACTTGCCGGTAACGAGATTGAACTAGGTATGGGATACCGACGATCGAATCTCGGGCAAGTAACATACCGATGACAAAGGGAACAACGTATGTTGTTATGCGGTCTGACCGATAAAAGATCTTCGTAGAATATGTAGGAGCCAATATGAGCATCCAGGTTCCGCTATTGGTTATTGACCGGAGACGTGTCTCGGTCATGTCTACATTGTTCTCGAACCCGTAGGGTCCGCACGCTTAAGGTTACGATGGCAGTTATATTATGAGTTTATGCATTTTGATGTACCAAAGGTTGTTTGGAGTCCCGGATGTGATCACGGACATGACGAGGAGTCTCGAAATGGTCGAGACATAAAGATTGATATATTGGAAGCCTATGTTTGGATATTGGAAGTGTTCCGGGTGAAATCGGGATTTTACCGGAGTACCGGGAGGTTACCGGAACCCCCCGGGAGGTATATGGGCCTTAGTGGGCCTTAGTGGAAGAGATGAGAGGTGGCCAGAGATGGGCCGCGCGCCCCTCCCCCCTTGGTCCGAATTGGACAAGGAGAGGGGGCCGGCCCGCCTTCCTCCTCTCTCTCCTCTTTCCCCCCTCCATGAATCCTATTCCAACTAGGAAAGGGGGGGAGTCCTACTCCCAGAGGGAGTAGGACTCCTCCTGGCGCGCCTCACCTTGGCCGGCCGCCCCCTCCCCCCCTTTGAGCCTTTATATACGGAGGCAGGGGCACTCCCTAGAGACACAAGTTGATCCACGCGATCATATTCTTAGCCGTGTGCGGTGCCCCCTTCCACCATAGTCCTCAATAATATTGTAGCGGAGCTTAGGCGAAGCCCTGCGACAGTAGTACATCAAGATCGTCACCACGCCGTCGTGCTGACGGAACTCTTCCCCGACACTTTGCTGGATCGGAGTCCGGGGATCGTCATCGAGCTGAACGTGTGCTAGAACTCGGAGGTGCCGTAGTTTCGGTGCTTGATCGGTCGGGCCGTGAAGACGTACGACTACATCAACCAAGTTAACGCTTCCGTTCGATCTACAAGGGTACGTAGATCACACTCTCCCCCTCCCGTTGCTATGCATCACCATGATCTTGCGTGTGCGTAGGAAAATTTTGAAATTACTACGAAACCCAACAGGCTTAGCAGCAACGTTGCTTTTTTTGGGCACGCTACTACTAAGTGGTTCTCACCATGCCCAGGTGATAGACTATAGTAGTAGCGTGGTGTATAAAAGCCGCGCTACTACTAAGTGGATAGTAGTAGTGCGGTGTGCCATCCGACGCTACTAATATGAATAGACGAGGTGAGTTGATGTGCCTCACTTAGCATTAGCGCCGCACCCGTGCCTCTGCGCTACAACTAATCGACATGCCCTGCCACTTAGTCGCACCACACCGTGACTAAGCGGTGAGTTCTCTCCCCACTCCCTCCCACACCCCACCCAATCTTCTCGCCGCTACTCCTCCCAATCCCGCCGCCGATGCCTCCTCTGCCCCCCAAACGACGGCGGCAGGGACGCCGATGCCCTCACCCGCCTTCCACCTCCCTCAAGTCGTCTTCTCGATGGTCGCCTTGGAGGAGCCTCCTTTAGCGCACCACTGTGGTCGAGGAAGAGAAGCAGCCACCGTCGTCTCGATCTCGAGATCTCTCGTTGCTGGCGCGCGTAGGGGAGGAACGGTGGTTGCGAGGTGAGTCGGCCTGCTCTGATCTCTCCGTCGATGGCGCCGAGTAGGATTCATGTGTGGATTGGATTTGAGCCGCCATTTTGGTCCTTTTCTTGTAGTGGAAAGGGAAGAGCGGCGGTGGTGTTGGTAGGGGAGGAGGCGGATGAGCGAGAGCAAGTAGAGGCCGGTGCTGAGGTGGGAGAGCCCGTGGGGTTTGCAGGAGGGGGACAAGCAGCAGCCCAAGGCGCACCGCTGCAACGACCGCGTCGAGGATGTCGTCCAGGTCCCCTCCTCCCTAGACACTTACCCTCCCTCTCTAATTGGTACCAACTGCTGGTCTTCAGCTGGCATGTATGTGTAGATGATATCTATAAAATTGCTGGTGCAAAGATGATCTTGTACTATACTAGTGGCCACCTGCAATTAGGCATTTTGTTGTTTTATGCCTAGTTTAGCTCCTGTACTATACTAGTATGAGGGGGGTCATCAGAATGTTTAGTTAATTTACTATCAGACTCCCAACTCTTTAGATGTGATTCAGAAATGTTAAGCACACAGTGTTGCCTGCCACAAAGTACACAGCGTGGTTCGATAACACGTAACCAGGATGATTTCTATCCTACCGCTGCTGCGGTTACTGCTTTCAAGCTGGTGATGGCGATGGCATGTTGAATCCCCAAAACACAATTAGAAATGACCAATGGACTATCTGAAACTGGTAGTAGCTGACCTGGCCACTTTGGAGACATCATGAAATAAAATGCTTGTGTAGGATATAAATTGCCATAAGTTGGACTGGTGTGGAGTTCAGGATCTCTTCCAACAAATGGCAGACATTGGCTCTGTGTTTCATCATGTGGATACCAAGTCTGAAATGAACATATTTTGGTCTGCTTATTATTTATCTGTAGGCTGCCTTTGAAGGGAATCCGTTCAAGACAGATCCAGGTCCATTCAAGGTCTTTTGGCAATGCATGCGCTCAAAACTTGGGTATCCGCTGCTTCTCATGATCTCTGTTTTAATGCTTTTGGTGTAATCATTATAATCACTGCTAACAATCTCAATGTGTCTTTAGGTTGTCCACAACAATTTAATAAAATGCAGTATTTGAGGAAAATGTTAAGTTAGTGGTTGCTAAGTGTGCTCATGTTAAACTGTTTCTTTTTATCCAGTGGTTGCTTGCTTTTTCAGCAACTTAAATGCTTATTGACTAGTTGCTACATATGGATGCTCACTAAAAAGTAATCTCTTTAGTATGGTTTTATGTTCTTGTATACGGGGAAGTTTTGCTTCTCTAATGAGAACAGATTTTTAGAATGAATCATTTGTGAACACCACAAAGTACTACGACTATTCATATACTTCTGATCAAACTCCATGATTGTTCATGTTTGAGGAAGAAAACCAAACATTTTTTACGTTTAGAATTGGGCCTTCCCAAGCAAATCCCGGGTATTAAGTGTACTATTATAGAGTGCACTGGGTTAAGTTGCCTTAACTTAAGTCAAACAGTTCTTAGAGCTGCCAATAATTTCTGAACTTTTGAGTTGGTCTAGGTAGTTTGTGATTCTGTTCGAAAAAAATGGAATTTATTGATCCAAAGATGGATCAGATTAATAGTCGCATTACCAAACCACCAGATAAGATGAAATCATACTGTGATTTGGATTTTATGTTTTACTGGGCCTCCCCAAGCAAATCCCAAGTATTTAGCGTACTACTATTATAGAGTACACTGGGTTAAGATGCCTAAATTTAAATAAGAGTCAATCAGTTCCAAGAGCTAATGTGTGATCACAACTATATTTGTATTAGTTCAAGAGATTTGATATGCGTAACCGTTGCTGCATCACATATTATTATTAGTTGTCCCTTACTTGCTCAATGGTTCACGTAAAGTATGGGATGTTGTTGAGGTATCAGGCAAGAACGTGATGCAAACATCATCAGTTGTCACAACTTCGGTTGTAACGCACATGTAATGTACATACACTGCATTGCAACCATGCTTTCAAAACTTCAAATGTTTTTGGTTCAACAACAACTAGTCGTAACCAAAATATTTTGCGCAGTCATGATCGTTTGATGCCGCCGATTGATTGGATCGTTGATATTTCTTCTCCTTTTTGTAGGTACGGCGACCAAGCAGGAGAGGTAACACAAGACTACCTCCACGCCACCGGAAATGCTCTTCAAGCTAGAGAGATAATGCAGGACTACCACATCCCGGTGGGTGTCGTGCTCTTCAACCCCTCAGAGGCGGACTTCGTCGTGAAGCCCGGAGACTGTGTCGCGTAGATGATCATCCAGGTGATTGCGACGCCGAAGGTCGCCGAGGTGGAGGACCTCGATGCCAACGCCACCCTCCGGGGGGAGGGAGGGTTCGGGTCCATTGGAGTTTGAACTCTAAGCTTTGGTAGATAAATTTAGAGAAGTGGTCTGGTTGTTCGCGTCTGATGTTAAATGGGATCTCATGATCTCTTTGAGTTGAGATGTTCAATGTTACATCCATGAACGTTACAATTGCTAAGATGGTTATGTGACCTTTTCACTAGACGTGTCTTGATTTCCATCCATGAATATTGCATCTAATTTTTATTTTTTATTTTCTAATTAATTAGTAGTAGCGACGGGGCAAAATGGTGTGCTACTAGTAATTAGATAGTAGTAGCGTAGGTGCAGAATAGTAGTAGCATGGGTTGCACGCGCTACTACTAACTTTTTAGTTGTAGCGTGGGGTAAAAAATGCGTTACCGCTAAAAAATAGTTGTAGCATCGTAGCAGTAGCGCGGCACCCCGCGCTACTGGTATGCAAAAAACCTACGCTACTGGTAGCATTTTTCCTAGTAGTGTTTATATACGGGGGAGGGGGGCACCCCATAGACACACAAGTTGATCTCTTAGCCGTGTGTGGTGCCCCCCTGATACGTCTCCAACGTATCTATAATTTTTTATTGTTCCATGCTATTATATTATCCATTTAGGATGTTTATATGCATTTATATGGCATTTTATATGATTTTTGGGACTAACCTATTAACCTAGATCCCAGTGCCTGTTTATGTTTTTTCCTTGTTTTTGAGTTTTACAGAAAAGGAATACCAAACAGAGTCCAATTGACGTGCTGATTTTTGATGATTTTTTATGGACCTAAAGAAGCCCCCGGAGTAAAAGAG